>NW_028295462.1:0-458000 GCF_964341445.2 Mesoplodon mirus
CATTGTGATGAGTAGACCATGGATAATTGTGATGATGAGCGTCATGGGGTGTTGTGATGATAAGTGTTATGGAACATTGTGATCACAAGGGTTTGGAGCATTTTGATGACAGAGGTCATGGAGAATATTGATTTCATTGTGATGACTATAGCCTGAAGCATTATGATGATGGGCATGGTGCATTGTGATGACAGGGTTCATGGAGCATTGAGATGAAAAGGGGCATTGAGCATTGTGTTTACAGGGGTCTTGGAGCATTGTGATGAGAAAGACATGGAACATTGTGATGAGAAGGCCATGGAACATTCTGATGACATGCGTCATGGAGCTTTGTGATGACAAGTGCATGGAGCATTGTGATTACAGGGGTTTTGAGCACTGTGATGACAAGTGTCATGGAACATTGTGATGAATAGGCCGTGGAATATTGTGATGGCAGTGGTCATGGTGCATTGTTATGACAGAGGTAATGGAGCATTGTTATGAGAAGGTCATGGAACATTGGTCTGAAATGTTTCATGGATTATTGTGATGAGAGTGGGCATGGAGCATTGTGATGACAAGGGTACGGAACACTATGATACATGGGTCATGCAGGATTGTAATGAAAAGGGCATGGAGCATTGTGATGGGAATGGCTTCGAGCATTGTGATGACAAGTGTCATGGAGAATTGTGATGACAAGGGCATGGAGCAATGTGATGAGAGGATTCATGTAGCATTGTAATGACAATGACATGGAGCATTGTGATGCCAAGGGTCATGGAGATTTGTGATGACAAGTCATGGAGCATTTTGATGACAAGGGCATGGTGCATTGTGATGAGAAGGGCAGGGAGCATTTTTATGGCCGGGTCATGCAGCAATTTGATGAAAGGTGTAACGGAACATTTTGATGGCAGGGGTCATAGAACATTGTGATGTCAGGGGTCTTTGAGCTTTGGGATGAAAAGGGTCATGGAGCATTTTGATGACAGGGGTATGGAACATTGTGATGTCAGGGGTCAAGGAACATTGTGATGATAAGGCGATGAAGCAGTGTGATGACAGGGTCATGGAACATTTTGATTACATGGGTGAGGGAGTATTGTGATGACTAGTGATGTAACACTGTAATATCTCTGGTAAGAGTGCATTTTAATGAGAAGTGCATGGAGCATTGTGATTACAATGTTTATGGATCATTGCAATGACAAGGTTGTGGACCGTTGTTATGAAATGCGTGTGGCACATTGTGATGACAATGGTCATGGAGCATTGTTCTGACAAAGACAAGGAGCATTGTGATGACAAGTGTCACAGAGAATTGTAATGAAAATTTCATGGAGCATTGTGGTTACAAAGGTCACAGAGCCTTGTGATGATGCGGGCATGGACCATTTTGATGACAAACGTTATGAAGAATTGTGATGACTGTAGTCACGGAGCATTGTGATGACATGGGTCATGGAGAATTGTGATTACATGTGTCATGGAGCATTGTGCGGAGAAAGGCATAGAGCATTGTGATGACAAGGGTCAAAGAGCATTGTGATGAAAAGTTCATGGAGCATTGTGGTTAAAAAGGTCACAGAGACTGTTGATGACGAGGGCATGGACCATTTTGAGGACAAAGGTCATGAAGAATTGTGATGACTGGAGTCATGGAGCATTGTGATGACAGGGATCATGGAGCATTGTGATGACAATGGCATGGAGCGTTGTGATAAGAAGGGCATGGAACATTGGTCTAATAAGTTTCATGGATTATTGTGATGACATTTGGAATGGCAAATTGTGATGACAAGGGCATGGAGCATTGTGAGGACCAGGTCATGCAGTATTGTGAAGACAGGTGTCAGGGAGCATTGTGATGATATATGTAATGGCCCATTTTGATGACAATGGCATGGAGCATTTTGATGCCAATTGTCATGGAGGATTCTGATGACAAAGGTAATGGAGCATTGTGATGACAATGGCTTGGAGCATTGTGATGACAAGTGTCAGGGAGCATTGTGCTGACAAGTGCATAGAGAATTTTGATGACAAGGGTCACGGAGCATTCTGATGACAAGCTTGTGGAGTATTTTGATGACACTGGCATGGAGCATTGTGATGATAATGGCATGGGGCATTGTGATGAAAAAGGCATGGAGCCTTTTCATGACAGGGTTCAAGGAGCATTCTGATGACAAGTGTCAGGGAGCATTGTGATAACATGTATATTGAGAATTGTGATGACAAAGCTCATGGAGCATTGTGATGAAAAGGGCATGGAATATTGTGATGACAGGCATCAATGAGCGTTGTGATGACAAGTGTTATGGAACATTGTGATCAAAAGGGTTTGGAGCACTGTGATGACAGAGGTCATGGATCATTTTGATTTCAAGGAGCATGGAGCATTGTGATGACAAGGTCATGAAGCAATGTGATCCCAATGTTCATGGAGGATTGTGATGACAATGGAAATGGAGTATTGTGATGAGAAGCGCACAGATCATTGTAATGACAAGGTCATGTAGCATTTTGCTGAAAAAGGCAGGGAGCATTGTGATGACATGAGTCATGGAGCACTGTGATGACAAGCGTCACGGAGCATTGTGAATACAGGAGTCATGGAGCATTGGGATGACAAGGGCATGGATCATTGTGATGACAAGGGTCATGGAGCACTGGGCTGAACATGTTCATGGAGTGTTGTGATGACAGGGGTCATGGAGCATTGTGATGACTAGGGAATGGAGTATTGTGATGACAAGAGTCCCGGATCATTGTGTTTTCTGGGGTCATGGTGTGTTGTGATGACAGTGGTCATGGAGCATTGTGATGATATTGGCCATGGAGCATTGAGATGAGTAGGTCGTGGAGCATTGGGCTGAAAATGTTCATGGATTATTGTGATGACAGGGGTCATGGAGCATTGTGATGACAAGGGAATGGAGCATAGTTATGACAAGGTCCTCGAGCATTGTGATGAGAAGACCATGGAGACTTGTGATGACAAGTCTCATGGAGCATTCTGATGCAAAGGGGCATGGAGCATTGTGATTACAGGGGTCTTGGAGCATTGTGATCACTAGGGCATGGATCATTGTGATGACTAGGGCATGGAGCATTGTGATGAGAAATCCATGGAGCATTCTGATGACATGCGTCATGGAGTTTTGTGATGACAAGGGCATGGAGCATTTGTGATTACAGGTATTTTGGAGCATTGTGATGAAAAGTGCATGGATTATTGTGATGAAAAAGTCATGGAGCCTTGTCATGACAGGGTTCAAGGAGCATACTGACGTCAAGGGTCAGGGAGCATCGTGATGACAAGTGTATTGAGCATTGTGATGACAAAGATCAAGGAGCACTGTGATGAGAAGACCATGGATAATTTTCATGATGAGCGTCATGGGCTGTTGTGATGATAAATGTTATGGAACATTGTGATCACAAGGGTTTGGAGCATTATGATGACAGAGGTCATGGAGAATATTGATTTCATTGTGATGACAATAGCCTGAAGCATTATGATGTTGGGCATGGTGCATTGTGATGACAGTTTTGATGGAACATTGAGATGAAAATGGGCATGGAGCATTGTGAATACAAGGGTCTTGGAGCATTGTGATGAGAAAGACATGGAGCATTGTGATGCGAAGGCCATGGAGCATTCTGATGACATGCATCATGGAGCTTTGTGATGACAAGGGCATGGAGCATTGCGATTTCAGTGGTCTTGAGCAATGTGACGACAAGTGTCATGGAATCTTGTGATGACTAGGCCGTGGAACATCGTGATTGAAAGGGTCATGGTGCATTATTATGACATGTGTTATGGAGCTTTTTGATGAGAAGGGCATGGAACATTGGTCTGAAAAGTTTCATGGATTATTGTGATGAGAGTGGACATGGAGCATTGTGATGACAAGGGCACGGAACACTTTGATACATGGGTCATGCAGGATTGTAATGACAAGGGCATGGAGCATTGTGAGGAGAAGGGCATCGATCATTGTGATGACAAGTGTCATGGAGCTTTTTGATGACAAGGGAATGGAGCAATATGATGAGAGTGTTCATGGAGCATTGTGATGACAATGACATGGAGCATTGTGATGCCAAGGGTCATGGAGCTTTGTGATGACAAGTCATGGAGCATTTTGATGACAAGGGTGTGGAACATTGTGATGAGAAGGGCAGGGAGCATTTTGTTGACAGGGTCATGCAGCAATTTGATGAAATGTGTAATGGAACATTTTGATGGCAGGGGTTATAGAACATTGTGATGTCAGGGGTCTTGGAGCTTTGGGTTGAAATGGGTCATGGAGCATTTTGATGACAGGGGTTATGGAATATTGTGATGTCAGCGGTCATGGAACATTGTGATGATAAGGGTATGTAGCATTGTAATGACAGTGTCATGGAACATTGTGATTACAGAGGTGAGGGAGTATTGTGATGACTAGTGATGGAACATTTTGATATCTCTGGTGAGAGAGCATTTTGATGAGAAATGCATGGAGCATTGTGATTACAAGGTTTATGGAGCATTACAATGAGAAGCTTGTGGCCCGTTGTAATGAAATGTGCATGGCACATTGTGATGACAATTGCCATTGTGCAATGTTCTGACAAAGACATGGAGCATTGTGATGACAAGGGTCACAGAGAATTGTGATGAAATGTTCATGGAGCATTGTGGTTAAAAAGTCACAGAGCCTTGTGATGATGCGGGCATGGACCATTGGGATGACAAACTTTATGAAACACTGTGATGACTGGAGTCACGGAGCATTGTGATGACAGGGGTCATGGATCATTGTGATGACAAGGGCACGTAGCATTGTGATGACAGGAGCTTTGAGCATTGGTCTGAGAAGTTTCATAGATTATTGTGATGACAGTAGGCATGGTGCATTGTGATGACAAGGGCATGGAGCATTGTGATGAGAAGGTCATGGAGTATTGTGAAGACAGGTGTCAGGGAGCATTGTGATGACATATGTCATGGTCCATTGTGATGGCAATGGCATGGAGCATTATGATGCCAAATGTAATGGAGAATTGTGATGACAAATATAATAGAGCTTTGTGATGATTAGGGCTTTGATCACTATGATGACAAGGGCCATTGAAAATATTCATGACAAGGTCGAGAAGCATTGTGATGACAAGATCCTGGATCATTGTGATGACAGAGCATGGAGACTTGTGATGACAAGTCTCATGGAGCCTACTGATGAAAAGGGGCATGGAGCATTGTGATTACAGGGCTCTTGGAACATTGTGATGACAAGGCATTGAGCATTGTGAGGAGAAACCAAGGAGCATTCTGATGGCATGCGTCACTGAGCTTTGTGAGGACAAGGGCATGGAGCATTGTGATTACATGGGTCTTGGAGGATTGTGATGACAAGGGCATGGATGGTTGTGATGAAAAAGGCATGGAGCCTTGTCATGACAAGGGTCAAGTAGCATACAGACAACAAGTGTCCGGGAGCATTTGATGACAAGTGTATTGAGCATTGTGATGACAAAGGTCATGGAGCATTGTGATGAGAAGGCCATTGATAATTTTGATGACGAGCGTCATGGGGCATAGTGATGACAAGTGTTTTGGAATATTGTGATCACAAGGGTTTGGAACATTTTTATGACAGAGGTCATGGAACATTTTGATTTCACTGTGATGACAATAGCAAGAAGCATTATGATGATGGGCATGGTGCATTGTTATGACAGGGTACATGGATCACTGAGATGAAAAGTGGCATAGAGCATTTTGATTAAAGGGTTCTTGGAGCATTGTGATGAGAAAGGTCATGGAGCTTTATGATGACAAGGCCATGGAACACTGTGATGGCAGGGGTCATGGAGAATTGTTATGACAGGGGTAATGGAGCATTGTGATTGCAAGGGCATGGAGCATTGTGATGAGAAGGCCATGGAGAAATCTGATGACATGTGTCAAGGAGCTTTGTGAAGACAAGGGCATGGAGCAATGTGATGCCAAGGGTCATGGATCTTTGTGATGACAAGTTCATGGAGCATTTGAATGGCAAGGGCGTTGTGCATTGTGATGAGAAAGGCAGGGAGCATTCTGATGACAGTGTCATGGAGCAATTTGATGAAAAGTGTCATGGAACATTTTGATGACTGGTGTTATGGAACATCGTGATGTCCGGGGTCATCGAACATTGTTGTGATAAGTACATGTAGCATTGTGTTGACAGGAGTCATGGAACATTGTGATGACAGGGGTGAGGGAGTATTGTGACAAATAGTGATGTAGCATTGTGATATCAGTGGTGAGAGAGCATTTTGATGAGAAGTGCATGGAGCATTGTGATGACATATTTTAAGGAGCATTGTGATGACAAGCGCATGGTGCATTGTGATGACGTGTCATGGAGCATTGTGCTGACAAGCGCATGGAGCATTGTGATTACAAGTGTATTGAGAATTGTGATGACAAAGGTCATGGAGCATTGTGATTAAAAGGGCATGGAGCATTGTGATGAGAAGTCCATGGAACATTCTGATGACATGCGTCATGGAGCTCTGTGATGACAAGGGCATGGAGCATTGTGATTTCATTGGTCTTGAGCATTGTGATGACAAGTGTCATGGAATATTGTGATGACTAGGCCGTGGAACTTTGTGATGGCAGGGTTCATGGTGCATTGTTATGACAGGTGTTATGGAGCATTTTGATGAGAAGGGCATGGAATATTGGTCTGAAATGTTTCATGGATTATTGTGATGAGAGTGGGCATGAAGCATTGTGAGGACAAGGGCACGGAAAACTATGATACATGGGTCATGCAGGATTGTAACGACAAGGGCATGGAGCATTGTGATGAGAAGGGCATCGAGCATTATGATGACAAGTGTCATGGAGCCTTCTGATGACAAGGGCATTGAATAATGTAATGAGTGGTTTCATGGAGAATTGTGATGATAATGACATGGAGCATTTTGATGCCAAGGTTCATGGAGCTTTGTGATGACAAGTCATGGAGCATTTTGATGACAAGGGCATGTTGCATTGTGATGAGAAGGGCAGGGAGCATTTTGATGACCGGGTCATGCAGCAATTTGATGAAAAGTGTAATGGAACATTTTGATGGCAGGGGTTTTAGAACATTGTGATGTCAGGGGTCTTGGAGCTTTGGGACGAAAAGGGTCATGGAGCATTTTGATGACAGGGGTTATGGAACATTGTGATGTCCGCGTTCATGGAACATTGTGATGATAAGGGAATGTAGCAGTGTGATGACAGGGTCATGGATCATTGTGATTACAGGGGTGAGGGAGCATTGTGATGACTATTGACTGAACACTGTGATATCTCTGGTGAGAGGGCATTTTGACGAGAAGTGCATGGAGCATTGTGATTACAAGGTTTATGTAGCATTGCAATGACAAGGTTGTGGACCGTTGTGATGAAATGCGCGTTGCATATCGTGAAGACAATGGTCATGGAGAATTGTTCTGAGAAAGACATGGAGCATTGTGATGACAAGGGTCAAAGACAAATGTGATGAAAAGTTCATGGAGCATTGTTGTTACAAAGGTCACAGAGACTTGTGATGACACGGGCATGGACCACTGTGATGACAAACGTTATGAAACATTGTGATGACTGGAGTCATGGAGCATTGTGATGACAGGGGTCATGGAGCATTGTGATGACATGTGTCATGGAGCATTGTGCTGACAAGCGCATGGAGCATTGTGATGACAAGGGTCATGGAGCATTGTGCTGAGAAAGGCATAGAGCATTGTGATGACAAGGGTCAAAGAGCATTGTGATGAAAAGTTCATGGAGCATTTTGGTTAAAAAGCTCACAGAGACTGATGATGACGAGGGCATGGACCATTGTGGTGACAAAGGTCATGAAGCATTGTGATGACTGGAGTCACAGAGCATTGTAATGGCAGGGGTCATGGAGCATTTTGATAACAAGGGCATGGAGAATTGTGATGATGAGGGCATGGAGCATTGGTCTAATATGTTTCATGGATTATTGCGATGACAGTTGGAATGGCGCACTGTGATGACAAGTGCCATTGAAAATTTTCATGACAAGGTCGAGAAGCATTGTGATGACAAGGTCCTGGAGCATTGTGATGACAAAACCATGGAGCCTTGTGAAGAAAAGTCTCATGGAGCATACTGATGAAAAGGGGCATGGAGCATTGTGATTACAGTTGTCTTGGAACATTGTGATGACAAGGGCATGGAGCATTGTGAGGAGAAGACCAAGGAGCACTTTGATCGCATGCATCCTTGAGCTTTGTGATGACAAGGGCATGGAGCATTTTGATTATATGGGTCTTGGAGCATTGTGATGAAAAGGGCATGGATCATTGTGATGAAAAAGGCATGGAGCCTTGTCATCACAGGGTTCAAGAAGAACACAGACAACAAGTGTCAGGGATCATTTTGATGACAAGAACATTGAGCATTGTGATGACAAGTGTCATGGAGCATTTTGCTGAGAAAGGCATAGAGCATTGTGATGACAAGTGTCAAAGAGCATTGTGATGAAAAGTTCATGGAGCATTTTGATGACAATGAAATGTAGCTTTGTGATGCCAAGGGTCATGGATCTTTGTGATGACAAAGTTCATGGAGCATTCTGATGGCACGGGCATTGTGCATTGTGATGAGAAGGGCATGGAGCTTTTTGTTGACAGGGTCATGGAGCAATTTGATGAAAAATGTCATGGAACATTTTGATGACAGGTTTTATGGAACACTGTGATGTCAGGTGTCATGGAGCATTTTGATGAAAAGGGTCATGGAGCATTTTGATGACACGTGTTATGGAACACTGTGATAGCAGAGGTCATCGAACATTGTGATTATAAGTGCATGTAGCATTGTGATGACAGGAGTCATGGAACATTGTGATGACAGGGGTGAGGGGGTATTGTGACCAATAGTTATGTAGCATTGGGTTATCAGTGGTGAGAAAGCATTTTGATGAGAAGTGCATGTAGCACTGTGATGAGAAGTTTTATGCAGCATGGTGATGAGAAGTTTGTGGAGCACTTTGATGACAAGCGCATGGTGCATTGAGATGACATGTGTCATGAAGCATTGTGCTAACAAGCGCATGGAGCATTGTGATGACAAGGGTCATGGAGCATTGTGCTGAGAAAGGCATAGAGCATTGTGATGTCAAGGGTCAAAGAGCATTGTGATGAAAACTTCATGGAGCATTGTCGTTAAAAAGGTCACAGAGACTGTTGATGACGAGCACATGGACAATTTTGATGACAAAGATCATGAAGCATTGTGATGACTGGAGTCACGGAGCATTGTGATGACAGGGGTCATGGAGCATTGTGATAACAAGGGCATGGAGCATTGTGATGACAAGGGCATGGAGCATTGGTCTAATAAGTTTCAAGGATTCTTGCGATGACAGTTGGAATGGCGCATTGTGATGACAAGGGCATGGAGCATTGTGATGACCAGGTCATGCAGTATTGTGAATACAGGTGTCAGGGAGAATTGTGATGACATATGTAATGGCCCATTGTGATGACAATGGCATGGAGCATTGTGATGCCAAGTATCATGGAGGATTCTGATGACAAATGTAATGGAGCATTTTGATGACAATGGCTTGGAGTATTGTGATGACAAAGGTCATGGAACATTGGGCTGAAAATGTTCATGGAGTATTGTGATGACAGGTGTCATGGAGCATTGTGATGACTAGGGAATGGAACATTGTGATGACAAGAGTCCCGAATCATTGTGTTGTCAGGTGTCATGGAGTGTTGTGATGACTGTGGTCATGGAGCACTGTGATGATATTGGCCAATGAGCATTGTGATGAAAAGACCTTGGGTAATTGTGATGTCGAGCATCATAGAGCACTGTAATGACATGGGGCATGAAGCATTGTGATGACAGGTGTCAGGGAGCATTGTGATTACAGGTTTCATGGAGCACTGTGATGACAAGGGCATGGAGCTTTGTGATGACATGTGCATGGAGCATTGTGATGACAAGTGCATGGAGCATTGCAAAGTCAAGTGGATGGAGAATTGTGATGCCAAGAGCATGTAACATTTTGATGAGAAGTGTCATGTAGCATTGTGATGAAAAGGACTTGGAGAATTGTGATGACAAGGGACAAAAAGCATTGTGATAACCAGGGCATGGTGCATTGTGATGACAGGGGACATGCAGCATTATTATGAGAGCGGCCATGATGCATTCTGACATAAGATATCACTTATGAAAGGAATGTAAACATGGCTACATATGAACTGATTTAGGGAAGAGAACAGAGTCTCAGATTTAGAGAACAATCTAACGCTTGCTTAACGGGAAAGAGAGGTGGGGAGATGCACAAAACATAAGATTGATATTAGCACAGGTACCGTTCCATAATCCAAAAACAGAAGAGACAAGCCCTACTACTTCCTCAGTTAACGGAACTCAACATCCCTATTCCCCGCAAAGAAATATATCTGACTAGTAAGAATTTTAAAACCTATGTATTGATATGTCTCCATAAGGGAACCAAGTGTGTCTAGAACGACATAAACATGGCAGTGAGAATCAGCTCAAACTCAATATAAAAATGAATTTCAAAACAAAACATAAAAACAGAAAAATTCTTACACAATACCTTCAGGGGTTCTGATGAAACCTGGAATGACCCTATCTACAATGACAGCTGGATGTGGCATAAGGCTGGTCACTTGGGACTGAGAGGATTGGTGAGATTGGGTGAAAAAATGCAGACCCTTTAAAGCAATAATGCCTGCCACCCATTCCATGGTTCCCAACTCTCCAGGTAGAAGGGAATATCACTACAGTTATAACATGTATGGTAACCTAGAGAATGGAAACCATCTGATGGTGAAAGGTTTCTAAAACTCTACTTGTACTCCAGTTTGACATTCCAACTGCTTTACTATCAATCTCCCAACTTGGAAAGTCAGCCCCTATAACCTCCTGGTTCGCACAGTTGGCAAATTGTGCACAGGATATAAGGGAAGAGAGAGAACCAATGAGAGAGTAGATGTAGGCATTTGGACTGCCACATGTCTCTCTAATTTCCCGTCACAAAGAGGAATTAACCAAAGTCTCAACTTGCCCCCCAGAACCAGTATAAATCCAGAAGCAAAACAGTTGATTTGCGGTCAGCTCACAAAAACGCGAGTTGAAAAATGGAGCTCAGGGCCACAGAATTTCACTAACCTGCAGAGTTATAAAGGACTACTCGCTGCCAAAAATCTATTGAGGGAAAGCCACGAGGCGGAAGGGAAAATGAGGAAGAATGGCATGAAACAGATTTCAAGAGGTACATTGGAATCACCTTTAAACACAGGAAAAGCATTACAACTTCGAAAATTATGGAAATGGCCATAAAGGGCATATGGGTTTTCACGTGAATATATTCAGGAGAAAACATATATGCCCTTTTTGGACAAGCAAGCAAGAGGGCAATGCAAATCGGCACTACAAAGAAGTATCACTTCCCACCGGTCAAAAGGGACATCCACAAAAAATGTAAAAACCAGAAAGGCAAGACAGGCCCTGGAGAACAGGGAGCCTTGTTATGCTGATGGGCGGGATGTAAGTAGCCAACTGCCTCACTGGAGGAGTGCATTGTGTTCCCTAAAACAAGTAAACAACAGAGGTACAGAGCCAAGGGCATTTCCAGTCTAGGGAATATACCTTGGGAAAACTGAAAATAAATAAGACAGATCGACACCAAAATTCAGGGCTGCACTGCTTACAAAAACCTCAACTTGGGTACACCTTAAATATCCCAGGAAAGACAAAAATGGTTCAAGAAATTGTGGTACTTATGTACGATGGAATATCCCTCAGCCATGAAATCAATGTCATAAGGCCAGTAGCAGCAAAATGAGTGGATTCAGGTACGATAATTCTAAGAGAAATAAGTCACACAGAAAAAGAAACTTATCATAAGATATCACTTATGAAGATCCTGTAAACATGGCTACACATGAACTGAGTTAGGAAAGAGAAGAGAGACTCACATTTAAAAAAACATGCTTATGCCTGCTTAAGGGGGAAGGAGAGGTGGGGTGATACATAAAACCAGAGTTTGATATTAGTACAGGTAACTTTCCAAAAACCAAATACGGAATAGACAAGACCTACACCTTCCTCAGTGAAAGGGACTCAACACCCCATATTCACCACAAAGTAATATATTTTACTAGTATGAATCTTAAAACCTATGTATTGATATGTCTCCGTAAGGGAATCAAGTGTGTCTAGAGTGGCATAAACATGACAGTGAGAATCAGCTCAAACGCACTATAAAAAGGAATTTGAAAAACAATGAAAAAAGGAAGTTCTTTACAATTCCTTCAGGGTCCCTGATGAAACATGGAATGACCCTATCTACAATGACAGCTGGATGTGGCATAAGGCTGGTCACATGGGACTGAGAGGATTGGTGAGATTGGGTTTGCAAATGCATACCCTTTAAATCAATAATGCATGGCACCCATTCCATGGGTCCCATGTCTCCAGGTTGAAGGGAATATTACTACAGCTATAACATGTATGGGAAACATAGAGAATGGACAAACTGTGAATACAAAAGTTCTCTAAAATTCAACGAATATTCCCCCTCCTGGTCCTCTAGTTTGACTTTCCAAATATTTTTCTATCAATCTCCCAAATTGGAGAGACAGCACCATTAACCTCCTGTTTCGCACAGGTTGCCAATTTGGCAGAGGATGAAAGGGAAGAGGGAGAACCAATGAGAGAGTAGCTGTTAGGCATTTGGATGGGCACATGTCACTCTAATTGCCCAGGAGGAAGAAGAATTAACCAAAGTCTCAGCCACCCACCGGGAACTGGTATAGGTCGTGAACCAAAATTTTGGACTTGCGTTCAGCTCACAAAAAATGAGTTAAAAAGTGGAGCTCAGGGGCACAGCAGTTCACAAACTGGCAGAGTAATAAAGGGCAACTATCGTCCAACAATCTGTTGAGCGAAGGCAACTAGGCGGATTTGAAAGCGAGGCAGAATAGCAGGAAACAGATTTCAAGGGGTACGTTGGAATTGCCTTTAAAGCACAGGAAGAGGGGCACAATTTCAACTATGATGAACTTGGCCAAAAAGGGCGTATGCGTTTTCTCCTGAATATATTCAGGAGAAAACGCATAGGCCCTTTTTGGCCAAGCAAGCATGTGGGCAATGCAAATCTTCACTAAAAAGTAGTATCACTTCCCACCGGTCAAAAGGGACATTCACAAAATGGGTAAAAACCAGAAAGGCAAGACAGGCCATGGAGAACAGTGAGCCTTTTTATGCTAATGGGCAGGATGTAAATTGTCAACTGCCTCTCTGAAGGAGTGCATTGTGTTCCCTAAAACAAGTGAACAACAGAGCTACAGAGCCAAGGGCACTTCAAGTCTAGGGAATATACCTTGGTAAAACTGAAAATCAATAAGACAAATCCACACCAAAATTTAGGGCTGCACTGCTTACAAGAACCTCAACTTGGGTACACCTTAAATATCCCAGGAAAGATAAAAATGGTTCAAAATATTGTGGTACTTACGTACGATGGAATATCCCTCAGGCCTGAAATAAATGTCATAAGACCAGTAGCAGCAAAATTAGTGGATACAGGTACGATGATTCTAAGTGAAATAAGTCACACAGAAAAAGAAGCTTATCATAAGATATCACTTATGAAGATCCTGTAAACATGGCTACACATGAACTGAGTTAGGAAAGAGAAGAGAGTCTCACATTTAGAAAACACTCTTATGCCTGCATAAGGGGGAAGGAGAGGTGGGGTGATGCATAAAACCAGAGTTTGATATAAGGACAGGTACCGTTCCATAAACCAACTATGGAATAGACAAGACCTACACCTTCCTCAGTGAAAGGGACTCAAAATACCATATTTCCCGCAGAGGAATATATCTGACTAGTAAGAATCTTAAAACCTATGTACTGATATGTCTCCGTAAGGGAATCAAGTGTTTCTAAACTGGCATAAACATGGCAGAGAGAATCAGCTCAAACCCACTATAAAAAGGAATTTCAAAAGCAAAACATAAAAACAGGGAAATTCTTTACAATTCCCTCAGGGTCTCTGATGAAACCAGGAATGACCCTATCTAAAACGACAGCTGGATGTGGCATAAGGCTGGACACATGGGACTGAGAGGATTGGTGAGATGGGTGAGCCAATGCAGACCCTTTCAAGCAATAATGCATGGCGCCCATTCCATGTGTCCCAACTCTCCCGGTTAAAGGGAATATTACTATAGCTATAACATGGAAGGGAAACCTAAGAATGGACACACAGTGAATACGAAAGGTTTCTAAAACTCAACGAATAGTCCCTCACCTTGTGTGCCAGTTTGACTTTCCAACTGCTTTACTATCAATCTCCCAACTTGGAGAGACAGCACCTTTAACCTCCTGGTTCGCACAGGTTGCCAATTTGGCAAAGGATGAAAGGGAAGAGGGAGAGCCAATGAGAGCGTAGCTGTTAGGCATTTGGACGGGCACATGTCACTCTTATTTCCT
This sequence comes from Mesoplodon mirus, assembly GCF_964341445.2. Lineage (NCBI taxonomy): Eukaryota > Metazoa > Chordata > Mammalia > Artiodactyla > Ziphiidae > Mesoplodon > Mesoplodon mirus. The sequence continues at coordinate 14,546 of NW_028295462.1, forward strand.
GGGTGGAAGAAGTATTAACTAAAGTCTCAGCGACCCACCGGGAACCGGTATAGGTCATCAACGAAAATTTTGGACTTGCGTTCAGCTCACAAAAAACGAGTTAAAAAGTGGAGCTCAGGGGAAGAGCAATTCACAAATGGTCCGAGTAATAAAGGGCAACTATCGTCCAACAATCTGTTGAGGGAAGGCAACGAGACGGACTTGAAAGTGAGGCAGAATATCAGGAAACAGATTTCAAGAGGTACGTTGGAATCGCCTTTAAAGCACAGGAAGAGGGGCACAACTTTGACAATGATGCACTTGGCCAAAAAGGGCGTAGGCGTTTTCTCCTGAGTATATTCAGGAGAAAACGGATACGCCCTTTTTGGCCAAGCAAGCAAGCGGACAATGTAAGTCTGCATTACAAAGAAGTATCACTTCCCACCGGTCCAAAGGGACATCCACAAAAAGTGTAAAAACCAGAATTTCAGGACAGGCCCTGGAGAACAGGGCGCCTTCTTATGCTGATGGGCGCAATGTAAATTGCCAACTGCCTCTTTGGAGGAGTGCATTGTGTTCCCTAAAACAAGTAAACAACAGAGCTACAGAGAAAAGGTCACTTCCAGTCTAGGGAATATACCTTGGGAAAACTGAAAATCAATAAGACACAGCCACCCCAAAATTTAGGGCAGCACTGCTTACAAGAACCTCAACTTGGGTACAACTTAAATATCCCAGGAAAGATAAAAATGGTTCAAAAAATTGTGGTACTTACGTACGATGGATCATCCCTCAGCCATGAAATCAATGTCATAAGACCAGTAGCAGCAAAATGAGTGGATTCAGGTATGATGATTCTAAGTGAAATAAGTCACACAGAAAAAGAAACATATCATAAGATATCACTTAGGAAGATCCTGTAAACATGGCTACACATGAACTGAGTTAGGAAAGAGAACATAGTCTCACACTTAGAAAACACTCTTATGCCTGCTTAAGGGGGAAGGAGAGGTGGGGTGATGCATAAAACAACAGTTTTATGTAAGCACAGGTACCGTTTCAAAAACCAACTATGGAATAGACAAGACCTACACCTTCCTCAGTGAAAGGGACTCAAAACCCCATGTTTCTCGCAGAGGAATATATCTGACTAGTAAGAATCTTAAAACCTATGTATTGATATGTCTCTGTAAGGGAATCAAGTGTGTCTACACTGGCAAAAACTTGGCAGCGAGAATCAGCTCATACCCACTATAAAAAGGAATTTCAAAAACAGAACAAAAAAACAGGGAAATTCTTTACAATTCCTTCAGGGTCTCTGATGAAACCTGGAATGACCGTATCTACAACGACAGCTGGATGTGTCATAAGGCTGGACACATGGGACTGAGAGGATTGGTGAGATTGGGTGAGCAAATGCAGACCCTTTAAAGCAATAATGCAAGGAAACCATTCCATAGGTCCCAACTCTCCAGGTTGAAGGGAATATTACTACAGCTATAACATGTACGGGAAACCTAGAGAATTGACACACTGTGAATACGAAAGGTCTCTAAAACTCAACGAATACTCCACCTCCTGGTGCTCCGGTTTGACTTTCCAACTGCTTTACTATCAATCTCCCAATCTGGAGAGACAGCACCTTTTCCCCCTGTTTCGCACAGGTTGCCAATTTCGCAGAGGATGAATGGGAAGAGGGGGAACCAATGAGAGAGTAGCTCTTAGGCATTTGGACGGGCATATGTCACTCTTATTTCCCGGGAGGAAGAAGAATTGACCAAAGTCTCAGCAACCCACCGGGAACCTGTATAGGTCCTGAACCAAAATATTGGACTTGCGTACAGCTCAGTGAAACCCAGTTAAGAAACGGAGCTCAGGGGCACTGCAATTCACAAACAGGCAGAGTAATATAGGAAAACTATCGTCCAAAAATCTGTTGAGGGAAGACAAGGAGACGGACTTGAAAGCGAGGCAGAATAGCCAGAAACAGATTTCAAGTGGTATGTTGGAATTGCCTTTAAAGCACATGATGAGGGGCACAACTTTGCCAATGATTCACTTGGCTAAAAAGGCCGTATGCGTTTTCTCCTGAATGTATTCAGGAGAAAACGCATACTCACTTATTGGCCAAGCAAGCAAGTGGGCAATGCAAATCTGGACTCCAAAGAAGTATCACTTCCCACCGGTCAAAAGGGACATCCACAAAATGGGTAAAATTCAGAAAGGCAACACAGGCCCTGGAGAACAGGGAGCCTTGTTATGCTGATGGGCGGGATGTAAATGGCCAACTGCCTCTCTGGAGGAGTGCATTGTGTTCCCTAAAACAAGTAAAAAACAGAGCTACAGAGCCAAGGGCACTTCCAGTCTAGGGAATATACCTTGGGAAAACTGAAAATCAATAAGACAGGGCCACCCCCAAATTCAGGGCTGCACTGCTTACAGGAACCTCAACTTGGGTACACCTTAAGTATACAAGTGAAGATAAAAATTGTTAAAAAAATTGAGGAACTTACGTACGATGGAATATCCCTCAGCCATGAAATCAGTGTCATAAGACCAGTAGCAGCAAAATGAGTGGATTCAGGTACGATGATTCTAAGTGAAATAAGTCACACAGAAAATGAAACTTATCATAAGATATCAATTATGAAGATCCTGTAAACATGGCTACACATTATCTGAGTTAGGAAAGAGAACAGAGTCTCACATTTAGAAAACACTCTTATGCCTGCTTAAGGGGGAAGGAGAGGTGGCGAGATGCATAAACCCAGAGTTTGATATAAGCACCGGTGCCGTTCCAAAAACCAACTATTGAATAGACAAGACCTACACCTTCCTCAGTGAAAGGGACTCAAATTCCCATATTTCCCGCAGAGGAATATATCTGACTAGTAAGAATCATAAAACCTATGTATTGATATGTCTCTGTAAGAGAAACAAGTGTGTCTAGAATGGCATAAACATGGGAGCGAGAATCAGCTCAAACCCACTATAAAAAGGAATTTCAAAAACAAAAAAAGAAAATGGGAAATTCATTACAATTCCTTCAGGGTCTCTGATGAAACCTGGAATGACCCTATCTACAACGACAACTGGAGGTGGCATAAGACTGGACACATGGGACTGAAAAGATTGGTGAGATTGGGTGAGCCAATGCAGACCCTTTAAAGCAATAATGCATGGCACACATTCCATGGGTCCCAACTCTCCAGGCTGAAGGGAATATTACTATAGCTATAATATGTACAGGAAACCTAGATAATGGACACACTGTGAATACAAAAGTTCCTAAATCTCAATGAATACTCCCCCTCCTGGTGCTCTTGTTTGAATTTCCAACTGCCTTACTATCAATCTCCCAACCTAGAGAGACAGCACCTTTAATATCCTGTTTCGCACAGGTTGCCAATTTGGCAGAGGATGAATGGAAAGAGGGAGAACCAATGAGAGAGTAGCTGCTAGGCATTTGGACGGGCATGTGTCACTCTTATTTCCCTGGAGGAAGAAGAATTAACCAAAGTCTCAGCCACCCACCGAAAACCAGTATAGGTCCTGAACCAAAATATAGGACTTGCGTTCAGCTTAAAAAAACCGAGTTAAATAATGTAGCTCAGGGGCACAGCAATTCACAAAATGGCAGAGTAATAAAGGACAACTATCCTCCAACAATCTGTTGAGGGGAGGCAACGAGGCAGACTTGAAACCGAGGCAGAATAGCAGGAAACAGATTTCAAGAGCTACGTTGGAATCGCCTTTAAAGCTCAGGAAGAGGGGCACAACATTGACAATGATGCACTTGGCCAAAAAGGGCGTATGTGTTTTCTCCAGAATATATTCAGGAGAAAACGCATACGCCCTTTTTGGCCAAGCAAGCAAATGGGCAATGCAAGTCTGCACTACAAAGAAGTATCACTTCCCACTGGTCAAAAGGGACATCCACGAAATGGGTAAAAACCAGAAAGTCAATACAGGACCTGGAGAACAGGGAGCCTTGTTATGCTGATGGGCGGGATGTAAATTGCCAACTGCCTCTCTGGAGGAGTGCATTGTGTTCCCTAAAGCAAGTAAACAACAGAGCTACAGAGCCAAGGGCACTTCCAGTCTAGGGAATATACCTTGGGAAAACTGAAAATCAATAAGACAGAGCCACCCTAATATTTAAGGCTGCACTGCTTACAAGAACCTCAACTTGGGTACACCTTAAGTATCCCAGGAACTATAAAAATGGTTCATAAAATTGTGGTACTTACGTACGATGGAATATCCCTCAGCCATGAAATCAATGTCATAAGAACAGTAGCAGCAAAATGAGTGGATTCAGGTACGATGATTTTAAGTGAAATAAGTCACACAGAAAAAGAAACTTATCATAAGATATCACTTATGAAGATCCTGTAAACTTTGCTACATATGAACTGAGTTAGGAAAGAGAACAGAGTCTCACATTTAGAAAACACACTTATGCCTGCTTAAGGGGGAAGGAGAGGTGGGGTGATGCATAAAACCAGAGTTTGATAAAAGCACAGGTACCGCTCCAAAAACCATGTATGGAATAGATAAGACCTACACCTTCCTCAGTGAAAGGGACTCAAAACCCCATATTTCCCGCAGAGTAATATATCTGACTAGTAAGAATCTTAAAACCTATGCATTGATATGTCTCCGTAAGGAAATCAAGTGTGTCTAGACTGACATAAACATGGCATTCAGAATGAGCTGAAACCCAATATAAAAAGGAATTTGAAAAACAAAAAATAGGGAAATTCTTTACAATTCCTTCAGGTTTTCTGATGAAACCTGGAATGACCCTATCTACAATAACAGCTGGATGTGGCATAAGGCTGGACACATGGGACTGAGAGGATTGGTGAGATTGGGTGAGCAAATGCAGACCCTTTAAAGCAATAAAATATGGCACCCATTGCATGGGGCCCATGTCTCCAGGTTGAAGGGAATATTACAACAGCTATAACATGTACCGGAAAGATTGAGAATGGACACACTGTTAAAACGAATGGTCTCAAAAACTCAACGAATAGTTCCTCTCCTGGTGGTCTGCTTTGAGTTTCCCACTGCTTTACTATCAATCTCCCAACTTGGAGAGACAGCACCGTTACCCTCTTGGTGCGCTCAGGTTGCCAATTTGGCAAAGGATAAAAGGGAAGAGGGAGAACCAATGAGAGAGTAGCTGTTAGGCATTTGGACGGGCACCTGTCACTCTTATTTCCTGGGAGGAAGAAGAATTAACCAAAGTCTCAGCCACCCACCTGGAACCAGTATAGGTCCTGAACTTAAATATTGGACTTGTGTTCAGCTCACAAAAAAACGAATTAAAAAATGGAGCTATGGGGCAGAGCAATTCACAAACTGTCAGAGTAATAAAGGCCAACTATCATCCAAAAATCTGTTGAGGGAAGGCAACGAGGCAGACTTGTAAGTGAGGCAGAAGAGCAGGAAACAGATTTAAAGAGCTACGTTGGAATCACCTTTAAAGCACAGGAATAGGGGCACAACTTCAAAAATGTTGCAATTGGCCAAAAAGGGCGTATGCGTTTTCTCCTGAGTATATTCAGGAGAAAACGCATACGCCCTTTAGGCCAAGCAAGCAAGCGGGAAATGCAAAACTGCACTACAAAGAAGTACTATTTCGCACCAGTCAAAAGGGACATCCACAAAATGGGTAAAAACCAGAAAGGCAAGACAGGCCCTGGAGAACAGGGAGCCTTGTTATGCTGATGGGCGGGATGTAAATTGCCAACTTCCTCTCTGAAGGAGTGCATTGTGTTCCCTAAAACAAGTAAACAAGAGAGCTACAGAGCCAAGGGCACTTCCAGTCTAGGGAATATACCTTGGGAAAACTGAAAATCAATAAGACAGAGCCACCCCAAAATTTAGGGCTGCACTGCTTACAAGAACCTCAACTAGGGTACACCTTAAATATCCCAGGAAATATAAAAATGGTTCAAAAATTTGTGGTACTTACGTACGATGGAATATCCCTCAGCCATGAAATCAATGTCATAAGACCAGTAGCAGCAAAATGAGTGGATTCAGGTACGATGATTCTAAGTGAAATAAGTCACACAGAAAAAGAAACGTATCATAAGATATCACTTATGAAGATCCTGTAAACATGGCTACACATGAACTGAGTTAGGAAAGAGAACAGAGTCTCACATTTAGAAAACACTCTTATGCCGGCTTAAGGGGGAAGGAGAGTTGGGGTGATGCATAAAACCAGAGTTTAATATAAGCACAGGTACCGTTCCAAAAACCAACTATGCAATACACAAGACCTACACCTTCCTCAGTGAAATGGACACAAAATCCCATATTTCCCGCAGAGGAATATATCTAACTAGTAAGAATCTTAAAACCTATGTATTGATATGTCTCCGTAAGGCAATCAAGTGTTTCTAGACTGCATAATCATGGCAGCTAGAATCAGCTCAAACCCACTATAAAAAGGAATTTCAAAAACAAACCAAAAAAAACAGGGAAATTCTTTACAATTCCTTCAGGGTCTCAGATGAATCCTGAAATGACCTTCTCTACAACAACAGCTGGATGTGGCATAAGTCTGGACACATGGGACTGAGAGGATTGGTGAGAATGGGTGAGCAAATGCAGACCCTTTAAAGCAATAATGCATGGCACCCGTTCCATGGATCCCAACTCTCCAGGTTGAAGGGAATATTACTACAGCTATAACATGTATGGGAAACCTAGAGAATGGACACACTGTGAATACGAAAGGTCTCTAAAACTCACCGAATACTCCCCCTCCTGGTGCTCCGGTTTGACATTCCAACTGCTTTACTATCAATCTCCCAACCTAGAGAGACAGCACCATTAACATCCCGGTTCGCACAGGTGGCCAATTTGGCAGAGGATGAATGGGAAGAGGGAGAACCCATGAGATAGTAGCTGTTAGGCATTTGGACGGGCATATGTCACTCTTATTTCCCTGGAGGAAGAAGAATTAACCAAAGTCTCAGCCACTCACCAAAAACCAGTATAGGTCCTAAACGAAAATATTGGACTTGCGTTCAGCATACAAAAAATCGAGTTAAATAATGAAGCTCAGGGGCACAGCAATTCACAAAATGGTAGAGTAATAAAGGGAAACTATCGTCCATCAATCTTTTGTGGGGAGGCAATTAGGAGGACTTGAAAGCGAGGCAAAATAGCAGGAAACACATTTCAAGAGGTACGTTGGAATCGCATTTAAAGCACAGGAAGAGGGGCACAACTTCGACAATGATGCACTTGGCCAAAAAGGGCGTATGTGTTTTGTCCTTAATATAATCAAGAGAAAACACATACACCCATTTTGGCAAAGCAAGCAAGCGGGAAATGCAAATCTGCACTACAAAGAAGTATCACTTCCCACCGGTCAAAAGGGACATCCACAAAATGTGGAAAATTCACAAAAGCAGGACAGGCCCTTGAGAACAAGGAGCCTTGTTATGCTGATGGGTGGGATGGAAATTGCCAACAGCCTCTCTGAAGGAGTGCATTGTGTTCCATAAACAAGTAAACAACAGAGATACAGAGCCAAGGGCACTTCCAGTCTAAGGAAAATACCTTGGGAAAACTGAAAATCAATAAGACAGAGCCACCCCATAATTTAGGGCTACACTGATTACTAGAACCTCAACTTGGGTACACCTTAAATATCCCAGGAAATATAAAAACGGTTCAAAAAATGGTGGTACTTACATACGATGGAATATCCCTCAGCCATGAAATCAATGTCATAAGACCAGTAGCAGCAAAATGAGTGGATTCAGGTACGATGATTCTAAGTGAAATAAGTCACACAGAAAAAGAAACTTATCATAAGATATCTCTTATGAAGATCCTGTAAACATGGCTACACATGAACGGAGTTAGGAAAGACAACAGAGTCTCACATTTAGAAAACACTCTTATGCCTGCTTAAGGGGGAAGGAGAGGTGGGGTGATGCATAAAACCAGAGTTTGATATAAGCAGAGGTACCGTTCCAAAAACCAACTATGGAATAGACAAAACCTACACCTTCCTCAGAGAAAGGGACTCAAAACCCCATATTTCCCGCAGAGGAATATATCTGACTAGTAAGAATCTTAAAACCTGTGTATTGATATGTCTCCGTTAGAGAATCAAGTGTGTCTAGACTGGCATAAACATGGCAGCGAGAATCAGCTCAAACCCACTATACAATGGAATTTGAAAAACAAAAAAAGGGAAATTCTTTACAATTCCTTCAGGGTCTCTGATGAAACCTGGAATGACCCTATCTACAACAACAGCTGGATGTGGCATAACGCTGGACTCATGGGACTGAGAGAATTGGTGAGACTGGGTGAGCAAATGCAGAGCCTTTAAAGCAATAATGCATAACACCCATTCCATGGGTCCCAACTCTCAAGGCTGAAGGTAATATTACTATAGCTATAACATGTATGGGAAACTTAGAGAATGGACACACTGTGAATAGGAAAGGTTTCTAAAACTCAACGAATAGTCCCACCCCTTGTGCTACAGTTTGACTTTCCAACTGCTTTACCATCAGTCTCCCAACTTGGAGAGACAGACCGTTTAACTTACTGGTTCACACAGGTTGCCAATTTGGCAAAGGATGAAAGGGAAGAGGGAGAACCAATGAGAGAGTAGCTGTTAGGCATTTGGACGGGCACATGACAATCTTATTTCCCGGGAGGAAGAAGAATTAACCAAAGACTCAGCCACCCCATTGGAACCAGTATAGTTCCTGAACCAAAATATTGGACTTGCGTTCAGCTCACAAAAAACGAGTTAAAAAATGGAGCTCAGAGGCACAGCAATTCACAAACTTGCAGAGTAATAAAGGACAACTATCATCACAAAATCTGTTGAGGGATGGCAACGAGGCGGACTTGATAGCGAGGCAGAATAGCAGGAAACCGATTACAAGAGGAATTTTGGAATCGCCTTTAAAGCACAGGAAGAGGGGCACAACTTCGACAATGATGTACTTGGCCAAAAAGGGCATATGCGTTTTCTGCTGAATATATTCAGAAGAAAACGCATACGCCGTTTTTGGCCAAGCAAGCAAGTAGGCAATGCAAATCTGCACTACAAAGAAGTATCACTTCCCACCGGTCAAAAGGAACATCCACAAAATGGGTAAAAACCAGAAAGGCAAGACAGGCCCTGGAGAACAGGCAGCCTTGTTATGGTGATGGGCCGGATGTAAATTGCCAACTGCCTCTCTGGTAGAGTGCATTGTGTTCCCTAAAACAAGTAAAAAACTGACCTACAGAGCCAAGGGCACTTCCAGTCTAGGGAATATAACATTGGAAAACTGAAAATCAATAAGACAGAGCCACCCCAATTTAGGGCTGCACTGCTTACAAGAACCTCAACTTGGGATCACCTTAAGTATCCCAGGAAATATAAAAATGGTTCAAAAAATTGTGGTACTTACGTACGATGGAATATCCCTCAGCCATGAAATCAATGTCATAAGAACAATAGCAGCAAAATGAGTGGATTCAGGTATGATGATTCTAAGTGAAATAAGTCACACAGAAAGAGAAACGTATCATCAGATATCACTTATGAAGATCCTGTAAACATGGCTACACATGAACGGAGTTAGGAAAGAGAACAGAGTCTCACATTTAGAAAACACTCTTATGCCTGCTTAATGGGGAAGGAGAGGTGGGGTGATGCATAAAACCAGAGTTTGATATAAGCACAGGTACCGTTCCAAAAACCAACTATGGAATAGACAAGACCTACACCTTCCTCAGTGAAATGGACTCATAACCCCATATTTCCCGCAGAGGAATATATCTGACTAGTAATAATCTTAAAACCTATGTATTGATATGTCTCCGTAAGGCAATCAAGTGTTTCTAGACTGGCATAAACATGGCAGAGAGAATCAGCTCAAACCCACTATAAAAAGGAATTTCAAAAACAAAACAAAAAAACAGAGAAATTCTTTACAATTCCTTCAGGGTCTCTGATGAAACCTGGAATGACCCTATCTACAACGACAGCTTGATGTGGCATAAGGCTGGACACATGGGACTGAGAGGATTGGTGAGATTGGGTGAGCCAATGCAGACCATTTAAATCAATAATTCTTGGCACCAATTCCATGGGTCCCAACTCTCCAGGTTGAAGGGAATATTACTACAGCTATAACATGTACGGGAAACCTAGAGAATGGACACACTGTGAATACGAAAAGTCTCTAAATCTCAACGAATAGTCCCTGTCCTGGTGCTCAGGTTTGACTTTCCAACTGCTTTACTATCAGTCTCCCAACCTGGAGAGACATAACCTTTAACCTCCTGTTTCGCACAGGTTGCCAATACTGCAGAGGATGAATGGGAATAGGGAGAACCAATGAGAGAGCAGCTGTTAGGCATTTGGACGGGCATATGTCTCTCTTATTTCCCGGGAGGAAGAAGAATTGACCAAAGTCTCAGCCACCCACCGGGAACCAGTATAGGTTCTGAACCAAAATATTGGACTTGCGTTCAGCTCCGAAAAATAGAGTTAAAAAATGGAGCTCAGGGGCACAGCAATTCACAAACTGGCAGAGTCATAAAGGGCAACTATCGCCCAAAAATCTGTTGAGGGAAGGCAACGAAGTGGACTTGAAAGTGAGGCCGAATAGCAGGAACCAGATTTCAAGAGGTACATTGGAATCGTCTGTAAAGCACAGGAAGAGGGGCACAACTTCGACAATGATGCACTTGGCCAAAAAGTTTGTATGCATTTTCTCCTGAATATATTCCGGAGAAAACGCATACACCCATTTTGGCCAAGCAAGCAAGCGGGCAATGCACGTCTGCACTACAAAGAAGTATCAGTTCCCACCGGTCCTAAGGGACATCCACATAAAGGGTAAAAACCAGAAATTCAAGAAAGGCCCTGGAGAACAGGGAGCCTTGTTATGCTACTGGGCGGGATGTAAATTGCCAACTGCCTCTCTGGAGGAGTGCATTGTGTTCCCTAAAACAAGTAAACAACAGAGCTACAGAGCCAAGGACACTTCCAGTCTAGGGAATATACCTTGGGAAAACTGAAAATCAATAAGACAGAGCCACCCCAAAATTTAGGGCTGCACTGCTTACAAGAACCTCAACTTGGGTACACCTTAAATATCCCAGGAAATATAAAAATGGTTCAAAAAATTGTGGTACTTATATACGATGGAATACCCCTCAGCCACGAAATCAATGTCATAAGACCAGTGGCAGAAAAATGAGTGGATTCAGGTGCGATGATTCTAAGTGAAATAAGTCACACAGAAAAAGAAGCTTATCATAAGATATCACTTATGAAGATCCTGTAAACATGGCTACACATGAACTGAGTTAGGAAAGAGAACAGAGTCTCACATTTGGAAAAAACTCTTATGCTTGCTTAAGGGGGAAGGAGAGGTGGGGTGATGCATAAAACCAGAGTTTGATAGAAGCACAGGTACCGTTCCAAAAACCAACTATGGAATAGACAAGACCTACACCTTCCTCAGTGAAAGGGACGCAAAACCCCATATTTCCCGCAGAGGAATATATCTGACTAGTAAGAATCTTAAAATCTATCTATTGATATGTCTCCATAAGGGAATCAAGTGTTTCTAGACTGGCATAAACATGGCAGAGAGAATCAGCTCAAACCCACTATAAAAAGGAATTTCAAAAACAAAACAAAAAAAACAGGGAAATTCTTTATAATTCCTTCAGGGTCTTTGATGAAACCTGGAATGACCGTATCTACAACGACAGCTGGATGTGGCATAAGGCTGGACACATGGGACTGAGAGGATTGGTGAGATTGGGTGAGCAATTGCAGACCCTTTAAAGCAATAATGCATGGCACCCATTCCATGGGTCCCAACTCTCCAGGTTGAAGGGAATATTACTACAGCTATAACATGTACGGGAACCGTAGAGATTGGACACACTGGGAATACAAAAGGTCTCTAAAACTGAACGATTAGTCCCTCTCCTGGTGCTCCGGTTTGACTTTCCAACTGCTTTGCTATCAATCTCTCAACCTGGAGAGACAGCACCTTTAACCTCCTATTTCGCACAGGTTGCCAATTTCGCAGACGATGAATGGGAATAGGGCAACCAATGAGATAGTAGCTGTTAGGTATTTGGACGGGAATATGTCACTCTTATTTCCTGGGAGGAAGAAGAATTGACCAAAGTCTCAGCCACCCACCGTGAATCAGTATAGGTCCTGAACCAAAATACTGGACTTGCGTTCAGCTCAGAAAAAAATGAGTTAAATAATGGAGCTCAGGGGCACAGCAATTCACAAACTGGCAGAGTCATGACTGGCAACATTCGTCCAAGAATCTGTTGAGGGGAGGCAACATGGCGGACTTGAATGCGAGGCAGAATAGCAGGAAACAGATTTCAAGAGGTACATTGGAATCGCCTTTAAAGCACAGGAAGAGGGGCACAACTTCAAAAATGATGCACTTGGCCAAAAAGGGCGTATGTGTTTTCTGCTGAATATGTTCAGGAGAAAACACATACGCCCTTTTTGGCCAAGCAAGCAAGCGGGCAATGCAAATCTGCACTGCAAAGAAGTATCACTTCCCACCGGTCATTACGGGCATCCAAAAAATGTGTAAAAACCAGAAAGGCAAGACACGCCCTGGAAAACAGGCAGCCATGTTATGCTGACGGCCGGGATGTAAATTGCCAACTGCCTCTCTGGAGGAGTGCATTGTGTTCCCTAAAGCAAGTAAAGTACAGAGCTACAGAGCCAACGACACTTCCAGTCTAGGGAATATACTTTGGGAAAACTGAAAATCAATAAGACAGAGCCACCACAAAATTTAGGGATGCACTGCTTACAAGAATCTCAACTTGGGTACACCTTAAATATCCCGGGAAATATGAAAATGGATGAAAATATTGTGGTACTTACGTACGATGGAATATCCCTCAGCCATGAAATCAATGTCATAAGACCAGTAGCAGCAAAATGAGTGGATTCAGGTACCGTGATTCTAAGTGAAATACGTCACACAGAAAAAGAAACTTATCATAAGATATCACTTATGAAGATCCTGTAAACATGGCTACATATGAACTGAGTTATGAAAGATTACAGAGTCTCACATTTACAAAACATTGTTATGCCAGGTTAAGGTGGAAGGAGAGGTGGGGGGATGCATAAAACCAGAGTTTGATATAAGCACCGGTAGCGTTCCAAAAACAAACTATGGAATAGACAAGACCTACACCTTCCTCAGTGAAAGGGACTCAAAACCCCATATTTCCCGCAGAGGAATATATATGACTAGTAAGAATCTTAAAACCTATGTATTGATATGTGTCCATAGGGGAATCAAGTGTGTCTTGACTGGCATAAACATGGCAGCAAGAATCAGCTCAAACCCAGTATAAAGAGGAATTTCTAAACCAAAACAAAAAAACAGGGAAATTCTGCACAATTCCTTCAGGGTCTCTGATGAAACCTGGAATGACCCTATCTACAATGACAGCTGGATGTGGCATAAGGCTGGACACATGTGACTGAGAGGATTGATGAGATTCGGTGAGCAATAGCAGACCCTTTAAAGCAATAATGCATGGCACCCATTCCATGGGTCCCAACTCTCCAGGTTGAAGGGAATATTACTATAGCTATAACATGTATGGGAAACCTAGAGAATGGACACACTGTAAATAGGAAAGGTGTCTAAAACTCAACGAATATTCCCTCTCCTTGTGCGCCAGTTTGACTTTCCACCTGCTTTACAATCAATCTGCCAACTTGGAGAGACAGCACCTTTAACCTCCTGGTTCTCCCAGGTTGCCAGTTTGGCAAAGGATGAAAGGGAAGAGGGAGAACCAGTGAGAGAGTAGCTGTTAGGCTCTTGGACGGGCACATGCCACTGTTATTTCCCGGGAGGAAGAAGAATTAACCAAAGTCTCAGCCACCCACCAAAAACCACTATAGGTCCAGAACCAAAATATTGGTCTTGCGTTCAGCTCACAAAAAACGAGTTAAAAAATGGAGCTCATGGGCACAGCAATTCACAAACTGGCAGGGTAATAAAGGGCAACTATCGTCCAACAATCTGTTGAGGGAAGGCAACTAAGCAGACTTGAAAGCCAGGCAGAATAGCAGGAAACAAATTTCAAGAGGTACGTTGGAATCGCCTTTAAAGCACAGGAAGAGGGACACAACTTCGACTATGATGCACTTGGCCAAAAAGGGCCTATGTGTTTTCTCCTGAATATATTCATGAGAAAACGCATAGGCACTTTTTGGCCAAGCAAGCAAGCGGGCAATGCAAAACTGCACTACAAAGAAGTACCACTTCCCAAGAGTCAAAAGGGGCATCCACATAATGGGTAAAAACCAGAAAGGCAAGACAGGTCCTGGAGAACAGGGAGCATTGTTATGCTGATGGGCGTGATGAAAATTGGCAACTGCCTCTCTGGAAGAGTGCTTTGTGTTCCCTAAAACAAGTAAACAACAGAGCTACAGAGCCAAGGGCACTTCGAGGCTACGGAATATACCTTGGGAAAACTGAAAATCAATAAGACAGTGCCAACCCAAAATTTAGGGGTGCACTGCTTACAAGTACCTCAAATTGCGTACACCTTAAATATCCCTGGAAATATAAAAATGGTTCAAAAAATTGTGGTACTTACATACGATAGAATATCCCTTAGCCATGAAATCAATGTCATAAGACCAGTAGCAGCAAAATGAGTGGATTCAGGTAGGATGATTCTAAGTGAAATAAGTCACAACGAAAAAGAAACTTATCATAAGATATCACTTATGAATATCCTGTAAACATGGCTACACATGAAATGAGTTAGGAAAGAAAACAGAGTCTCACATTTAGAAAACACTCTTATGCCTGCTTAAGGGGGAAGGAGAGGTGGGGTGATGCATAAAACCAGAGTTTGATATAAGCACAGGTACCGTTCCAAAAACCAACTATGGAATAGACAAGACCTACACCTTCCTCAGTGAAACGGACTCAAAACCCCATATCTCCCGCAGAGGTATATATCTGACTATTAAGAATCTTAAAACCTGTGTATTGACATGTCTCCATAAGGCAATCAAGTGTGTCTAGACTGGCATAATCATGGCAGCGAGAATCAGCTGAAACCCACTATAAAAAGGAATTTCAAAAACAAACCAAAAAAAAAAAAACAGGGAAATTCTTTCCAATTCCTTCAGGGTCTCTGATGAAATCTGGAATGACCCTATCTACAAGGATAGCGGGATGTGGCATAAGGCTGGACACATGGGACTGAGAGGATTGGTGAGATTGGTTGAGCAAATGCCGACCCTTTAAAGCAATAATGCATGGCACCCATTCCATGGGTCCCAACTCTCCAGGTTGAAGGGAATATTACAGCAACTATAACAGGTATGGGAAACCTAGAGAATGGACACACTGTGAATAAGAAAGGTTTCTTAAACTCAACGAATAGTCCCTCTCCTGGTGCTCCAGTTTGACTTTGCAACTGCTTTACTATCATTCTCCCAACTTGGAGAGACAGCACCTTTAACCTCCTGGTACGCACCGGTTGCCAATTTGGCATAGGATGAAAAGGAAGAGGGAGAACCAATGAGAGAGTAGCTGTTAGGCATTAGGACGGGCACATGTCCCTCTTATTTCCCGGGAGGAAGAAGAATTAACCAAAGTCTCAGCCACCCACCTCGAACCAGTATGGGTCCTGAAACAAAATATTGGACTTGCGTTCAGCTCACAAAAAAACGAGTTACAAAATGGAGCGCAGGGGCACAGCAATTCACAAACAGGCAGAGTAATAAAGGGAAACTAACGTCCAAAAATATGTTGAGGGAAGGCAGCTAGGCGAACTTGAAAGGGAGGCAGAATAGCAGGAAACACATTTTAAGAGGTACGTTGGAATCACCTTTAAAGCACAGGAAGAGGGGCTTAACTTCGACAATGATGCCCTTGGCCAAAAAGGGCGTATGCGTTTTGTCCTTAATATATTCATGAGAAAACGCATACGCCCTTTTTGGCCAAGCAAGCAAGCAGGCAATGCAAATCTGGTCTACAAAGGAGTATCACTCCCCACAAGTCAAAAGGGACATATGCAAAATGTGTAAAAAATATAAAGGCAAGACAGTCCCTGGAGAACAGGGAGCCTTTTTATGCTGATGGGCGGGATGTAAATTGACAACTGCCTCTCTGGAGGATTGCATTGTGTTCCCTAAAACAAGTAAACAACAGAGCTACAGAGCCAAGGGCACTTCCAGTCTAGCGAAAATACCTTGGGAAAACTGAAAATCAATAAGAGAGAGCCACCCTAAATTTAGGGTTGCACTGCTTACAAGAACCTCAACTTGGGTACACCATAAGTATCCCAGGAAATATAAATATGCTTCAAAAAATGGTGGTACATATGTACAATGGAAAATCCCTCAGCCATGAAATCAATGTCATAAGACCAATAGCAGCAAAATGAGTGGATTCAGGTACGATGATTCTAAGTGAAATAAGTCACACAGAAAAAGAAACGTATCATAAGATATCACTTATGAAGATCCTGTAAACATGGCTACATATGAACTGAGTTAGGAAAGAGAACAGAGTCTCACATTTAGAAAACACTCTTATGCCTGCTTAAGGGGTAAGGAGAGGTGGGGTGATGAATAAAACCAGAGTTTGATATAAGCACAGGTACCCTTCCAAAAACCAACTATGAAATAGACAAGACCTACACCTTCCTCAGTGAAAGGGACTCAAAACACCATATTTCCCGCATAGGAATATATCTGACTAGTAAGAATCTTAAAACCTATGTATTGATATGTCTCCGTAAGGGAATCAAGTGTGTCTAGACTGGCATAAACATGGCAGTGAGAATCAGCTCAAACCAACTATGAAAAGGAATTTGAAAAACAAAAAAAAAAAGGAAATTCTTTACAATTCCTTCAGGGTCTCTGATGAAACCTGGAATGACCCTATCTACAATGACAGCTGGATGTGGCATAAGGCTGGACACATGGGATTGAGAGTAATGGTGAGATTGCGTGAGCAAAAGCAGACCCTTTATAGCAGTAATTCATGGCACCCATGCCATGGGTCCCAACTCTCCAGGTTGAAGGGAATATTACTATAGCTATAACATGTATGGGAAACCTAGAGAATGGACACACTGTGAAAACGAAATGTTTCTAAAACTCAACGAATAGTCCCTCTCCTTTTGCTCCAGTTTGACTTTCCAACTGCTTTACTGTCCATCTCCCAACTTGGAGAGACAGCACCTTTAACCTCCTGGTTCTCACAGGTTGCAAATTTGGCACAGGATGAAAGGGAATAGGGAGAACCAATGAGAGAGTAGCTGTTAGGCATTTGGACGGGCACATATCACTCTTATTTCCCGGGAGGAAGAAGAATTAACAGAAGTCTCAGACACCCACCGAAAACCAGTATAGGTCCTGAACCAAAATATTGGACTTGCATTCAGCTCACAAAAAATCGAGTTAAAAAATGGACCTCAGGGGCAAAGCAATTCACAAACTGGCAGCGTAATAAAGGGCAACTATCATCCAACAATCTGTTGAGGGAAGGCAACTAGGCAGACTTGAAAGCGAGGCAGAATAGCAGGAAACAGATTTCAAGAGGTACATTGGAATCGCCTTTAAAGCACAGGAAGAGGAGCTCAAATTCAAAAATGATGCACATGGCCAAAAAGGCCATATGCGTTTTCCCATGAATATATTCAGGGGAAAACGCATACGCACTTTTCGCCAAGCAAGCAAGTGGGCAATGCAAGTCTGCACTACAAAGAAATATCACTTCCCACCGGTCACAAGGGACATCCACAAAATGGGTAAAAACCAGAAAGGCAAGACAGGCCCTGGAGAACAGGGAGCCTTGTTATGCTGAGGGCCAGAATGTAAATTGCCAACTGCCTCTCTGGAGGAGTGCATTGTGTTTCCTAATACAAGTAAACAACAGAGCTACAGAGCCAAGTACACTCCCAGTCTATGGAATATACCTTGGGAAACATGAAAATGAATAAGACAGAGCCACCCCAAAATTTAGGGCTGCATTGCTTACAAGAACCTCAACTTGGATACACCTTAATTATCACAGGAAAGGTAAAAAATGTTCAAAAAATTGTGGTACTTAAGTATGATGGAATATCCATCAGCCATGAAATCAATATCATAAGACCAGTAGCAGCAAAATGAGTGGATTCAGGTATGATGATTCTAAGTGAATTAAGTCACACAGAAAAAGAAACTTATCATAAGATATCACTTATGAATGTCCTGTAAACATGGCTACACATGAACTGAGTTAGGAAAGAGAACAGAGTCTCACATTTAGAAAACACTCTTATGCCGGCTTAAAGGGGAAGGAGAGGTGGGGTGATGCATAAAACCAGAGTTTGATATAAGCACATGTACCCTTCCAAAACCAACTATGGAATAGACAAGACCTACACCTTCCTCAGGGAAAGAGACTCAAAACCCCATATTTCCTGCAGAGGAATATATCTGACTAGTAATAATCTTAAAACCTATGTATTGATATGTCTCCGTAACGGAATCAAGTGTTTCTAGACTGGCATAAACATGGCAGAGAGAATTATCTCAAACACACTATAAAAAGGAATTTCAAAAACAAAACAAAAAAAAACAGGGACATTCTTTACAATTCCTTCAGTGTGTCTGATGAATCCTGGAATGACCCTCTCTACAACGACAGCTGGATGTGCCATAAGGCTGGACACATGGGACTGAGAGGATTGGTGAGATTGGGTGAGCACATGCAGACCCTTTAAAGCAATAATTCATGGCACCCATTCCATGGGTCCCAACTCTCCAGGTTGAAGGGAATATTACTTCAGCTATAACATGTATGGGACAACTATATAATGGATACACTGCGAATACCAAAGGTCTCCAAAACTCAACGAATAGTCCTTCTCCTGGTGCTCGGTTTTGACTTTACAACTGATTTACTATCAATCTCTAAACCTGGAGAGACAGCACCTTTAACCTCCTGTTTCGCACAGGTTGCCAATTTCGCAGAGGATGAATGGGAATAGGGGGAACCAATGAGAGAGTAGCTGTTAGGTATTTGGACGGGCATATGTCACTCTTATTTCCCGTTAGGAAGAAGAATTAACCAAAGTCTCAACCAACCATCGGGAACCAGTATAGGTCCTGAACCAAAATATTGGACTTGCGTTCAGCTCACATAAAACTAGTTAAAAAATAGAGCTATAGGGCAGAGCAATTCACAAACTGGCAGAGTAATAAAGGGCAAATATCGTCCAAAAATCTGTTGAGGGAAGGCAACGAGATGGACTTGAAAGAGAGGCAGAATAGCAGGAAACAGATTTCAAGAAGTATGTTGGAATAACATGTAAAGCACAGGAAGAGGGGCACAATTTCTACAATGATGCATTTGGCCAAAAAGGGCATATGCATTTTCTCCTGAATATATACAGGAGAAAAAGCTTACACCCTTTTTTGCCAAGCAAGCAAGCGGGCAATGCAAATCTGCACTAAAAAGAAGTATCACTTCCCACCGGTCAAAAGGGACATCCACAAAATGCGTAAAAACCAGAAAGGCAAGACAGGCCCTGGAGAACAGGGAGCCTTGTTATGCTGACGGCCGGGATGTAAATTGCCAACTTCCTCTCTGGAGGAGTGCATTGTGTTCCCTAAAACAAGTAAACAACAGAGCTACAGAGCAAAGGGCACTTCCAGTCTAGGGAATATACCTTGGGACAACTGAAAATCAATAAGACAGAGCCACCCCAAAATTTAGGGCTGCACTGCTTACAAGAACCTCAACTTGGGTACACCTTAAATATCCCAGGAAATATAAAAATGGTTCAAAAAATTGTGGTACTTACGTACGATGGAATATCCCTCAGGCATGCAATCAATGTCATAAGACCTGTAGCAGCAAAATGAGTTGATTCAGGTATGATGATTCTAAGTGAAATAAGTCAGACAGGAAAAGAAACATATCATAAGATATTACTTTTGAAGATCCTGTAACATGCCTACACATGAACTGATATAGGAAAGAGAACAGAGTCTCACATTTAGAAAACACATTTCTGCCTGCTTAAGTGGGAAGGAGAGGTGAGGTGAGGCATAAAACCAGAGTTTGATATAAGCACAGGCACCGTTCCAAAAACCAACTATAGAATAGACAAGCCCTACACCTTCCTCAGTGAAAGGGACTCAAAATCACATATCTCCCGCAGAGGAATATATCTGACTAGTAAGAATCTTAAAATCTATGTATTGATATGTCTCCGTAAGGGAATCAAGTGTGTCTAGACTGGCATAAACATGGCAGCGAGAATCAGCTCAAACCCACAATAAAAAGGAATTTCAAAACAAAACAAAAAAACAAGGAAATTCTTTACAATTCCTTCAGGGTCTCTGATGATACCTGGAATGACCCTATCTACAATGACAGCTGGATGTGGCATAAGGTTGGACACATGAGACAGAGAGAATTGGTGAGATTGTGTGAGCAAATACAGACCTTGTAAAGCAATAATGCATGGCACCCATTCCATGGGTCCCAACTCTCCAGGTTGAAGGGAATATTACTCTAGCTATAACATGTATGGGAAATCTAGAGAATGGACACACTGTGAATACGAAAGGTTTCTAAAACTCAACAAATAGTCCCACTCCTGTTGTTCCGGTTTGACTTTCCAACTGCTTTAATATCAATCTGCCAACTTGTAGAGACAGCCCCTTTAACCTCCTGGTTCGCACAGGTTGTGAATTTGGCAGAGGATGAAAGGGAAAATTGAGTCTCAATGAAAGAGTAGCTGTTAGACATTTGGACGGGCACATGACACTCTAATTTCCCGGCAGGAAGAAGAATTAACCAAAGTCTCAGCATCCCACCTGGAACCAGTATAGATCCTGAACCAAAATTTTTGACTTGCGGTCAGCTCACAAAAAAGGAGTTGAAAAATGGATATCAGTGGCACAGAAATTCACAAACTGGCAGAGTAATAAAGGACAACTATCGTCCTAAAATCTGTTGAGGGAAGGCAAAGAGGCGGATATGGAAATGAGGCGGAATAGCAGGAAAGAGATTTCAAGAGGTACATAGGAATCGACTTTAAAGCACAGGAAGAGGGGCACAACTTCAAAAATGATGCACTTGGCCAAAAAGGGCGTATGCGTTTTCTCCTGAATATATTCAGGAGAAAACGCATACGCCCTTTTTGGCCAAGTAATGAAGCGGGCAATGCAAATCGGTACTACAACGATGTATCACTTCCCACCGGTCAAAAGGTACATCCACAAAATTGGTAAAAACCAGAATGGCAAGACAGGACCTGGAGAACAGGGAGCATTGTTATGCTGACGTTCGGGATGTAAATTGCCAACTGCCTCTCTGGAGGAGTGCGTTGTGTTCCCTAAAACAAGTAAACAACAGAGCTACAGAGCCAAGGGCACTTCCAGTCTAGGGAATATACCTTGAGAAAACTGAATATCAATAAGACAGAGCCACCCCAATATTTAGGGCTGCACTGCATACAAGAACCTCAACTTGGGTACACCTTAAATATCCCAGGAAAGGCAAAAATGGTTCAAGAAATTGTGGTACTTACATACGATGGAATATCCCTCAGCCATGAAATCAATATCTTAAGGCCAGTAGCAGCAAAATGAGTGGATTCAGGTACAATGATTCTAAGTGAAATTATTCACAGAGAAAAAGAAACATCATAAGATATCACTTATGCAGGGCCTGTAAACATGGCTACACATGAACTGAGTTAGGAAAGAGAACAGAGTTTCACATTTAGAAAACACTTTTATGCCTGCTTAAGGGGGAAGGAGAGGTGGGGCGATGAATAAAACCAGAGTTTGATATTAGTACAGGTACCACTCCAAAAACCAAATATGGAATATACAAGACCTAAACATTCCTCAGTGAAAGGGGCTCAACACCCCATATTCCCCGCAGAGGAATATATCTTACAAGTAAGAATCATAAAACCTATGTATTGATATGTCTCTGTAAGGGAATCAAGTGTGTCTAGACTGGCATAAACATGGCAGCGAGAATCAGCTCAAAACCACAATAAAAAGAATTTCAAAAACAAAACCAAAAAAACAGGGAAATTGTTTACAATTTCTTCAGGGTCTCTGATGAATCCTGGAATGACCCTATAAACAACGACAGCTGGATGTGGCCTAAGGCTGGACACTTGGGACTGAGAAGATTGGTGAGATTGGGTGAGCAGATGCAGACCCTTTAAAGGAATAATGTGTGGCACCCATTCCATGGGTCCCAACTTTCCAGGTTGAAGGGAATATTACTACAGCTATAACATGTACGTGAAACCAAGAGAATGGACACACTGTGAATACGAAAGGTCTCTAAAACTCAGCTAATATTCCCTCTCCTGGTGCTCCGGTTTGACTTTCCATCTGCTTTACTATCAATCTCCCTACTTGCAGAAACACCCCCTTAACCTCTTGGTTCGCACACGTTGCCAATTTGGCAGAGGAAGAAAGGGAAGAGGGAGAACCAATGAGAGACTAGCTGTTACGCATTTGGACGGGCACATGTCACTCTAATTTCCCGGGAGGAAGAAGTATTAACCAAAGTATCAGCCATGCGCCTGGAACCAGTAGAAATTCTGAACCAAAATTTTGGACTTGCGGTCAGCTCACAAAAACGATTTGATAAATGGAGTTCAGGGGCACAAAAATTCACAAACTGGCACAGTAATAAAGGCCAACTATCATCCAAAAATCTGTAGAGGGAAGGCAACGAGGCATAAATGAAAGCAAGGCAGCATACCAGGAAACAGATTTCATTAGGTACGTTGGAATCGCCTTTAAAACCCAGGAAGAGGGGCACAACTTCGACTATGATGCACTTGGCCAAAAAAGGGCGTATGCGTTTTCACCTGAATATATTCAGGAGAAAACACATACACCCTTTTTTGGCCAAGCAAGCAAGTGGTCAATGCAAATCTGCATTAAAAAGATGTATCACTTCCTACCGGTCAAAAGGGACTTCCGCAAAATGTGTAAAATCCAGAAAGGCAAGACAGGACCTGGAGAACAGGGAGCCTTGTTATGCTGATGGGCGTGATGTAAATTGCCAACTGCCTTTCAGGAAGAGTGCATTGTGTTCCCTAAAACAAGTAAATAACATAGCTACAGAGCCAAGGGCACTTCAATTCTAGGGATTATACCTTGGGAAAACTGAAAATCAATAAGACAGAGCCACCCCAAAATATAGGGCTGCACTGCTTACAAGAACCTCAACTTGGCTACACCTTTAATATCCCACGAAAGACAAAAATGGTTTTAAAATTTGGTACTTATGTACGTTGGAATACCCGTCAGCCATGAAATCAATGTCATAAGGCCAGTAGCAGCAAAATGAGTGGATTCAGGTACGATGATTCTAAGTGAATAAGTCACACTGAAAAAGAAAATTATCGTAAGATATCACTTATGAAGGTCCTGTAAACATGGCTACACATGAACTGAGTTAGGAAAGATAACAGAGTAACTAATCTTATCATAACATATCACTTATAGCGGGAATATACACATGACTACACATGAACTGAATGACAAACACAACAGAGTCACACATTTAGAAAACGTCTTCTGCCTGCTTAAGGGGAAAGCCGAGGTGGGGTGGTGCATAAAACCACAGTTTTAAATTAGCGCAGATACCATTATATAAACCATGTATGTAATAGACAACACCTACTCCCGGCAAAATGAACTGGACTCAACACCCCCTATTCACTGCAGAGTAATATGTCTCACTCTAAGTATTTTAAAACATATGTATTCTCATGTCTCCATAAAGGAGTCATGTGTGTGTATAACGGCATGAACACAGCACTGAAATTCAGTTAAACCCACTTATAAAAATAAATTTCAAAAGCAAAATGCAAAAACAGAGAGAAAGTCTTAAAAATTATGTTCAGGGCCTGTGATGAAAGCCAGATTGACCAACTTTACACCCACAGCTGGACGAGACATAAGACTGGACACTTGGGGCTGACAAGATTTCTGAGGTTGTGTGAACAAAAGAACACCACTTAGAGCAATAATGTGTGCTACCCATTCTAGTGGTCCCAACTCTCCAGGTTTAAGGGAATCTTCCTACAGTTAAAACATGCATGGGAAACCCAATGGATGGTACACTGTGTAATTGGGAAAGTTTTCTAAAAGGTACCTCATTTTTCCTTTTGTCGTGCTCGGCTTCGCCATTCCATCTGCATGACTCAAAATCTCCCCACTTGGTTTGTCAGCGCCTTTACCCTCCCGTTATGCACAGTTTGCAAATTGTGCAGAGGATGAACAGGAAGAGGGGAAATAAATGAGAAATTAGCTGTAGGTGTTTGGATGGGCACATGTCACTCTAGTTTCCCATCAGGAAAAAGAATTAACCAAAGGCTCAGCCTGAAGCCCCGGAACCAGACTAGTGCCTAAAGCCATCCTGCGGTAGTGCAGCCAGCTCACAAAGAGGCGAGTTGAAAAATGGAAATCAGGGGCACAGCAATTCACAAACTTGCAGAGTTATAAAGGACAACTATCATCCAGAAATATATTGAGGAAAGGCAGTGAAGAGGATTTGAATGCAAGGCAGAATTGAAGGAAACAGATTTCAACAGGTAGATTGGAGTCGTCTTTAAAGCACCTGAAAAGCGACAGAATTTCGACAATGTTGCCCTTGGCTGAAAAGGGATTATGTGTATTTTCTTGAATATATTCGGGAAAAAATGCATATGCCCTTTTTGGCCAAGCAAGCCATCAGGCATTGCAAATCCACACTACAGAGAAGTGTTCCTTACCTCCAGTCAAAAGGGCCATCCACAAATAGTGTAAAAACCACAAATGCAGGACAGGCCATGGAGAAAAGGGAGCCTGGTTACGCCGATGGACAGGAGGTAAATTGCCAACAGCCTCTCTGGAGAACTGTATGTTGTTTTCTAAAACAGAGCTACAGAGCATAGCACACTTCCACTCATGGGCGTGTATTTTGGGAAAACTAAAAATCCACAACACACAGCCAGCCCAAACTTTAGGGCTGCTCTGTTTACAAGAACCTCGACTTCGGTACACTTTATATATCCAAGGAAAGGAAAAAAAATGGATATAGATGTTGTGGTACTTATATACAATGGAATGTCACTCAGACATCAATGTCATAAGGCCAATAGCAGCATAATGAGTGGCTTTAGGTACGATGATGCTAAGTGAAATGAGCCACAAAGAAAAAGAAACTTATTGTAATATATCACTTATAGAGGAAATGTAAACATGGCTACACATGAACTGAATTTCAAAAGAGAACAGAGTTACACATTTAGAAAACACACTTATGCCTCCTTAAGGGGAAACGTGATGTGGGGTGATGTGTAAAAGCAGAGTTTGAAATTAGCACAGATCCCATTCCATATACCAAATATGTAATAGACAAGACCTACTCCTTTCTCAATGAACTGGACACAAAACACCCTATTCACTGAAGAGGAATATATCTGACTGTTAATAACCTTGAAACCTATGTATTTATATGTCTCCATAATGGAATCAAGTGTATGTAGATTGGCATAAACACAGATCAATGGAACAGGACAGAAAGCCCAGAGATAAACCTACATACCTATGGCTATCTCATCTATGACAAAGGAGCTAAGGATATACAATGGAGAAAAGACAGTCTCTTCAGTAATTGGTGCTGGGAAAACTGGAACCCTACACATAAAAGAATGAAATTAGAACACTCCATAACACCATACACAAAAATAAACTCTAAATTGATTAGAGATCTAAATATAAGACCAAACACTATAAAACACTTAGAGGAAACCAAAGGCAGAACACTCTATGACATAAATCACAGAAAGATCCTTTTGGACCCACCACTTAGAGAAATGGAAATAAAAACAGAAATCAACAAATGGGACCCAATGAAACTTAAAAGCTTTTACACAGTACAGGAAAACATAAACAAGATGCAAAAACAACCCTCAGAATGGGAGAAAATATTTTCAAATGAAGCAATTGACAAAGGATTAATCTCCTAACTTTACAAGCACCGCATGTAGCTCAATATCACAAAAACATAAAACCCAATCCAAAAACGGGCAGAAGACCTAAATAGACATTTCTCCAAAGAAGATATACAGATTACCAAGAAACACATGAAAGGATGCTGAACATCACTAATCATTAGAGAAATGCAAATCAAAACTACCCTGAGGTATCACCTCACAGCAGTCAGAGTGGCAATCATCAAAAAAATCTACAAAACTATAAACGCTGGAGAGGCCTTTATTGGAGAAAAGGGAACACACTTGCACTGTGGGTGGGAATGTAAATTGATATGGGCACTAGGGAGAACAGTACGGAGGTTCCTTTAAATAACTAACAATAGAAGTACCATACGACACAACAATCCAACTACTGGGCATTTGCCTTGTGAAAACCATAATTCAAAAAGAGTTATGTACAAAAATGTTCATTGCAGCTCTATTTACAATAGTCAGGACATGGAAGCAACCTAAGTGTCCATCGACAGATGAATGGATAAAGAAGATGTGGCACATATATACAATGGAATATTACTCAGCCATAAAATGAAGCATAACTGAGTTATTTGTACTGAGGTGGATGGACTTAGAATCTGTCCTACACAGTGAAGTAAGTCAGAAAGGGAAAAACAAATACTGTATGTTAACAGAGATATACGGAATCTAATGAAGAAAAAAAAAAAGATTTTGAAGAACCTAGTGGCAGGACAGGATTAAGGACACAGACATAGAGAAAGGACTTGAGGACACCGGAAGTGGGATGGGTAAGCTGGGACGAAGTGAGAGAGGGGCATGGACATAAGTACATTACCAAATGTAACACCGATAGCTACTGGGAAGCAGCCACATAGAACAGGGAGATCAGCTCGGTGCTTTGTGACCACATAAAGGGGTGGGATATGGAGTGTGGGAGGGAGATGCAAGAGGGAGGGGATCTGGTGATATTTGTATATGTATAGCTGATTCACTTTGTTATACAGCAGAAACGAACACTCCATTGTAAAGCATTTATACTCCAATAAACGTGTAAAAGAAAAAAAAAAAAAAGAAAGCCCAAGGATAAACCTACACACATATGGTCAACTAATCTATGACAAAGGAGGCAAGACTATACAATGGAGATAAGACAGTCTATTCAATCATTGGTGCTGGGAAATATGGACAGCTACATGTAAAAGAAGGAAATTAGAACACTCCCCAACACCATACATAAAAATATATTCAAAATGGATTAGAGACCTTAATGTAAGACCGGACAGTATAAATCTCTAAGAGGAAAGCTTATGAAGGATACTCTGACGTAAATCACAGCAAGATCTTTTTTGATCCACCTCTTATAGTAATGAAATAAAAAAGAAAACTAAACAGATGGGACCTAATGAAACGTAAAAGCTTTTGCAAAGCAAAGGAAACTACAAACAAGACGAAAAGACAACCCTCAGAATGGCAGAAAATATTTGCAAACGAATCAATGGACAAATGATTAATCTCCAATATATATAAACAGCTCATGCAGCTCAATATTAATAAAACAAACAACCCAATACAAAAATGGAAGTTCTAAATAGACATTTCTTCCAAGAAGACATAGAGATGGCCAGTACGCACATGAAAATCTGCTCAACATCACTAATTATTAGATAAATGGAAATCGAAACTACAATGAGGTATCACGTCACTCCTGTTAGAATGGGCATCATCAGAATATCTACAATCAACAAATGCTGAAGAGGGTGTGGAGAAAAGGAACCTTCTTCCACTATTGTTGGGAATGTAAATAGATGCAGTCTCTATGGAGAACAGTATGGAGGTTCTTTAAAAAACTAAAAATAGAATTACCATATAATACAGCAATCCCACTACTGGGCATATACCCAGAGAAAACCATAACTCAAAAAGACACATTCACCACAATGTTCACTGCAGCACTATTTACAATAGACAGGTAATGAAAGCAACCTAAGTGCCCACAGACAGACGAATGGATAAAGACGTGGTACATATATACAACGGAATATTACTCAGCCATACATAGGAATGAAATTGGGTCATTTGTAGAGACCTTGATGGATCTAGAGACTGTCATACAGAGTGAAGTAAGTCAGAAAGAGAAAAACAAATATTGTATATTAATGCATATATGTGGAACCTAGAAAAATGGTACAGATGAACCAGTTTGCAGGGCAGAGATAGAGACAGATGTAGAGAACAAACATATGGACACCAAGGAGGGAACGCCATGTGAGGGTGGTGGTGGGATGAATTGGGAGACTGGGATTCACATGTGCACACTTATATGTATAAAATAGATATCCAATAAGAACCTGCTGTATAAAAGAAATAAATTTAAAAAATAAAAATAAATAAAAAACATTTAATAAAATAAAACAGAAAAAATGTTTTTCCCTTCACATAGACGTCTTTATATTAATGCATTATTTCCATGTTTATATCCCCAAATTAAAAAAAAAGAGGAATAAATAAAATCTACCTTGAACCAAAAAGAAAAAAACAAAACAAAAAACAGAACTCACCAGTTATAAAGAGGAAAATCGTATCAGGGCACTTGCTCCAGTGGTAAAAAATTCTTAAGTTGGTCAGAGGTGGGAAATCGTCTCCCATGCACTCAGCAGCGCTCCCCCCCACAAGGAGCATCCTCATTGCAAAGCTGGGGGACTGTGTCGAGGCGTCTGTGAGTAAATGTGAGCTGAGCCCCAGTCCTGCTGCAGCTGAACTCTTCCCACCCTTTCCAGGTAAAACACCTGAATATGTACAAGCACTTGCAAGCCTAGAGGAAGGGCTGTGGAGCTACACTAGCGAGAGCACGCAGGCCGACTTGGTGCCTACAGGCCAGCCAGGATGGTCGTGGCCCCAGATGCTCTTCTGGAATCTTTCCATTTCCCTGCCTGAGATACCCCTCCTGCCACGGCCCCCACTGCTTTTTTACTTCCTCACCTCTGCCTGGGGAGAAATTCCAGTGGCAGGTATGGGTGACACATCCTCTTCTTTAGCAGGTGGCAGCCTGGCAACTCGTGCAGAAAGTCCAGCAGAGCCCCACTCACACTGGGCCACCCACAAAGCCAAGGCCCCTCACTCCCTCCCACCACCCCAACCCCGACACTGCTGACGGGGCAGAGAATATGGCGTCAGGCACAGCTACAGGGGCTCTTGCTGACTGGAGAGGTGTTTATATTGACCTCAACACAGGCACACCTGTGGGGGGCTGCTGGCAGGCAGTGTCAGGCTACCCAAATCAGCCAATCCTCACCCCTCAGGGGCTTACAGTTGCAGAAAATGAACCTTGCTAAACGGGTCAGTCCCAAGGAACAGGTGTGGGCTCTTGAGAGTCAGGATAGACAAGGGGCTGCAGCTGCGGCTTGTTTTCTTATCATTTTATCTGGTCCATGAGTGGAAAACAACTTCAAGAAGACCCTATCCTAATGAGACGAACCCAGGAGTCAGGGAGAGGAGTGATGGTGGGTGGAGACAGAGGCCTGGTGCCCTGGCTGCAGTGGAAGTGTCTGGAAGACCAGGCAGAGAGAGGCTGCACAGAGTGATAGCCAGGGTCACAGACCTGTCAGAGCTGCTGTTTGTTAGTTCAAGTCCTGCTCTGAGGTGTTCTGTGTCAGCTGTGAGCGACAGGTGAGCTGGGGATTCTCTGCAAGGTGGGCTATGTGCACAGTTCCTGTGTGTCCAGCCCTGCTGGGGTACCTGCCCAGGGGAGTTCCGTATCCTGGGAAGGGCCTGACTATGAGAGTCCCATGGGCTGCTGGGTAGCTGCACAGGAGAGCTCCATACCCTGGGAGGGACTTGAACACGAGAGCCCCATGGGCTGCTGGGTGCGGGATGCAGCCCAGGTGAGCTCCATATCCTGGGATTGGCCTGACCACGAGAGCCCCATGGGCTGCTGGAGACCTGGTAAAGTATATCAGGACAGTCAGTGAAGCCACCGAGGATATACATCCAGTAGCTCCTATTTCCTACACCCTGCTGCTCATTCTACCATCCACCAGGCCATGGCATTCTGTATTACACTTCAATGATGCCTTCTTCTGTATTCCATTCATCTCAGAGTCACAAGAATTTTTGGCTTGTGAGTGGCAGGACAAAACATGCAACAAAACCAATAATGCTTGGCCGTCCTAACCCAATAGTTCAAAAATCCCCACACCATCATTGAGGAAATGTCCTCTAAAGACCTAAACGTTCTACCTCTGTAAAAGGGATCCCTCCTTCAATATGCAGATGACATTCTGATCGCCAGGCCTACTAAAGACGCCTCTGAACTACCTAGCCAAGAAAGGATAGAAGGTGTCCAAGAAAAAGGCTCAAATATCCCAGGCTCAGGTGACATGCCTGGGCTTCATTCACACAGATATTCGGAGAAACGCATCCCAGGATAGGGAAGAAGCCATTTGCAGCCTTACCTCTTCTAAAACTAGAAGACAGCTTAGGGGTTCCTGGGGAGGCCAAGGTTTTCTGCATCTGGATCCCTAACTACAATCTAATAGCTGGGCCTCTACCTGAAACACTGACACGAAAAGATGATGATCCTTTTGAATAGAATCCAGAAGCAGGCTTTCAAGAATGGAAAGAGCAGTCAATTCAGATCCTTGCCCAGGAACTCGCTACTTTATCTAAACCCTTGGCCTTTACATACCCGGTCGAACGTTAATCGCCCTTGGAGCCTTAGTGCAAAAACTGGGACCACTTGAAATGGAGCAACACAAGAATGCCCTTCAGGTATGATAAACTATGGTCACCAAGGGCTTTGCCCACCGACTCATCAGGCCAGGATACTGGGGTATCTAAAAAGCTGGAAATCAGCAGCCCACAAGTCCAGCTCCCTCCTAAGCGAAAAGGACCCCACGTCGTGATCCTAACCACCCATCATGCCCTGAAGTTGCAGGGGTCGCTCTGTGGACACACTGACCTCGAGTGAGGAGGCCCTGCAACTCCTACCTCCAGAGAGACAAATGGGGGCAACGGGCCCCCAAGATGACTCGTGTGACCATCACTTGACCTGGAGTTTCTCTCAGAAAACAAGAAGACTGTGCCGCGAAAGAGCAGACTACTGCTTGCAGGACTTACTTCACCCAGAGGGGAGCTAATAAGCTTGGCGGGGGAAACGTATATCACGCTTTCACCATAGAAAACCCTACAGACACCGCAGTGATGGTGGCCAATATGACCGCCTGGATTGCTGGCTACTTCTAAAGGCCGTTGACACAGTGGACGTCATGGTCCTGGATCACCACTGACCCTGGACTGTCTGGGAGTTGCACGGGCACGGTTCTGACACATGGTGCTGTTTGTACATTAATTCAGGGACCTAATTAAAGAAAGCACAGACTACTGGTCAGAGCATCTAGGCTGGCAAAAAACGTCAGCCTAATGTCACCGAACAAATGTGGGGTGGGGTGAAACCTGCCACCTCAGCATCTCTGCGCATCTCTTTCCTGGACACTTAAAGGTCATTAGAATCTATAACACTTCCAATGCTGGTGCTCAGGCAGACGAGAAGTGAGGCAGGAGGCTTTGGGACAATCAAACTCACCTGGAGGCTGGTGGGGAGACGTTTTTCCCCTCGCCCCAGGTATCAGGGCTCCCACCACAGCATGATGCAGTTACAAAAGAGGGGTCCGCACCCTCAACATCCCAAGAATGAGGAACGGAACAAAAAGCAGAGGAGGTGTTCGTCTCTGGCAACGTTCATTAAAAATTCCTGGGAGAAAAAAAGAGAATCTGGGCGATAAAATAAAGTCTAAGCTGTTTTTCCTTTGTGCTTTGTCTAATTTCACGTGCTCCTAGGGTTCCGCATGCAGAGGTCCCACACCCGGCACTTCAAACCCGACTTCCTAGTGCAGAATGGCTGGGTCGACACCTCAGCTAGCGGAGTCCCATGCAGACTCCACGGCATAGAGCCTGAGCTGCAGCCAACCCAGCCCTCGAGAGCTCCATCCCCTAACTCCCACTGACGCTGCCGGGATCCCCACACAGCACCCCAGCCCACAGCCCGTGGGGGAGTGCACACTCTCACCTCTCCATTCGGTTTTCAAAATAATGTTTCCTTTGCTTCTGAACCAAACTCAGTCTTGATCTGTTGGCTCCAATGACACTGGGCACGGGGACTCCTGTTGGGGTCCCCTCTGCATGATCAGTAACAGAAACTGAGAACATTGTAACTTCATTGAACAGATGTGTGAGCCAAACTGTAGTTAACATAGAGCAGTGTATAATGCTCGGGTAAAATAAGATTTTTCTAAGACTTACCTTAGATATTTCCATCACTTTACTATAAGCAAGTTCAGTGAAGATGTCTGTCTTATTTGTCAGGTCAACATTAGAGAAATGAAGTGATTTATTTCCATGGATGTACATCGAATACTCTTGGCTGAAGCTTCAATCTTGTTTTGAATGCTTTTCCATTGAAAAGGATACCTCTCTTTCAGCTCCCCCATTTCTGAGAAGTATAAAATCTTATAATTTATTATTACCAAAGGGGAAAGGTAGGAGAAGTGATAAATTAACAGTTTGGGATTAACACATACACACTGCTATGTATAAAATAGATCATCAACAAGGAACTACTGTATAGCACAGGGAACTACACTGAATATTTTGCAATAACCTATAAGGGGAAATAATCTGAAAAAGAATCGATATTTTTATTGACATCATCTATCAATGACAGATAAAATGTAACCTAAGCAAGGCCGATGGTGAGCGCTTCTGACCCTGAAGATTTCAATCATCTAAAGTTTGGGCTCTGCCTATTTCCCAAGGCCCTTAATGGACATACGTGTAGCTGTAGCTTAAAAATTCCCCAGTTTGGGGTTCGGGGAGGCACTGATTTGGAAAATTCCCTGGTGTTCTCCTTCCATGCACGGGACCCTTCCTACAGCTAAAACATGCCTGTCACACCTAGAGGATGGTACACCGTTTGATCGGAAAGAGTTTGGAAAAGGCACCTCATCTCCTCATCGCCTGGTGCTCGGGTTCACCCCTCCAGCATCTTTCCTAACAATCTGCTCACTTGGGGATATCAGCACCGTCAACATCCTGTTGCACACAGTTTGGAATTTGTCCAGAGGATGAAGTGGAAGGATGAGAAAAATTTAGAGACAAGTCTTAGGTGTTCGGACAGGCACATGCCACTCTAATTTCCAATCTGGAAGACAAATTCATCAAAGGCTAGAATTGCCCACGGAAAGAGAATAGGGCTAGAGGAAATCCCGCTGTTCTGTGTCCAGTTTCCAAAAACACATGTTGAAAAATGGAACTAAGGGGCACTAAAATTCATGAAACTGCAGAGTTGAAAATATCTATTGTTGAAAAATATCTTGAGGTACGTCACAGAAAAGGACATGTAAGCAAGGGGGAGTGGCAGGAAACAGATTTGAAGAGGTAGAAAGGACTCCCCATTAAAGAACAAGAAAAGTGGCTGAACATCGCCAATGATGCACTTGGCCCAAAAGGGCTTATGCATATTTTTCTGAATATATTAAAGTAAAGGCCATTCACACTTTTTATCCAACCAAACAGGTGGGCACTGGAAATCAATATTACAAAATGTATCACTTCACATCAGTCAGAAGGGTCATCCACATAATGTGTAAACACCAGAAATGCAGGACAGGGTGAGGAGAAAAGCGAGCCCTGTGAGGCTGATAGTGGAAATGTAATTTGCCAACGGCCACTCTGGAGAAGTGTATTGTGTTTGCTAAAACATATGAAAACTGAGCTACAGAGCATAGGGCACTTGCACTCATGCGCGTATACCTTGGGAAAAACAAAAAATGACAGAAAACAGGCACCCCAACGTTTACCACCTCTCTGTTCAAAAGGGCCTCCACTTGGATATAACCTAAATGTCCCTGGAAGGATAAAATGGATAAAAGAGATGGGGTACTTATGTAGAGTGCAATATTACTCATCCAGAAATCAGTGAAATAAGGCCAGTTGTAACAACTCTGGAGGAGTTTCATACGATCATTCTAAATGACACATGTCAGAAAGAAAAAGACACATATCATAAGATGTCACTTAAAGGTGGAATCAAAAATGGCTACACATGAAATAAACTACAAAACAGAAACATAGTCAAATATGTAGAAAAGAGACATAAGGCTGCTAAATGGGAAAGGTGGGGAATGGTGAGGTATTATCCAGGAGGTTGAAATTAGCAAAGATACCATTCCAAGTACCGAATTGAATAACTGGCAAGGCCTACATGGTACCTCAAAGAACTGCACTCAGTCCACTCAAGTCACTGGAAAATAATACATATGACTCGTAAGCATCTGAGAAAGAATTTATTTTTGTCTCACAGTACATGAATCAAGTGGATGTACAGCAGCAAAAAACAGAGCTTTGAAAATCAGCTGTAACCAATATAAAAATAAATTTAAATATATTTATAAAAACAGTGAGACAGACAAAAATTCTTACAACTTTTGTTGAAGGGCTACGATGTAACATGGATTGAACACATGTAGACCCACAGCAGGATGATATATAAGGCTGGAAGCTATGCACGCTAAGAGATGTTAGAGAGGCTGGGTGAGGAAATGCAGACCTTTTAAAGTAATACTGCCTGGTACCCATTCCATGGGTCCCAAAACTGCAGGTTCAAGGGAATCTTCTAACAGTGAAAACATGTCTGGGAAACCGAGATGAATGTACACCATGTGCTCAGGAGAGGTGTCTAAAATGCACCTCATTTTTGATCTCCTGGTGCTGGGGTTCGCCATTCCAGCCACATTACTAACAATCTCCCCACTTGGAGAATCAGCACCTTTAACCTCCTGTTTCACACAGTTTGCAATTTTTGAAGAGGATAAATGGGAAGAGGAGGAACCAATGAGAGATTAGCTGTAGGAGTTTTGACAGGCACATGTCACTCTAATTTCGCATTAGGAAGAAGAATTAAGCAAAGGCTCAGCCTGCCTCCCCAGAACCAGAATAGGGCCGGAAGCAATCCAATGGTTTGGCGGTCAGCTCACAAAAAAAGCGAGTTGCAAAATGGAGCTCAGGAGCAGACAATTCAAAGACCTGCAAAGATATAAATGATAACCAACGTCCAAAAATATATTCAGATAAGGCAACGAAGAGGTTCTGAATGAGAGGCAGAATTGCAGGAAACATTTTTCGAAAGGTAGATTGTACTCACATTTAAAACATATGAAAAGCAGCAGAATTTCTAAAATGATGCAGTTGGGCAAAAGGGTGTATGCGTTTTTTTCGTGAATATCTTCAGGTAAAAAACCCATACAGAGTTTTTGGCCAACCAAGCAAGAGGGAAATGCAAATCCACACAATAAAGAAGTCTCAATTTCCACTGCTCAGAAAGTCCATCCAAAAAATGTGTACAAATCAAAAATGCAGGAGAGGCCATGGAAAACAGGGAGACTAGTCACGCTGATGGGTGGGGTATAAATATCCAAGAGCTACTCTGAAGAAGTGTATGCTGTTTCCTAAAACATCTAAAATACAAAGCCCCCGAGCAAAGGGGACTTCAACTCATGGACATATAACTTGGGAAGACTAAATATCAACAAGACACAGGCACCCCAAAGTTTAGGGCTGCTCTGCATACAAGAACCTCAACTTCGGTACACCTAAAGTATCCCAGGAAAAAGAGAAATGCATAAAGAACTTGTGGTAATTTTGTACAACGGAATATCACTCAGACGTGAAATCAATGTCATAAGGCCAGTAGCAGCATAATGAGAGGATTTAGGTATGATGATTCTAAGGGAAATTAGTCACACAGAAAAAGAATCTTATCATAAGATATCACTTACAGAGGGAATGTCAACATCACAATACATGAACTGAATTAGGAAAGAGAGCAGCGTCTCACATTTAGAAAACACTCTTATGCCTCCTTAAGGGGAAAGGAGAGGTGGGGTGATGCATAAAACCAGAGTTTGATATTAGCACAGGTACCATTCCATAAACCAAATACAGAATAGACAAGACCTACACCTTCCTCAGTGAACGGGACTCAAAACCCCTATTCCCCACAGAGGAATATATCTGATTAGTAAGAATCTTAAAACCTATGTATTGATATGCCTCTGTAAGGGAATGAAGTGTGTCTAGACCGGCATAAACACGTCAGTGAAAATCAGCTCAACCCCATTATAAAAATTAATTTCAAAAACAAAACAAAAAAACAGCGAAATTCTTACACAATTCCTTCTGGGGTTCTGATGAAACCTAGAATGACCCTATCTCCAAAGACAGCTAGATGAGACATAAGGCTGGACACTTGGGACTGAGAGGACTGGTGAGATTGGGAGAGAAAATGCAGACCCTTTAAAGTACTAATGCATGCCACCATTCCATGGGTCGCAAATTTCCAGGTAGAAGGGAATATCACTACAGTTATAACATGTATGGGAAACCTAGAGAATGGACACCCTGTGATGGCGAAAGGTTTCTGCAAGTCTCCTACTTTTTCCTCTCCTTGTGCTACAGTTTGGCATTCCAACTACTTTACGATCAATCTCCCAACTTAGGAGAGTCATCCCCTATAACCTCCTGGTTCGCACAGTTTGCTAATTGTGCAGAGGATGAAAGGGAAGAGGGAGAACCAATCAGAGAGTAGATGTAGGCATTTGGACGGACACATGTCACTCTAAATTCCCGTCAGGAAGAAGAATTAACCAAAGCCTCAGCCACCCACAGGGAACCAGTATAGCCACCCCTGGAACCAGTATAGGTCCTGAAGCAAAACTGTGGATTTGCGGTCAGCTCCCAATAATGGGATTTGAAAATTGGAGCTCAGGGGCAAAGCAAATCAAAAACCTGCAGAGTTATAAAGGACTACTCTCTTCCAAAAATCTGTTGAGGGAAGGCAACAAAGCGGACTTGAAAATGAGGCAGAATTGCACAAAACATATTTCAAGAGGTAAATTGGAATCGCCTTTAAAGCACAGGAAAGGCATCACAACTTCGAGAATGATGCACTTGGCCAAAAACAGTGTATGACTTTTCTCCTGAATATATTCAGGAGAAATGGCATAGGCCCTTTTTGCCCAATCAAGCAAGTGCACAAAGCAAATCCACACTACAAAGAATTGTCGCTTGCCACTGGTCAAAAAGGGCATCCGAAAATCTGTAAAAACCAGAAAGGCAAGATAGAGATGACAAGGGCATAAAGCAATATGATCCCAAGGGTCATGGAGGATTGTGATGACAAGCACATGGGGCATTGTGATGACAAGATTATGTATCATTTTGCTGACAAAGGCATTGTGATGACAAGGTTCATGGAGCAGTGTGATGACAAGCGTCATGGAGCATTGTGATTAAAGGGTTCATGGAGCATTGGGATGACAAGGGCATGGAGCATTTTAATGACAAGCGTCCCGGATCATTGTGTTGTCAGGGTTCATGGAGCGTTGTGATGACAGTGGTCATGGAGCATTGTGATGACAGTGGTCATGGAGCATTGGGATGAGAACATCATCGAGCATTGGCCTGAAAATGTTCATGGAGTATTGTGATGACAGGGGTCAAGGAGCAATTTGATGAAAAGTGTCATAGAACATTTTGATAACAGTGGTTATGGAACATTGTGATGTCAGGAGTCATGGAACATTTTCATGACGGTGTTGTGGACCATTGTGATGACAGGGGAGTGGGTGTATTGTGATGACTAGTGAGGGAACATTTTGATATCATTCATGAGAGAGCATTTTGATAAGAAGTGCATGGAGCATTGTGATGACAAGTTTAATGGAGCATTGTGATGACAAGTTTTATGGAGCATTGTGATGACAAGGTTGTGGAACATTGTTATGACAAGCACATGGCGCATTGTGATGACATGGGTCATGGTGCCCTGTTCTGACAAAGGCATGGAGCATTGTGATGAGAATGGTCAACGAGCATTGTGATGAAAATTTCATGGAGCATTTTGGTGACAAAGGTCACAGAGCCTTGTGATGACGAGGGCATGGACCATTGTGATGACAATGGTCATGAAGCATTGTGATGACTGGAGTCACGAAGCATTGTGATGAAAGGTGTCATAGAGCATTGTGATGAAAAGGCAAGGAGCATTGTGATGACAGGGGCATGGAGCATTGGCCTGACATGTTTCATGGATTATTGTGATGACAGTGGGCATGGTGCAATCTGAAGACAAAGGCATGGAGCATTGTGATGAGACAGTCATGGAGTATTTTGAAGACAGGTCTCAGGGAGCATTGTGATGACATATGTCATGGTCCATTGCGATGACAATGGAATGGAACATTGTGATGCCAAGTGTCATGGAGGATTGTGATGACAAATGTAATGGAGCATTGTGATGACAAGGGCATGGAGCATTGTGATGACAAGGGCCATTGAGAATTTTGATGACAAGTTCATGAAGCATTGTGATGAGAAGCACATGGAGCTTCCTATGACAGGGGTCATGGAGCATTGCGATGAAAAGTGCATAGAGAATTGTGATGACAAATCATGTAACACAGTGATGAGAACTGTCATGGAGCATAGTGATGCCAAGAACGAGGAGAATTGTGATGACAGGGGACATGGAGCATTGTGATGACCAGGGCATGGAGCATTGTGATGGCAAGACCGTGGAGCATTGTGATGAGATGACCATGGATAATTGTGATGACGATCATCATGGAGCACTGTAATGACAAGGGGAATGGAGCATTGTGATGACAGTGGCCATGGAGCATTGTGATGACAAGGGTCATGGAGCATTTGATGACAAGGGCGTAGAGCATTGTGATGAGATGACCATGGATAATTGTGATGACGAGCGTCATGGAGCACAGTAATGACAAGGGATATGGAGCATTGTGATGACAGTGGCCATGGAGCATTGTGATGACAAGTGTCATGGAGCATTCTGATGACAAGCTTGTGGAGTACTGTGACGACAATGGCATGGAGCATTATGATGAAAAGGGCAGGGAGCATTGTGATGAAAAAGGCATGAAGCCATTTCATGACAGGTTTCAAGGAGCATTCTGACGACAAGTGTCAGGGAACATTGTGATGACAAGTGTATTGAGAATGGTGATGAAAAAGATCATGGAGCATTTTCACGAAAAGGGCATGGAGTATTGTGATGACAGGCATCATGGAGCGTTGTGATGACAAGTGTTATGGAACATTGTGATCACAAGGTTTTGGAGCATTGTGATGATAGAAGTCATGGATAATTTTGTTTTCAAGGAGCATGGAGCATTGGGATGACAAGGGCATGAAGCAATGTGATCCCAAGGTTCATGGAGGATTCTGATGACAATGGTAAGGGAGTATTGTGATGACAAGCAAATGGAGCATTTTGATGACAAGGTCATGTAGAATTTTGCTGACACAGGCATGGAGCATTGTGATGATAAGGGTCATAGAGCACTGTGATGAGAAGCATCACGGATCATTGTGATTACAGGGGTCATGGAGCATTGGGATGGCAAAGGCATGGATCATTGTGATGACAAGTGTCATGGAGCATTGGGCTGAAAATGTTCATGGAGCATTGTGATGACTAGGGAATGGAGCTTTGTGATGACAAGAGTCCCGGATCACTGTGTTGTCAGGGGTCATGGAGCGTTGTGATGACAGTGGTCATGGAGCATTGTGATGATAGGGATCATGAAGCATTGTGATGAGAAGTTCCTGGAGAATTGGACTGAAAATGTTCAGGAAGTATTGTGAGGACGGGGTCATGGAGCATTGTGATGACAAGGGAATGGAGCACTGTGATGAAAAGTTCCTGGAGAATTGTGATGAGAAGACCATGGAGCCTTGTAATAACATGTCTCATGGAGCATTCTGATGAAAAGGGGCATGGAGTATTGTGATTACAGGGGTCTTGGGGCATTGTGATGACAAGGGCATGGAGCATTGTGATTACTGGTGTCTTGGAGCATTGTGATGAAATTGGCATGGATCATTGTTATGAAAATGGTATGGAGCCTTGTCATGACAGGGTTCCAGGAGCATACTGATGACAAGTGTCAGGGAGCATTGTGATGACAAGTGTATAGAGCACTGTGATGACAAAGGTCATGGAGCACTGTGATGAGAAGACCATGGATAATTGTGATGATATGCGTCATTGGACGTTGTGATGATAAGTGTTATGGAACATTGTGATCACAAGGATTTGGAGCATTGTGATGAGATAGATCATCGAATATTTTGATATCATTGTGATGACAATAGCCTGAAGCATTATGATGATGGGCAAGGTGCATTTTGATGACAGGGTTCATGGAGCATTGAGATGCAAAGGGGCATGGAGCATTGTTATTAGAGGGTTCATGGAGCATTGTGATGACAATGGCATGGAGCATTGAGATGCCAAGGGTCATGGATCCTTGTGATGACAAAGGTCATGGAGCATTTTGATGACAAGTGCGTGGTACATTGTGATGAGAAGGGCAGGGAGCATTGTGATGACAAGGTTATAGAGCAATTTGATGAAAAGGGTCATGGAATATTTTGATGACAAGTGTTATGGAACATTGTGATGTCAGGGGTCATTGAGCATTTTGAGGAAAAGTGTTATGGAGCATTTTGATGACAGGGGTTATGGAACATTGTGATGTCAGTGGTCATCGAACTTTGTGATGATATGTGCATGTAGCATTGCAAAGACAGAAGTCATGGAACATTGTGATGACATGGGTGAGGGAGTATTGTGATGAATAGTGATGTAACATTTTGATATCAGTGTTGAGAGAGCATTTTGATGAGAAGTGCATGGAGAATTGTGATGACAAGTTTTATGGAGCATTGTGGTGACAAGATTGTGGAGCACTGTGATGAAAAGTGCAGGGAGCATTGTGATGAAATGGGTCATGGACCATTGTGCTTACAAGCGCATGGAGCATTGTGATGACAAGGGTCATGAAGCATTGTGATGAGTGGAGGCATGGAGCATTGTGATGACAGGGGTCATGGAACATTGTGATAACAAGGGCATGGATCCTTGTGATGACAAGGGAATGGAGCATGGGTCTAATAAGTTTCATGGATTATTGTGATGACAGTTGGAAAGGTGCATTGTGATGAAAAGGGCATGGAGCATTGTGATGACCAGGTCATGCAGTATTGTGAAGAGAGGTGTGAGGGAGCATTGTGATGACATATGTAATGGCCCATAGTGATGACAATGGCATGGAGCATTGTGATTCCAAGTGTGATGGAGGATTCTGATGACAAAGGTAATGGAGCATTGTGATGACAATGGCTTGGAAAATTGTGATTACAAGGGTCATGGAGCATTGTGCTGACAAGTGCATGGAGAATTGTGATGACAGGCATCATGGAGCGTTGTGATGACAACTGTTATGGAACATTGTGATCACAAGGGTTTTGAGCATTGTGATGACAGAGGTCATGGATCATTTTGATTTCAAGGAGCATGAAGCATTGTGATGACAATGGCATGAAGCAATGTGATCCCAAGGTTCATGGAGGACTGTGATGACAATGGTAATGGAGTATTGTGTTGACAAGAGAACAGAGCATCGCAATGACAAGGTCAGGTAGCATTTTGCTGACAAAGGCATGGAGCATTGTGATGACTGGTGTCATGGAGCACTGTGATGACAAGCGTCACGGATCATTGTGAATACAGGGGTTATGGAGCATTGGGATGACAAGGGCATGGATCATTGTGATGACAGTGGTCATGGAGCATTGGGCTGAAAATGTTCATGGAGTATTGTGATGACAGGGGTCATGGAGCATTTTGATGAGAAGGTCATGGAGCATTGGGCTGAAAATGTTCATGGAGTATTGTGATGACAGGGATCATGGAGCATTTTGATGACAAGTTCCTAGAGCACTTTTATAAGAAGACAATTGAGACTTCTGATGACAAGTCTCATGGAGAAGTCTGATGAAAAGGGACATGGAGCCTTGTGATTACAGGGGTCTTGAAGCATTGTGATGACAAGGGCATGGAGCATTTTGATGAGAAGGCCATGGAGCATTCTGATGACATGCGTCATTGAGTTTTGTGATGACAAGGGCATGGAGCATTGTGATTACATGGGTCTTGGAGCATTGTGATTAAAAGGGCATGGATCATTGTGATGAAAAAGGCATGGAGACTTGTCATGACAGGGTTAATGGAGCATACTGATGACAAGTGTCAGGGAGCATTGTGATGACAAGTGTATTGAGCATTGTGATCACAAAGTTCATGGAGCATTGTGATGAGAAGACCATGGATAATTGTGATGATGAGCGTCATGGGGTGTTGTGATGATAAGTTTTATGGAACATTGTGATCACAAGGGATTGGAACATTGTGATGACAGAGGTCATGGAGCATTTTGATTTTATTGTGATGACAATAGCCTGAAGCATTATGATGATGGGCATGGTCCATTGTGATGACAGTGTTCATGGAGCATTGAGATGAAAAGACGCATGGAGCATTTTGATTACAAGGGTCTTGGAGCATTGTGATGACAAGTGAATGGAGCATTGTGATGACAGGGCCATGGATCATTCTGATGACATGTGTCATGTAGCTTTTTG
Organism: Mesoplodon mirus; assembly: GCF_964341445.2. NCBI lineage: Eukaryota > Metazoa > Chordata > Mammalia > Artiodactyla > Ziphiidae > Mesoplodon > Mesoplodon mirus. The sequence continues at coordinate 57,161 of NW_028295462.1, forward strand.
ATGACAAGGGCATGGAGCAATTTGATTAGAGGGGTCGTGGAGAATTGTGATGACAAGTGTCATGGAGCCTTGTGATGACAAGTCCGTGGAACATTGTGATGGCAGGTGTCATGGAGCATTGTTATGAAAGAGGTAAAGGAGCATTGTGATGAGAAGTGCATGGAGCATTGGTCTGAAATGTTTCATGGATTACTGTGATGAGAGTGGGCATAGAGCATTGTGATGATAAGGGCATGGAACACTGTGATACATGGGTCATGGAGGATTGTAATGACAAGGTCATGGGGCATTGTGATGAGAAAGGCATCGAGCATTGTGATGACAAGTGTCATGGAGCATTGTGATGACAGGGGCATGGAGCAATGTGATGAGAGGGTTCATGGAGCATTGTGATGACAATGACATGGAGCATTGTGATGCCAAGGGTCATGGCGCTTTGTGATGACAAAGGTCATGGAGCATTTTGATGACAAGGGCATGGTGCATTGTGATGAGAAGGGCAGGGAATATTTTGATAACAGGGTCATGCAGCAATATGATGGAAAGTGTATTGGAACATTTTGATGACAGGGATTATAGAATATTGTGATGTCAGGTGTCATGGAACATTGTGATGATAAAGGGATGTAGCATTGTGATGAGAGGGGTCATGGGACATTGTGATTACAGTGGTGAGAGAGTATGGTGACAACTAGTGATGGAACACTGTGATATCTCTGGTGAGAGAGCATTTTGATGAGAAGTGTATGGAGCATTGTGATTACAAGTTTTATGGAGCATTGCAATGACAATTTTCTGGACCGTTGTGATGAAAAGCGAATGGCACATTGTGATGACAAGGGTCATGAAACATTTTTCTGACAAAGGCATGGAGCATTTTGATGACAATGGTCACGGAGCATTGTGATGAAAACGGAATGGGGCATTGTGATGAAAAAGGCATGGAGCCTATTCGTGACAGGGTTCAAAGAGCATTTTGATGACAAGTGTCAGGGAGCATTGTGATGACAAGTGTACTGAGCATTGTGATGACAAATGTCATGGAGCACTCTGATTAAAAGGGCATGGTATTTTGTGATGACAGGCATCATGGAGCATTGTGATGACAAGTGTTATGGAACATTCGGATCACAAGGGTTTGGAGCATTGTGATGACAGAGGACATGGATCATTTTGATTTCAAGGAGCATGGAGCATTGTGATGACAAGGGAATGAAGCAATGTGCTCTCAAGGTTCATGCAGGGTTGTGATGACAATGGAAATGGAGTATTGTGATGACAAGCGCATAGAGCATTGTAATGACAAGGTCATGTAGCATTTTGCTGAAAAAGTCATGGAGCATTTTGATGACAGGTGTCATGGAGCACTGTGATGACAAGCGTCACGGAGCATTGTGAATACAGGGGTCATGGAGCATTGGGATGACAAGGCCATGGATCATTGTGATGAGAATGTCATGGAGTATTGTAAAGACAGGTGTCAGGGAGCATTGTGATGATATATGTCATGTTCCATTGCAATGACAATGGCAGGGAGCATTGTGATGCCAAATGTAATGGAGGATTTTGATGACATATATAATGGAGCATTGTGATGACTAGGTCTTGGAGCATTATGATGACAAGGGCCATTGAGAATGTTCAGAACAAGGTCGTGAAGCATTGTGATGACAAGTTCCTGGAGCACTGTGATGAGAAATCCACAGAGACTTGTGATGACAAATCTCATGGAACATACTGATGAAAAGTGGCATGGAGCATTGTGATTACAGGGGTCTTGGAACATTGTGATGACATGGGCATGGAGCATTGTGAGGAGAAGGCCAAGGAGCATTCTGAAGACATGTGTCATTGAACTTTGTGATGACAAGGGAATGGCACATTGTGTTTAAAGGGGTCTTGGAGCATTGTGATGAAAAGGGCATGGATCATTGTGATGAAAAAGGCATGGAGCCTTGTCATGACAGGGTTCAAGGAGCATACACACAACAAGTGTCAGGGAGCATTTTGATGACAAGTGTATTGAGCATTGTGATGACAAATGTCATGGAGCATTGTGATGAGAAGACTATGGATAATTGTGATAACGAGTGTTATGGGGCACTGTGATGACAAGTGTTATGGAATATTGTGATCACAAGGGTTTGGAGCATTGTTATGACTGAGGTCATGGAGCAATTTGATTTCATTGTGATGACAATAGCATGAAGCATTATGATGATGGGCATGGTGCAGTGTGATGACAGGGTTCATGGATCATTGAGATGAAAAATGGGCATGGAGCATTGTGATTACAGGGGTCTTGGAGCATTGTAATCAGAAGGGTCATGGAGCCTTGTGATGAGAAGGCCACGGAACATCGTGATGGCAGGGGTCATGGAGCACTGTTATGACAGGGGTAATGGAGCATTGTGACGGCAAGGGCATGTAGCATTGTGATGAGAAGGCCATGGAGCATTCTGATGACATGTGTCATGGAGCTTTGTGATGACAGGGGCATGGACCAATGTGATGAGAGTGTTCATGGAGCATTGTGATGACAATGACATGGAGCATTGTGATGCCAAGCGTCATGGATCTTTGTGATGACAAATGTCATGGAGCATTTTGATGACAAGGGTGTTGTGCATTGTGATGAGAAGGGCAGGGAGCATTGTGATGACAGGGTCATGGAGCAATTTGATGAAAAGGGTCATGGAACATTTTGATGACAGGGGTTATGGAACATTGTGATGTCATGGGTCATGGAGCATTATGATGAAAAGGGTCATGGAGCATTTTGATGACAGGGGTTATGGAGCATTGTGATGTCAGGGGTCATCGAACATTGTGATGATAAGTGCATGTAGCATTGTGATGACAAGGGCATCGAGCATTGTGATGACAAGTGTCATGGAGCTTTGTGATGACAAGGACATTGAGCAATGTTATGAGAGGGTTCATGGAGCCTTGTGATGACAATGACATGGAGCATTGTGATGCCAAGGGTCATCGAGCTTTGTGATGACAAGTCATGGAGCATTTTGATGACAAGGGCATGGTGCATTGTGATGAGAAGGGCAGGGAGCATTTTGATGACCGTGGTATGCAGCAAATTGATGAAAAATGGAATGGAACATTTTGATGGCAGGGGTTATAGAACATTGTGATGTCAGGGGTCTTGGAGCTTTGGGATGAAAAGGATCATGGAGCATTTTGATGACAGGGGTTATGGAACATTGTGATGTCAGTGGTCCTGGAACATTGTGATGATAAGGGGATGTAGCAGTGTGATGACAGAGTCATGGAACCTTGTGATTACAGGGGTGAGGGAGTATTGTGATGACTAGCGATGGAACACTGTGATATCTCTGGTGAGAGAGCATTTTGATGAGAAGTGCATGGAGCATTGTGATGATAAGGTTTATGGAGCATTGTGATGACAAGCTTGTGGAGCACTGAGATGACAAGCGCATGGTGCATTATGATGACATGTGTCATGGAGCATCGTGCTGACAAGCGCATGGAGCATTGTGATGACAAGGGTCATGGAGCATTGCGCTGAGAAAGGCATAGAGCATTGTGATGACAAGGATCAAAGAGCATTGTGATGAAAAGTTCATGGAGCATTGTGATTACAAGGGTCATGGAGCATTGTGATGACAAGGGCATGGAGCATTGGTCTAATAAGTTTCATGGATTATTGCGATGACTGTTGGAATGGTGCATTGTGGTGACAAGGGCATGGAGCATTGTGATGACCAGATCATGCAGTATTGTGAAGAGAGGTGTCAGGGAGCATTGTGATGACATATGTAATGGCCCATTGTGATGACAATGGCATGGAGCATTGTGATGCCAGGTGTCATGGAGGATTCTGATGACAAAGGTAATGGTGCATTGTGATGACAGTGGCTTGGAGCATTGAGATGACAAGGGTCAGGGAGCATTGTGCTGACAAGTGCATGGTGAATTGTGATGACAAGGGTCATGGAACATTCTCATGATAAGCTTGTGGAGTTTTTTGCTGACAGTGGCGTGGAGCATTGTGATGAAAACGGCATGGGGCATTGTGTTGAAAAAGGCATGGAGACTTTTCGTGACAGGGTTCAAGGAGCACTCTGAAGACAAGTGTCAGGGAGCATTGTGATGACAAGTGTATTGAGAATTGTGATGACAAAGGTCATGGAGCATTGTGAGGAAAAGGGCATGGAGTATTGTGATGACAGGTATCATGAGGCGTTGTGATGACAAGTGTTATTGAACATTGTGATCACATGGGTTTGGAGCATTGTGATGACAGAGGTCATGGTTCATTTTGATTTAAAGAGCATGGAGCATTGTGATGACAAGGGCATGTAGCAATGTGATCCCAAGTTTCATGGAGGATTGTGTTGACAATGGTAATGGAGTATTGTGATGGCATACGCAAAGAGCATGGGAATGACAAAGTCATGTAGCATTTTGCTGACAAAGGCATGGAACATTGTGATGACAGGTGTCATGGGGCACTGTGATGAAAAGCGTCACGGATCACTGTGAATACAGTGGTAATGGAGCATTGGGATGACTAGGGAATGGAGCATTGTGATGACAGGTGTCATGGAGCACTGTGATGACAAGCATCAAGGAGCAATGTGAATACAGGGGTTATGGAGCATTGGGATGACAAGGGCATGGAGAATTGTGATGACAAGGGTCATGGAACATTCTCATGATAAGCTTGTGGAGTTTTTTGCTGACAGTGGCGTGGAGCATTGTGATGAAAACGGCATGGGGCATTGTGTTGAAAAAGGCATGGAGACTTTTCGTGACAGGGTTCAAGGAGCATTCTGACGACAAGTGTCAGGGCGCATTGTGATGACAAGTGTATTGAGAATTGTGATGACAAAGGTCATGGAGCATTGTGAGGAAAAGGGCATGGAGTATTGTGATGACAGGTATCATGGAGCGTTGTGATGACAAGTGTTATTGAACATTGTGATCACATGGGTTTGGAGCATTGTGATGACAGAGGTCATGGATCATTTTGATTTAAAGAGCATGGAGCATTGTGATGACAAGGGCATGTAGCAATGTGATCCCAAGTTTCATGGAGGATTGTGTTGACAATGGTAATGGAGTATTGTGATGACATACGCAAAGAGCATGGTAATGACAAACTCATGTAGCATTTTGCTGACAAAGGCATGGAACACTGTGATGACAGGTGTCATGGGGCACTGTGATGACAAGCGTCACGGATCATTGTGAATACAGTGGTAATGGAACATTGGGATGACTAGGGAATGGAGCATTGTGATGACAGGTGTCATGGAGCACTGTGATGACAAGCGTCAAGGAGCAATGTGAATACAGGGGTTATGGAGCTTTGGGATGACAAGGGCATGGATCATTGTGATGACTAGTGTAATGGAGCTTTGGGCTGCAAATCTTCATGGAGTATTTTGATGACTGGGGTCATGGAGCATTGTGATGACAGAGGTCATGGAGAATATTTATTTCATTGTGGTGACAATAGCCGGAAGCATTATGATGATGGGCATGGTTCACTATGATGACAGGGTTCATGGAGCATTGAGATGAAAAGGGGCATGGAACACTGTGATTACTTGGGTCTTGGAGCACTGTGATGACAAGGGCATGGAGCATTTTGATGAGAAGGACATGGAACATTCTGATGGCATGTGTCATGGAGCTTTGTGATGACAAGGGCATGGAGCATTGTGATTACAGGGGTCTTGGAGCATTGTGATGACAAGTGTCATGGAGCCTTGTGATGACAAGGCCGTGGAATATTGTGATGGCAGGGGTCATGGAGCATTGTTATGACAGGGGTAATGGAGCATTGTGATGAGAAGGGCATGGAGCATTGTGATTACAAGGTTTATGGAGCATTACCATGACAAATTTGTGGACCGTTGTGATGAAAAGCGCGTAGCACATTGTGATGACAAGGGTCAAGGGGCATTTTTCTGACAAAGGCATGGAGGATTTTGATGACAAGTGTCACGGAGCATTGTGATGAAATGTTCATGGAGCATTGTGGTTATAAAGGTCACAGAGCCTTGTGATTACGCGGGCATGGACCATTGTGATGACAAATGTTATGAAGCATTGTGATGAATGGGGTCACGGAGCATTGTGTTGACAGTGGTCATGGAGCATTGTGATGACAAGGGCATGGAGCATTGTGGTGACAGGGGCATGGAGCATTGGTCTGACAAGTTTCATAGATTATTGTGATGACAGTGGACATGGTGCATTGTGATGACAAGGGCATGGATAATTGTCATGAGAAGGTCATGGAGTATTGTGAAGACAGGTGTCAGGGAGCATTGTGATGACATATGTCATGGTCCATTGCAATGACAATGGCAGGGAGCATTGTCGTGCCAAATATAATGGATGATTTTGATGACTAATATAAAGGAGCATTGTGATGACTAGGGCTTGGAGCATTATGATGACAAGGGCCATTGAGAATTTTCATGACAAGGTCGTGAAGCATTGTGATGACAAGGTCCTGGAGCATTTTGATGAGAAATCCATAGAGACTTGTGATGACAATTCTAATGGAGCATACTGATGAAAAGGGGCATGGACCATTGTGATTACAGGGGTCTTGGAACATTGTGATGACATGGGCATGGAGCATTGTGAGGAGAAGGCCAAGGAGCATTATGAAGACATGTTTCATTGAGTTTGTGATGACAAGGGCATGGAGCATTGTGTTTAAAGGGGTCTTGCAGCATTGTGATGAAATGGGCATGGATCATTGTGATGAAAAAGGCATGAAGCCTTGTCATGACAGGGTTCAAGGAGCATACAGACAACAAGTGTCAGGGAGCATTTTGATGACAAGTGTACTGAGCATTGTGATGACAAAGGTCATGGAGCATTGTGATGAGAAAACCATGGATAATTGTGATGACGAGTGTCATGGGGCACTGTGATGACAAGTGTTATGGAATATTGTGATCACAAGGGTTTGGAGCATTGTTATGACAGAGTTCATGGTGCATTTTGAATTCATTGTGATGGCAATAGCATGAAGCATTATGATGACGTGCAAGGTGCATTGTGATGACAGGGTTCATGGATCATTGAGATAATAAGCGGCATAGAGCATTGTGATTACAGGGTTTATGGAGCATTGCTATGACAAATATGTGGACCGTTGTGATGAAAAGCGCATGGCACATTGTGATGACAAGGGTCATGGAGCATTTTTCTGACAATGGCATGGAGCATTTTGATGACAATGATCACGGAGCATTGTGATGAAAAGTTCATGGAGCATTGTGGTTACAAAGGTCACAGAGCCTTGTGATGACGCGGGCATGGACAATTGTGTTGACAAATGTTATGAAGCATTGTGAGGGCTGGAGTCACGGAGCACTGTGATGACATTGGTCATGGATTACTGTGATGACAAGGGCATGGAGCATTGTGATGACAAGAGCACGGAGCATTGTGATGACAGGGGCATGGATCATTGGTCTGACAAGTTTCATAGAATATTGTGATGACAGGGGACATGGTGCATTGTGATAACAAGGGCATGGATCATTGTGATGAGAAGGTCATGGAGTATTGTGTAGATAGGTGTCAGGGAGCATTGTGATGACATATGTCATGGTCCATTGCGATGACAATGGCAGGGAGCATTGTGATGCAAAATGTAATGGAGGATTGTGGTGACAAATATAATGGAGCATTGTGAGGACTAGGGCTTGGAGCATTATGATGACAAGGGCCATTGAGAATTTTCAGGACAATGTCGTGAAGCATTGTGATGCTAAGGTCCTGGAGCATTGTGATGAGGAAACCATGGAGCACTGTGATGACAAATCTCTTGGAGCATACTGATGAAAAGGGGCATGGACCATTGTGATTACATGGGTCTTGGAACATTGTGATGACACGGGTATGGAGCATTGTGAGGAGAAGGCGAAAGAGCATTCTGAAGACATGCGTCATTGAGCTTTGTGATGACAAGGGCGTGGAACATTGTGATTCCAGTATTCTAGGAGCATTGTGATGAAAAGTCATGGATCATTGTGATGAAAAAGGCATGGAGCCTTGTCATGACAGGGTTCAAGGAGCATACTGACGACAAGTGTCAGGGAGCATTTTTTTTTTTTTTTCCGTACGCGGGCCTCTCACTGCTGTGGCCTCTCCCGTTGCGGAGCACAGGCTCCGGATGCGCAGGCCCAGCGGCCATGGCTCACGGGCCCAGCCGCTCCGCGGCACATGGGATCCTCCCAGACCGGGGCACGAACCTGAATCCCCTGCATCGGCAGGCGGACTCCCAAACACTGCGCCACCAGGGAGGCCCAGGGAGCATTTTGATGACAAGTATATTGAGCATTGTGATGAGAGAGGTCATGGAGCATTGTGATGACAAATGTTATGAAGCATTGTGATGATTGGAGTCACAGAACATAGTGATGACAGGGGTTATGGAGCACTGTGATGACAAGGGCAAGGAACATTGTGCTTAGAAAGGCATTGAGCATTGTGATGACAAGGGTCAAAGAGCATGGTGATAAAATGTTAAAGGAGCATTGTGGTTAAAAAGGTCACAGAGAATGTTGATGATGAGGGCATGGACCATTGTGATGACAAAGTTCATGAAGCACTGTGATGACTGCAGTCATGGAGCATTCTGATAACAAGGGCATGGAGCATTGTGATGACAAGGGCATGGAGCATTGGTCTAATAAGTTTCATGGATTATTGCGATGACAGTTGGAATGGGGCATTGTGATGACAAGGGCATGGAGCATTGTGATGACGAGGTCATGCAGTATTGTGAAGACAGGTGTCAGGGAGCATTGTGATGAGATATGTAATGGCCCATTGAGATGACAACGTCATGGAGCATTGTGATGCCAAGTGTCATGGAGGATGCTGATGACAAAGGTAATGGAGAATTGTGATGACAATGGCTTGGAGCATTGTGCTGACAAGTGCATGGAGAATTGTGAACACAAGTGTCTAGGAACATTCTGATGACAAGCTTGTGGAGTATTTTGATGACAATGGCATGGAGCATTGTGATGAAAACTGCATTGGGCATTGTGATGAAAAAGGCATGGAGCCTTTTCGTGACAGGTGTCAAGGAGCATTCTGACGACAAGTTTCAGGAAGCATTGTAATGACAAGTGTATTTAGAATTGTGATGACAAAAGTCATGGAGCATTGTGAGGAAAAGTCCATGGAGTATTGTGATGACAGGCATCATGGAGCGTTGTGATGACAAGTGTTATGGAACACTGTGATCACAAGGGTTTGGAGCATTGTGATGACAGAGGTAATGGATCATTTTGATTTCAAGGAGCATGCAGCATTGTGATGACAAGGGCATGAAGCAATGTGATACCAAGTTTCATGGAGGATTGTGATGACAATGGTAATGGAGTACTGTGATGACAAGCACATAGAGCATTGTAATGACAAGGTCATGTAGCATTTTGCTGACAAAGGCATGGAGCATTGTGATGACAGGTGTCATGGAGCACTGTAATGACAAGCGTCGCGGAACTTTGTGAATACCGGGGTCATTGAGCATTGGGATGACAAGGGCATGGATCATTGTGATGACAAGGGTCATGGAGAATTGTGCTGAAAATGTTCATGGAGTATTGTGATGACAGGGGTCATGGAGCATTGTGATGACAGAAGTCATGGAGAATTTTGATTTCATTGTGCTGACAATAGCCAGAAGCATTATGATGATGGGCATGGTGCATTGTGATGACAGGGTTCATGGAGCAATGAGATGAAAAGGGGCATGGAGCATTGTGTTTACAAAGGTCTTGGAGTATTGCGATGACAAGCGCACAGAGCATTGTAATGACAAGGTCATGTAGCATTTTGCTGACAAAGGCATGGAGCATTGTGATGACAGGTGTCATGGAGCACTGTGATGACAAGCGTCACGGAACATTGTGAATACAGGGGTCATGGAGCATTGGGATGACAAGGGCATGGATCACTGTGATGACAAGTGTCATGGAGCATTGGGCTGAAAAAGTTCATGGAGTATTGTGATGACAGGGGTCATGGAGCATTGTAATTACAGGGGTCTTGGAGAATTGTGATGACAAGAGTCCCGGATCATTGTGTTGTCAGGTGACATGGAGTGTTGTGATGACAGTGCTCATGGAGCATTGTGATGATATTGGTCATGGAGCATTGTGATGAGAAGGTCATGGAGCATTGGGCTGAATATATTCATGGAGTATTGTGATGACAGGTGTTATGGAGCATTGTGATGACAAGGGAATGGAGTGTGGTGATGACAAGGTCCTGGAGCATTGTGATGAGATGACCATGGAGACATGTGATGATAAGTCTCATGGAGCATTCTGATGAAAACGTGCATGGAGCATTGTGATTACAGGGGTCTTGGAGCATTGTGATGACAAGGGCATGGAGCACTGTGAGGAGAAGGCCATGGAATATTCTGATGACATGCGTCATGGAGCTTTGTGATGACAAGGGGATGGAGCATTGTGATTACAGGGGTCTTGGAGCATTGTGATGACAAGGGTCATGGAGCCTTGTGATGACAAGGCCGTTGAACATTGGGATGGCAGGGATCATGGAGCATTGTTATGACAGAGGTAATGGAGCATTGTGATGAGAAGAGCATTGAGCATTGGTCTGAAAAGTTTCATGCATTATTGTGATGACAAGGGCAGGGTACACTGTAATACATTGGTCAAGGGGGATTGTAATGACAAGGGCATGGAGCATTGTGATGAAAAGGGCATCGAGCATTGTGATGACAAGTGTCATGGAGTTTTGTGATGACAAGGGCATGGAGCAATGTGATGAGAGGGTTCATGGAGCATTATGATGACAATGACATGGAGAATTTTGATGACCAGGGTGTGGTGCATTGTGATGAGAAGGGCAGGGAGCATTTTGATGACAGGGTCATGCACTAATTTGATGAAAAGTGTAATGGAATATTTTGATGACAGGGGTTATAGAGCATTGTTTTGCCATGGCTCATGGAGCTTTGGGATGAAAAGGGTCATGGAGCATTTTGATGGCAGGGGTTATGGAACATTGTGATGTCTGGGGTCATGGAACATCGTGCTGATAAGGGGATGTAGCACTGTGATGACAGGGGTCATGGGATATATTGATAACAGGGGTGAGGTAGGATTGTGATGAAAAGAGCATGGATAATTGTGATGAAAAAGGCAAGGAGCCTTGTCATGACTGGGTTCTAGGAGCATACAGACAACAAGTGTCAGGGAGCATTTTGATGACAAGTGTATTGAACATTGTGATGATAAAGGTCATGGAGCATTGTGATGAGAAAACCATGGATAATTGTGATGACGAGTGTCATGGGGCATTGTGCTGACAACTGTTATGGAATATTGTGATCACAAGGTTTTGGAGCATTGTTATGACAGAGGTCATGGAGCATTTTGATTTCATTGTGATGACAATAGCATGAAACATTAGGATGATAGGCATGGTGCATTTTGATGACAGGGTTCATGGATCATTGAGATGAAAAAGGCAAGGAGCATTGTGATTACAGGGGTCATGGAGCATTGTCATGACAAGGGCATGGAACATTGTGAAGAGAAGGCCATGGAACCTACTGATGACATGCGTCATGGAGCTTTGTTATGACAAGGTCATGGAGCATTTTGCTTACAGGTGTCTTGGAGCATTGCGATGACATGGGTAATGGAGCCTTGTGATGACAAGGCCGTGGAACATTGTGATGGCAATGGTCATGGAGCATTGTTATGACAGAGGTAATGGAGCATTGTTATGAGAAGGGAATTGAGCATTGTTCTGAAATATTTCATGGATTATTGTGATGAGATTGGGCATGGAGCATTGTGATGACAAGGGCACGGAACACTGTGATACATGGGTCATGGAGGATTGTAATATCAAGGGCAAGGAGCAATGTGATGAGAGTGTTCATGGAGCATTGTGATGACAATGACATCGAGCGTTGTGAGGAGAAGGCCATGTAGCATTCTGATGACTTGCGTCATGGAGCTTTGTGATGACAAGGGCATGGAGCATTGTGATTACAGGGGTCTTGGAGCATTGTGATGAAAAGGGCATGGATCATTGTGATGAAAAACTCATGGAGCCTTGTCATGACAGTGTTCAAGGAGCATACTGACGACAAGTGTCAGTGAGCATTGTGATGACAAAGATCATGGAGGATTGTGAAGAGAAGACCATGGATAATTGTGATGATGGTCGTCATGGGGTGTTGTGATGATAAGTGTTATGGAACATTGTTATCACAAGGGTTTGGAGCATTACGATGACAGAGGTCATAGAGAATTTTGATTTCATTGTGATGACAATAGCCTGAAGCATTATGATGATGGGCATGGTGCATTGTGATGACAGGGTTCATGGAGCATTGAGATGAAAAAGGGCATGGAGAATTGTGATTACAGGGTTCTTGGAGCATTGTAATGACAAGCGCATAGAGCTTTCTAATGACAAGGTCATGTAGAATTTTGCTGACAAATGCATGGAGCATTGTGATGAGAGGTGTCATGGAGCTTTGTGATGACAAGTCATGGAGTATTTTGTTGAGAAGGGCATGGTACATTGTGATGAGAAGGGCAGGAAGCATTTTGCTGACCGAGTAATGCAGCAATTTGATGAAAAGTGAAATGGAACATTGTGATGGAAATGTTCATGGAGCATTGTTATGACAGAGGTAATGGAGCATTTTGATGAGAAGGGCACTGAGCATTGGTCTGAAATATTTCATGGATCATTGTGATGAGAGTGAGCATGGAGCATTGTGATGACAAGGGCACGGAACACTGTGATACATGGGTCATGGAGGATTGTAATGACAAGGGCATGGAGCATTGTGATGGGAAGGGCATCGAGCATTGTGATGACAAGTGTCATGGAACTTTGTAAAGACAAGGGCATGGAGCAATGTGATAAGAGGGTTTATGGAGCACTGTGATGACAATGATATGGAGCATTGTGATGCCAAGGGTCATGGAGCTTTGTGATGACAAAGGTCATAGAACATTTTGATGACAAGTGTGTGGTGCATTGTGATGAGAAGGGCAGGGAGCATTTTGATGAGAGGGTCATGAAGCAATTTGATGAAAAGTGTAATGGAACATTTTGATGACAGGGGTTATAGAACATTTTGATGCCATGGGTCATGGAGCTTTGGGATGAAAAGGGTCATGGAGCGTTTTGATGACAGAGGTTACGGAAGATTGTGATGTCAGGGGTTATGGAACATTGTGCTGATAAGGGGATGTAGCATTGTGATGACAAGTGTTATGGAACAATGTGATCAAAAGGGTTTGGAGCATTGTGATGACAGAGGTCATGGATCATTTTGATTTCAAGGAGCATGGAGCATTGTGATGACAATGGCATGAAGCAATGTGATCCCAAGGTTCATGGAGGATTGTGATGACAATGGAAATGGAGTATTGAGATGACAAGCGCATAGAGCATTATAATGACAAGGTCATGTAGCATTTTGCTGACAAAGGCATGGAGCATTGTGATGACATGTGTCATGGAGCACTGTGATGACAAGCGTCACGGAGCATTGTGAATACACGGGTCATGGAGCATTGGGATGACAAGGGCATGGATCATTGTGATGACAAGGGTCATGGAGCACTGAGCTGAAAATGTTCATGGAGTGTTGTGATGACAGGGGTCATGGAGCATTGTGATGACCAAGGAATTGATCAATGTGATGACAAGACTCCCGGTCATTGTGTTGTCAGGTGTCATGGAGTGTTGTGATGACAGTGGTCGTGGAGCATTGTGATGATATTGGCCATGGAGCATTGTGATGTGAAGGTCGTGGAGCATTTTGCTGAAAATGTTCATGGATTATTGTAATGAAAGGGGTCATGGAGCATTGTGATGACAAGGGAATGGAGCATGGTGATGACAAGGTCCTGGAGCATTGTGAGGAGAAGACCATGGAGACTTGTGATGACAACTCACATGGAGCATTCTGATGCAAAGGGGCATGGAGCATTGTGATTACAGGGGTCTTGGAGCATTGTGATGACAAGGGCATGGAGCATTGTGATGACAAGGCCATGAAGCATTCTGATGACATGCGTCATGGAGCTTTTTTATGACAAGGGCATGGAGCATTGTGATTACAGGGATCTTGGAGCATTGTGATGAAAAGGGCATGGATTATTGTGATGAAAAAAGGCATGGAGCCTTGTCATGACAGGGTTCAAGGAGCATACTGACGACAAGCGTCAGTTAGCATTGTGATGACAAGTGTATTGAGCATTGTGATGACAAAGATCATGGAGCATTGTGATGAGAAGACCATGGATATTTGTGATGATGAGCGTCATGGTGTGTTGTGATGATAAGTGTTATGGAACATTGTGATTACAAGGGTTTGGAGCATTATGATGACCGAGGTCATGGAGAATATTGATTTCATTGTGATGACAATAGCCTGAAGCATTATGATGATGGGCATGGTGCATTGTGATGACAGGGTTCATGGAGCATTGAGATGAAATGGGGCATGGAGCATTGTGTTTACAGGGGTTTGGGCCATTGTGATGACAAGGGCATGGAGCATTGTGATGAGAAGGCCATGGAATATTTTGAGGACATGCGTCATGGAGCTTTGTGATGACAAGGGCATGGAGCATTGTGATAATAGGGGTCTTCAGCATTGTGATAACAAGTGTCATGGAACCTTGTGATGACTAGGCCGTGGAACATTTTGATGGCAGGGGTCATTGTGGATTGTTATGACAGAGGTAATGGAGCATTGTGATGAGAAGGGCAGGGAACATTGGTCTGAAATGTTTCATTGATGATTGTGATGAGAGTGGGCATGGAGCCTTCTGATGACAATGGTACGGAACACTAAGATACATGGGTCATGCTGGATTGTAATGACAAGGGCATGGAGCATTGTGATGAGAAGGGCATCGAGCATTGTGATGACAAGTGTCATGGAGCTTTGTGATGACAAGGGCATTGAGCAATATTATGAGAGGGTTCATGGAGCATTGTGATGACAATGACATGGAGCATTGCTTTGCCAAGGGTCAAGGAGCTTTGTCATGACAAGTAATGGAGCATTTTGATGACAAAGGCATGGTGAATTGTGATGAGAAGGGCAGGGAGCATTTTGATGACCGGGTCCTGAAGCAATTTGATGAAAAGTGTAATGGAATATTTTGATGTCAGGGGTTATAGAACATTGTGATGTCAGGGGATTTGGAGCGTTGTGATGAAAAGGGTCATGGAGCAATTTGATGACAGGTGTCATGGAACATTGTGATGATAAGGGGATGTAGCAGTGTGATGACAGGGTCATGGAACATTGTGATTACAGGGGTGAGGGAGTATTGTGATGACTAGTGATGGAACACTGTGATATCTCTGGTGTGAGAGCATTTTGATGAGAAGTGCATGGACCATTTTGTTTACAAGGTTTATGGAGCATTGCAATGACAAGGTTGTGGACCTTTGTGATGAAATGTGCGTGGCACACTGTGAAGACAATGGTCATGGAGCATGGTTCTGACAAAGACATGGAGCATTGTGATGACAAAGGTCACAGAGAATTGTGATGAAAAGTTCAAGGAGCATTGTGGTTACAAATGTCACAGAGCCTTGTGATGATGCGGGCATGGACCATTGTGATGACCAAAGTTATGAAGCATTGTGATGACTGCAGTCACGGAGCATTGTGATGACAGGGGTCATGGAGCATTGTGATGACATGTGTCATGGAGCATTGTGCTGAGAAGCGCATGGAGCATTGTAATTACATGGGTCATGGAGCATTGTGCTGAGAAAGGTATAGAGCATTGTGATGACAAGGGTCAAAGAGCATTGTGATGAAAAGTTCATGGAGCATTGTGGTTAAAATTGTCACAGAGACTGTTGATGACGAGGGCATGGACCATTGTGATGACAAAGGTCATGAAGCATTGTGAGGACTGGAGTCACGGAGCATTGTGATGACAGGGGTCATGGAGGATTGTGATAACAAGGGCATGGAGCACTGTGATGAAAAGGGCATGTAACATTGGTCTAATAAGTTTCATGGATTATTGCGATGACAGTTGGAATGGCACATTGTGATGACAAGGGCATGGAGCATTGTGATGACCAGGTCATGCAGTATTGTGAAGAGAGGTGTCAGGGAGCATTGTGATGACATATGTAATGGCCCATTGTGATGACAATGGCATGGAGCAATGTGATTCCAAGTGTCATGGAGGATTCTGTTGACAAAGGTATTGGAGCATTGTGATGACAAGGGTCAGGGAGCATTGTGCTGACAAGTTCATGGAGAATGGTGATGACAAGGGTCATGGAGCATTGTGATGAAAACGGCATGGGGCCTTGTGATGAAAGAGTCATGGAGCCTTTTCGTGCCAGGTTTCAAGGAGCATTCTGATGACAAGTGTCAGGGAGCACTGTGATGACAAGTGTATTGAGAATTGTGATGACAAAGGTCATGGAGCATTGTGATGAAAAGGGCATGGAGTATTGTGATCACAGGCATCATGGAGCATTGTGATGACAAGTGTTATGGAACATTGTGATCACAAGGGTTTGGATCATTGTGATGACAGAGGTCATGGATCATTTTGATTTCAAGGAGCATGGAACATTGTGATGACAGGGCATGAAGCAATGTGATCCCAAGGTACATGGAGGATTGTTATGACAATGGAAATGGAGTATTTTGATGACAAGCGCATAGAGCATTGCAATGACAATGTCATGTAGCATTTTGCTGACAAAGGCATGGAGCATTGTGATGACATGTGTCATGGGGCACTGTGATGACAAGCGTCACGGAGCATTGTGAATACAGGGGTCATGGAGCATTGGGATGACAAGGGCATGGATCATTGTGATGATAAGGGTCTTGGAGCACTGGGATGAAAATGTTCATGGAGTGTTGTGATGACAGGGGTCATGGAGCATTGTGATGACTAGGGAATGGTGCATTGTGATGACA
Organism: Mesoplodon mirus; assembly: GCF_964341445.2. Lineage (NCBI taxonomy): Eukaryota > Metazoa > Chordata > Mammalia > Artiodactyla > Ziphiidae > Mesoplodon > Mesoplodon mirus. Next base: position 74,172 of record NW_028295462.1, read on the forward strand.
AGAGTCCCGGATCATTGTGTTGTCATGTGTCATGGAGTGTTGTGATGACACTGGTCATGGAGAATTGTGATGATATTGGCCTTGGAGCATTGTGATGAGCATGTCGTGGAGCATTGGGCTGAAAATGTTCATGGATTATTGTGATGACAAGGGCCATTGAAAATTTTCATGACAAGGTCGTGAAGCATTGTGATGACAAGTTCCTGGAGCATTGTGATGAGAAAACCATGGAGATTTGTGATGACAAGTCTCATGGAGCATACTGATGAAAAGGGGCATGGAGTATTGTGATTACAGGGGTCTTGCCACATTGTGATGACAAGGGCATGGAGCATTGTGAGCAGAAGGCCAAGGAGCATTCTGATGACATGTGTCATTGAGCTTTGTGATGACAAGGGCATGGAGCATTGGGATTAGAGGGGTCTTGAAGCATTGTGATGAAAAGGGCATGGATAATTGTGATGAAAAAGGCATGGAGCCTTGTCATGACAGGTTTCAAGGAGCATACAGAAAACAAGTGTCAGGGAGCATTTTGATGACAAGTGTATTGAGCATTGTGATGACAAAGGTCATGGAACATTGTGATGAGAAGACCATGGATAATTGTGATGACGTGCGTCATGGGTCATTGTGATGACAAGTGTTATGGAATATTGTGATCACAAGGGTTTTGAGCATTGTTATGACAGAGGTCATGGAGCATTTTGATTTCATTTTGATGACAATAGCATGAAGCATTATGATGATGGGCATGGTGAATTGTGATGACAGGGTTCATGGATCATTGAAATGAAAAGGGGCATAGAACACTGATTACAGTGTTCTTGGAGCATTGTGATGAGAAGGGTGATGGAGCCTTGTGATGACTAGGCCATGGAACATCGTGATGGCAGTGGTCATGGAGCATTGTTATGACAGTGGTAATGGAGCATTGTGATGGCAAGGGCATGGAACATTGTGATGAGAAGGTCATGGAGCATTCTGATGACATGTGTCATGGAGATTTGTGATGATAAGGGCATGGAGCAATTTGATGAGATCGTTCATGGAGCATTGTGATGACAATGACATGGAGCATTGTGATGCCAAGGGTCATGGATCTTTGTGATGACAAAGGTCATGGAGTATTTTGATGGCAAGGGCGTTGTGCATTGTGATGAGAAGGGCAGGGATCATTGTGATGACAGGGTCATGGAGCAATTGGATGAAATGTGTCATGGAACATTTTGATGACAAGTGTTATGGAACATTGTGATGTCAGGGGTCTTGGAGCATTTTGATGAAAAGGGTCATGGAGCATTTTGATGGCAAGTGTTATGGAACATTGTGATATCAGGGGTCATCGAACATTGTGATGATAAGTGCATGTAGCATTGTGATGACAGGAGTCAGGGAACATTGTGATGACAGGGATGAGGGAGTACTGTGACAAATAGTGATGTAGCATTGTGATATCAGTTGTGAGAGAGCATTTTGATGAGAAGTGCGTGGAGCATTGTGATGACAAGATTGTGGAGCACTGTGATGACAAGCGAATGGTGCATTGTGATGACCTGTGTCATGGAGAATTTTGCTGACAAGCGCATGGAGCATTGTGATGACAAGGGTCATGGAGCATTGTGCTGAGAAAGGCATAGAGCATTGTGATGACAAGGGTCAAAGAGCATTGTGATGAAAATTCATGGAGCATTGTGGTTAAAATGTCACAGAGACAGTTGATGATGAGGACATGGACCACTATGATGACAAAAGTCATGAAGCAATGTTATGAATGGAGTCACGGAGCATTGTGATGACAGGGTTCTTGGAGCATTGTGACAACAAGGGCATGGAGTATTGTGATGACAAGGGCATGGAACATTGGTCTAATAAGTTTCATGAATTATTGCGATGACAGTTGGAATGGCACATTGTGATGACAAGGGCATGGAGCACTGGGATGACCAGGTCATGCAGTATTGTGAAGACAGGAGTCAGGGAGCATTGTGATGATATATGTAATGGCCCAATGTGATGACAATGGCATGGAAAATTGTGATGCCAAGTGTCATGGAGGATTCTGATGACAAAGGTAATGGATCATTGTGATGAATATGGCTTGGAGCATTGTGATGACAAGGGTCAGGGGGCATTGTGCTGACAAGTGCATGGAGATTTGTGATGACAAGGGTCATGGAACATTCTGATGACAAGCTTGTGGAGTATTTTGATGACAATGGCATGGAGCATTGTGATGTAAATGGCATGGGGCATTGTGATGAAAAAGGTATGGAGCGTTTCGTGACAGGGTTCAAGGAGCATTCTGACGACAAGTGTCAGGGAGCATTGTGATGACAAGTGTATTGAGAATTGTGATGACAAAGGTCATGGAGCATTGTGATGTTAAGGGCATGGACTATTGTGATGACAGGCATCATGGAGTGTTGTGATGACAAGTGTTATGAAACATTGTGATCACAATGGCTTGGAGCATTGTTATGACAGAGGTCATGGATCATTTTGATTTTAAGGAGCATGGAGCATTGTGATGACAAGGGCATGAAGCAATGTGATCCCATGTTTCATGGAGGGTTGTGATGACAATGGTAATGGAGTATTGTGATGACAAGCACATAGAGCATTGTAATGACAAGGTCATGTAGCATTTTGCTGACCAAGGCATGGAGCATTGTGATGACAGGTGTCATGGAACACTGTGATACATGGGTCATGGGTCATGAAGCTTTGTGATGGCAAATAATGGAGCATTGTGATGACAAGGGCATGGAGCATTGTGATGACAGGGGCATGGAGCATTGTTATGACAGGGGCATGGAGCATTGGTCTGACAAGTTTCATAGATTATTGTGATGACAGTGGACATGGTGCATTGTGATGACAAGGGCATGGAGCATTGTGAAGAGAAGGTCATGGAGTATTTTGAAGACAGGTGTCAGGGAGCATTGTGATGACATAGGTCATGGTCCATTGCGATGACAATAGCAGGGAGTTTTGTGATGCCAAATGTAATGGAGGGTTGTGATGACAAATATAATGGAGCATTGTGATGACTAGGGCTTGGAGCATTATGGTGACAAGGGCCATTGAGAATTTTCATGACAATGTCGTGAAGCATTGTGATGACAAAGTCCTGGAGCATTGTGATGAGAAAACCATTGAGCCTTGTGATGACAAGTCTCATGGAGCATACTGATGAAAAGGGGCATGGAGCATTGTGATTACAGGGGTCTTGGCACATTTTGATGACAAGGGCATGGAGCATTGTGAGCAGAAGGCCAAGGAGCATTCTGATGACATGTGTCATTGAGCTTTGTGATGACAAGTGCATGGAGCATTGTGATGAAAAAGGCATGGAGCCTTGTCATGACAGGTTTCAAGGAGCATACAGAAAACAAGAGTCAGGGAGAATTTGATGACAAGTGTATTGAGCATTGTGATGACAAAGGTCGTGGAACATTGTGATGAGAAGGCCGTGGATAATTGTGATGACGATCGTCATGGGGCATTGTGATGACAAGTGTTATGAATATTGTGATCACAAGGGTTTGGAGCATTGTTATGACAGAGGTCATGGAGCATTTTGATTTCATTGTGATGAAAATAGCATGAAGCATTATGATGATGGGCATGGTGCATTGTGATGACAGCGTTCATGGATCATTGAGATGAAAAGAGGCATAGAGCATTGTGATTACAGGGGTCTTGGACCATTGTGATGAGAAGGGTCATGGAGCCTTGTGATGACAAGGCCATGGAATATCGTGATGGCAGGGGTCATGGAGCATTGTTATGACAGGGCTAATGGAGCATTGTGATGGCAAGGGCATGGAGCATTGTGATGAGAAGGCCATGGAGCATTCTGATGACATGTGTCATGGAGCTTTGTGAGGACAAGTGCATGGAGCAGTGTGACGAGAGCGTTCATGGAGCATTGTGATGACAGTGACATGGAGCATTGTGATGCCAAGGGTCATGGATCTTTGTGATGACAAAGATCATGGAGCATTTTGATGGCAAGGGCGTTGTGCATTGTGATGAGAAGGGCAGGGAGCATTGTGATGACAGGGTCATGGAGCAATTGGATGAAATGTGTCATGGAACATTTTGATGACAATTGTTATGGAACATTGTGATGTCAGGGGTCTTGGAGCATTTTGATGAAAAGGGTCATGGAGCATTTTGATGACAGGTGTTATAGAACATTGTGATGTCAGTGGTCATCGAACATTGTGATGATAAGTGCATGTAGCATTGTGCTGACAGGAGTCATGGAACAGTGTGATGACAGGGATGAGGGAGTACTGTGACAAATAGTGATGTAGCATTGTGATATCAGAGGTGAGAGAGCATTTTGATGAGAAGTGCGTGGAGCACTGTGATGACAAGATTGTGGAGCACTGTGATGACAAGCGCATGGTGCATTGTGATGACCTGTGTCAAGCAGCATTTTGCTGACAAGCGCATGGAGCATTGTGATGACAAGGGTCATGGAGCATTGTGCTGAGAAAGGCATAGAGCATTTTGATGACAAGGGTCAAAGAGCATTGTGATGAAAATTCATGGAGCATTGTGGTTAAAAATGTCACAGAGACAGTTGATGATGAGGACATGGACCATTGTGATGACAAATGTCATGAAGCAATGTTATGACTGGAGTCACGGAGCATTGTGATGACAGGGGTCATGGAGCATTTTGATAACAAGGGCATGGAGCAGTGTGATGACAAGGGCATGGAACATTGGTCTAATAAGTTTCATGAATTATTGCGATGACAGTTGGAATGGCGCATTGTGATGACAAGGGCATGGAGCATTGTGATGAGAAGGTCATGGAGTATTGTGAAGACAGGTGTCAGTGAGCATTGTGATGACATATGTAATGGCCCATTGTGATGACAATGGCATGGAGCATGGTGATGCCAAGTGTCATGGAGGATTCTGATGACAAAGGTAATGGAGCATTGTGATGACAATGTCTTGGAGCATTGTGATGACAAGGGTCAGGGAGCATTGTGATGAGAAGTCCATGGATAATTGTGAAGATGAGCATCATATGGTTTTGTGATGATAAGTGTTATGTAATATTTTGATCACAAGGTTTCAGATTATTATGATGACAGAGATCATGGTGCATTTTGATTTCATTGTGATGACAATAGCCTGAAGCATTATGATGATGGGCATGGTGCATTGTGATGACAGGGTTCATGGAGCATTGAGATGAAAAGGGGCATGGAGCATTGTGATTACAAGGGTCTTGGAGCATTGTCATGACCAGGGCAGAGAAAATTGCAATGAGAAGGCCATGGAACATTCTGATGACATGCGTCATGGAGTTTGTGACGACAAGGGCATGGAGCATTGTGATTTCAGGGGTCTTGAGTATTGTGATGACAAGTTTCATGGAACCTTGTGATGATTGGGCGTGGAACACTGTGAATGTAAGGGTCATGGTGCATTGTTTTGACAGGAGTAATGGAGCATTGTGATGAGAAGGGCATGGAATATAGGTCTGAAATGTTTCAAGGATTATTGTGATGAGAGTGGGCATGGAGCATTGTGATGACAAGGGTACGGAACACTATGATATATGGGTCATGCAGGATTGTAATGACAAGGGCATGGAGCATTGTGATGACAAGGGCATCGAGCATTGTGATAACAAGTGTCATGGAGCTTTGTGATGACAAGTACATTGAGCAATGTTATGAGAGGGTTCATGGAGCATTGTGATGACAATGACATGGAGCATTGTGATGCCAAGTGTCATCGAGCTTTGTGATGGCAAGTCATGGAGCATTTTGATGACAAGGGTATGGTGCATTGTGATGAGAAGGGCAGGGAGAATTCTGATGACCGGGTCATGCAGCAATTTGATGAAAAATGGAATGGAACATTTTGATGGCAGGGGTTATAGAACATTGTGATGTCAGGGGTCTTGGAGCTTTGGGATGAAGTGGGTCATGGAGCATTTTGATGACAGGGGTTATGGAACATTGTGATGTCAGTGGTCCTGGAACATTGTGATGATAAGGGGATGTAGCAGTGTGAAGACAGGGTCATGGAACATTGTGATTACAGGGGTGAGGGAGTATTGTGATGACTAGCGTTGGAACACTGTGATATCTCTGGTGAGAGAGCATTTTGATGAGAAGTGCATGGAGCATTGTGATTACAAGGTTTATGGAGCATTGCAGTGACAATGTTGTGGACCGTTGTGATGAAATGCGCATGGCACATTGTGATGACAATGGCATGGAGCATTGTGAAGAGAAGGTCATGGAATATTGTGAAGAGAGGTGTCAGGGAGCATTGTGATGACATATGTCATGGTCCATTGCGATGAAAATGGCAGGGAGTAATGTGATGCCAAATGTAATGGAGGATTGTGATGACAAATATAATGGAGCATTGTGATGACTAGGGCTTGGAGCATTATGATGAAAAGGGCCATTGAGAATTTTCATGACAAGGTCGTGAAGCATTGTGATGACAAGATCCTGGAGCACTGTGATGAGAAAACCTTGGAGCTTTGAGATGACAAGTCTCATGGAGCATACTGATGAAAAGGGGCATGGAGCATTGTGATTACAGGGGTCTTGCCACATTGTGATGACAAGGTCATGGAGCATTGTGAACAGAAGGCCAAGGAGCATTCTGATGACATGTGTCATTGAGCTTTGTGATGACAAGGGCATGGAGCATTGTGATTACAGGGGTCTTGAAGCATTGTGATGAAAGTGCATGGATCACTGTGATGAAAAAGTCATGGAGGCTTGTCATGACAGGGTTCAAGGAGCATACAGAAAACAAGTGTCAGGGAGAATTTTGATGACAAGTGTATTGAGCATTGTGATGACAAAGGTCATGGAACATTGTGATGAGAAGACATTGGATAATTGTGATGACGAGCGTCATGGGGCATTGTGATGACAAGTGTTATGGAATATTTTGATCACAAGTGTTTGGAGCATTGTTATGACAGAGGTCATGGAGCATTTTGATTTCAAGGAGCATGAAGCATTGTGATGAGAAGGGCATGAAGCAATGTGATCCCAAGGTTCATGGAGGTTTGTGATGACAATGGTAATGGAGTATTGTGATGACAAGCACATAGAGCACTGTAATGACAATGTCATGTAGCATTTTGCTGACAAAGGCATGGAGCATTGTGATGACACGTGACATGGAGCACTGTGAGGACAAGCGTCAAGGAGCATTGTGAATACAGGGGTTATGGAGTACTGGGATGACAAGGGCATGGATCATTGTGATGACAAGTGTTATGGAGCATTGTGATGACTAGGGAATGGAGCATTGTGATGACAAGAGTCCCGGATCATTGTGTTGTCAGGTGTCATGGAGTGTTGTGATGACAGTGGTCATGGAGAATTGTGACAATATTGGTCATGGAGCATTGCGATGACAAGGGAATGGAGCATGGTGATGATAATGTCCTGGAGCATTGTGATGAGAAGACCATGGAGACTTTTCATGAGAAGTCTCATGGAGCATTCTGTTGAAAAGGGGCATGGAGCATTGTGATTACAGGGGTCTTGGATCATTGTGATGACAAGGACATGGATCATGGTGATGAGAAGGCCATAGAGCATTCTGATGACATGCGTCATGGAGCTTTGTGATGACAAGGGCATGGAGCATTGTGATTACAGGGGTCTTGGAGCATTGTTATGAAAAGGGCATGGAGCATTGTGATGAAAAAGGCATGCAGCCTTGTCATGACAGGGTTCAAGGAGCATACTGACGACAAGTGTCAGGGATCATTGTGATGACAAGTGTATTGAGCATTGTGATGACAAAAATCATGGAACATTGTGATGAGAAGACCATGGATAATTGTGATGACGAGCGTCATGGGGCATTGTGATGACAAGTGTCATGGAGCCTTGTGATGACAAGGCCGTGGATCATTGTGATGGCAGGGTTCATGAAGCACTGTTATGACAGGTGTAATGGAGCATATTGATGAGAAGGGCATGGAACACTGGTCTGAAATATTTCATGGAGTATTGTGATGAGAGTGGGCATGGAGCATTGTGATGACAAGGGCACGGACCACTGTGATACATGGGTCATGGGTCATGAAGCTTTGTGATGGCAAGTAATGGAGCATTGTGATGACAAGGGCATGGAGCATTGTGATGACAGGGGCATGGAGCATTGTTATGACAGGGGCATGGAGCATTGGTCTGACAAGTTTCATAGATTATTGTGATGAGAGTGGACATGGTGCATTGTGATGACAAGGGTACGGAACACTATGATACATGGGTCATACAGGATTGTAATGACAAGGGCATGGAGCATTGTGATGACAAGGGCATCGAGCATTGTGATGACAAGTGTCATGGAGCTTTGTGATGACAAGGACATTGAGCAATGTTATGAGAGGGTTCATGGAGCCTTGTGATTACAATGATATGGAGCATTGTGATGCCAAGGGTCATCGAGCTTTGTGATGACAAGTCATGGAGCATTTTGATGACAAGGGCATGGTGCATTGTGATGAGAAGGGCAGGGAGCATTTTGATGACCGGGGTATGCAGCAAATTGATGAAAAATGGAATGGAACATTTTGATGGCAGGGGTTATAGAACATTGTGATGTCAGGGGTCTTGGAGCTTTGGGATGAAAAGGGTCATGGAGCATTTTGATGACAGGGGTTATGGAACATTGTGATGTCAGTGGTCCTGGAACATTGTGATGATAAGGGGATGTAGCAGTGTGATGACAGGGTCATGGAACATTGTGATTACAGGGGTGAGGGAGTATTGTGATGACTAGCGATGGAACACTGTGATATCTCTGGTGAGAGAGCATTTAGATGAGAAATGCATGGAGCACTTTGATTACAAGGTTTATGGAGCATTGCAGTGACAATGTTGTGGACCGTTGTGATGAAATGCGCATGGCACATTGTGATGACAATGGCATGGAGCATTGTGAAGAGAAGGTCATGGAGTATTGTGAAGAGAGGTGTCAGGGAGCATTGTGATGACATATGTCATGTTCCATTGCGATGAAAATGGCAGGGAGTAATGTGATGCCAAATGTAATGGAGGATTGTGATGACAAATATAATGGAGCATTGTGATGACTAGGGCTTGGAGCATTATGATGAAAAGGGCCATTGAGAATTTTCATGACAAGGTCGTGAAGCATTGTGATGACAAGATCCTGGAGCACTGTGATGAGAAAACCTTGGAGCTTTGAGATGACAAGTCTCATGGAGCATACTGATGAAAAGGGGCATGGAGCATTGTGATTACAGGGGTCTTGCCACATTGTGATGACAAGGTCATGGAGCATTGTGAACAGAAGGCCAAGGAGCATTCTGATGACATGTGTCATTGAGCTTTGTGGTGACAAGGGCATGGAGCATTGTGATTACAGGGGTCTTAAAGCATTGTGATGAAAGTGCATGGATCACTGTGATGAAAAAGTCATGGAGCCTTGTCATGACAGGGTTCAAGGAGCATACTGACGACAAGTGTCAGGGAGAATTTTGATGACAAGTGTATTTAGCATTGTGATGACAAAGGTCATGGAGCATTGTGAGGAAAAGGGCATGGAGTATTGTGAGGACAAGCGTCAAGGAGCATTGTGAATACAGGTGTTATGGAGTACTGGGATGACAAGGGCATGGATCATTGTGATGACAAGTGTCATGGAGCATTGTGATGACAAGAGTCCCGGATCATTGTGTTGTCAGGTGTCATGGAGTGTTGTGATGACAGTGGTCATGGAGAATTGTGACGATATTGGTCATGGAGCATTGCGATGACAAGGGAATGGAGCATGGTGATGATAATGTCCTGGAGCATTGTGATGAGAAGACCATGGAGACTTTTCATGAGAAGTCTCATGGAGCATTCTGTTGAAAAGGGGCATGGAACATTGTGATTAAAGGGGTCGTGGAGCATTGTGATGACAAGGGCATGGATCATGGTTTTGAGAAGGCCATAGAGCATTCTGATGACATGCGTCATGGAGCTTTGTGATGACAAGGGCATGGAGCATTGTGATTACAGGGGTCTTGGAGCATTGTTATGAAAAGGGCATGGATCATTGTGATGAAAAAGGCATGCAGCCTTGTCATGACAGGGTTCAAGGAGCATACTGACGACAAGTGTCAGGGATCATTGTGATGACAAGTGTATTGAGCATTGTGATGACAAAGATCATGGAACATTGTGATGAGAAGACCATGGATAATTGTGATGACGAGCGTCATGGGGCATTGTGATGACAAGTGTCATGGAGCCTTGTGATGACAAGGCCGTGGATCATTGTGATGGCAGGGTTCATGAAGCACTGTTATGACAGGTGTAATGGAGCATTTTGATGAGAAGGGCATGGAACACTGGTCTGAAATATTTCATGGATTATGGTGATGAGAGTGGGCATGGAGCATTGTGATGACAGGTGTCATGGAACACTCTGATACATGGGTCATGGGTCATGAAGCTTTGTGATGGCAAGTAATGGAACACTGTGATGACAAGGGCATGGAGCATTGTGATGACAGGGGCATGGAGCATTTTTATGACAGGGGCATGGAGCATTGGTCTGACAAGTTTCATAGATTATTGTGATGACAGTGGACATGGTGCATTGTGATGACAAGGGCATGGATCATTGTGAAGAGAAGGTCATGGAGTATTTTGAAGACAGGTGTCAGGGAGCATTGTGATGACATAGGTCATGGTCCATTGCGATGACAATAGCAGGGAGTTTTGTGATGCCAAATGTAATGGAGGGTTGTGATGACAAATATAATGGAGCATTGTGATGACTAGGGCTTGGAGCATTATGGTGACAAGGGCCATTGAGAATTTTCATGACAACGTCGTGAAGCATTGTGATGACAAGGTCCTGGAGCATTGTGATGAGAAAACCATGGAGCCTTGTGATGACAAATCTCATGGAGCATACTGATGAAAAGGGGCATGGAGCATTGTGATTACAGGGGTCTTGGCACATTGTGATGACAAGGGCATGGAGCATTGTGAGCAGAAGGCCAAGGAGCATTCTGATGACATGTGTCATTGAGCTTTGTGATGACAAGTGCATGGAGCATTGTGATTTCAGGGGTTTTGGAGCATTGTGATGAAAAGGGCATGGATCATTGTGATGAAAATGGCATGGAGCCTTGTCATGACAGGTTTCATGGAGCATACAGAAAACAAGAGTCAGGGAGAATTTGATGACAAGTGTATTGAGCATTGTGATGACAAAGGTCGTGGAACATTGTGATGAGAAGGCCATGGATAATTGTGATGACGAGCGTCATGGGGCATTGTGATGACAAGTGTTATGAATATTGTGATCACAAGGGTTTGGAGCATTGTTATGACAGAGGTCATGGAGCATTTTGATTTCATTGTGATGAAAATAGCATGAAGCATTATGATGATGGGCATGGTGCATTGTGATGACAGCGTTCATGGATCATTGAGATGAAAAGGGGCATAGAGCATTGTGATTACAGGGGTCTTGGACCATTGTGATGAGAAGGGTCATGGAGCCTTGTGATGACAAGGCCATGGAATATCGTGATGGCAGGGGTCATGGAGCATTGTTATGACAGGGCTAATGGAGCATTGTGATGACAAGGGCATGAAGCAATGTGATGAGAGCGTTCATGGAGCACTGTGATGACAATGACATGGAGCATTGTGATGCCAAGGGTCATGGAAATTTGTGATGACAGAGGTCATGGAGCATTTTGATGGCAAGGGCGTTGTGTATTGTGATGACAAGGGCATGGAGCATTGTGATGCCAAGTGTCATGGAGGATTCTGATGACAAATGTAATGGAGCATTGTGATGACAATGGCTTGGAGCATTGTGATAACAAGGGTCAGGGTGAATTGTGCTGACAAGTACATGGAGATTTGTGATGACAAGTGTCATGGAACATTCTGATGACAAGCTTGTGGATTATATTGATGACAATGGCATGTAGCATTGTGATGAAAACGACATGGGGCATTGTGATGAAAAAGGCATGGAGCCTTTTCGTGACAGGGTTCAAGGAGCATTCTGACAACAAATGTCAGGGAGCATTGTGATGACAAGTGTATTGAGAATTGTGATGACAAAGGTCATGGAGCATTGTGATGAAAACGGCATGGAATATTGTGATGACAGGAATCATTGAGCGTTGTGATGACAAGTCTTATGGAACATTGTGATCACAAGGGATTGGAGCATTGTGATGACAGAGGTCATGGATCATTTTGATTTCAAGGAGCATGGAGCATTGTGATGACAAGGGCCTGAAGCAATGTGATCCCAAGGTTCATGGAGGATTGTGATGACAACCACGTAGAGCATTGTAATGACAATGTCATATAGCAGTTTGCTGACAAATGCATGGAACATTGTGATGACAGGTGTCATGGAGCACTGTGATGACAAGCATCACGGGGCACTGTGAATACAGGGGTCATGGAGCATTGGGATGACAAGGACATGGATCATTGTGATGACAAGATTCATGGAGCATTGGTCTGAAAATGTTCATGGAGTATTGTGATGACAGGGTTCATGGAGCATTGTGATGACTAAGGAATGGAGCATTGTGATGACAAGAGTCCCGGATCATTGTGTTGTCAGGTGTCCTGGAGTGTTGTGATGACAGGGGTCATGGATAATTGTGATGATATCGGCCATGGTGTATTATGATGATAACGTCATGGAGCATTTGGCTGAAAATGTTCATGGAGTATTGTGATGACAGGGGTCATGGGGCATTTTCATGACAAGGGAATGGAGCATGGTGATGAGAATGTCCTGGAGCACTGTGATGAGAAGACCATGGAGACTTTTGATGAAAAGTCTCATGGAGCATTCTGTTGAAAAGGAGCATGGAGCTTTGTGATTTCAGGGGTCTTGGAGCATTGTGATGACAAGGGCATGGATCATTGTGATGAGAAGGCCATGGAGCCTTCTGATGACATGCGTCATGGAGCTTTGTGATGACAAGGGCATGGAGCATTGTGATTACAGGGGTCTTGGAGCATTGTGGTGAAAAGGGCATGGATCATTGTGATGAAAAAGGCATGGAGAATTTTCATGACAGGATTCAAGGAGCATACTGACATCAAGTGTCAGGGAGCATTGTGATGACAAGTGTATTGAGCATTGTGATGACAAAAGTCATGGAGCATTGTGATGAGAAGACCATGGATAACTGTGATGACGAGTGTCATGGGGCATTGTGATGACAACTGTTATGGAATATTGTGATCACAAGGGTTTGGAGAATTGTTATGACAGAGGTCATGGAGCATTTTGATTTCATTGTGATGACAATAGCATGAAGCATTATGATGATGGGCATGGTGCCTAATGATGACAGGGTTCTTGGATCATTGAGATGAAAAGGTGCATGGAGCACTGTGATTACAGGGGTCTTGGAGCATTGTGATGAGAAGGGTCATGGAGCCTTGTGATGACAAGTCCATGGAACATCATGATGGCAGGTGTCATGGAGCATTATTATGAGAGGGGTAATGGAGCCTTGTGATGGCAAGGGCATGGAGCACTGTGATGAGAAGGCCATGGAGCATTCTGATGACATGTGTCATGGAGCTTTGTGATGACAAGATCATGGAGCAATGTGATGAGATCGTTCATGGAGCATTGTGATGACAATGACATGGAGCATTTTGATGCCAAGTGTCATGGATCTTTGTGATGACAAAGGTCATGTAGCAATTTGATGAAAAGGGTCATTGAATATTTTGATGACAGGGGTTATGGAACATTGTGATGTCAGGGGTCATTGAACATTGTGATAATATGTGCATGCAGCATTGTGATGACCGGAGTCATGGAACATTTTGATGACAGGGGTGAGCGAGTATTGTGATGAATAGTGGTGTAACATTGTGATATCAGTGGTGAGAGAGCATTTTGATGAGAAGTGCATGGAGCATTGTGATGACAAGTTTTATGGAGCATTGTGATGACAAGATTGTAGAGCACTGTGATGACAAGTGCATGGTGCATTGTGATTACATGTGTCACGGAGCATTGTGCTGACAAGTGCATGGAGCACTGTGATGACAAGGGTCATGGAGCATTGTGCTGAGAAAGGCATAGAGCATTTTGATGAGAAGGTTCAAAGAGCACTGTGATGCAAATTTCATGGAGCATTGTGGTTAAAAAGGTCACAGAGACTGTTGATGACGAGGACATGGACAATTGTGATGACAAAGTTCATGAAGCATTGTGATGACTGGAGTCACGGTGCATTGTGATGACAGGGGTCATGTAGCATTTTGATTTCATTGTTATGACAATAGTCTGAACCATTATGATGATGGGCATGTTGGATTGTGATGACAGGGTTCATGGAGCATTGAGATTAAACGGGGCATGGAGCATTTTGATTACAGGGTTCTGGGAGCATTGTGATGACAGAGGCATGGAGCATTTTGATGAGAAGGCCATGAAACATTCTGATGACATGTGTCATGGAGCTTTGTGATAACAAGGGCATGGAGCATTGTGATTAGAGGGATCTTGGATCATTGTGATGAAAAGGGCATGGATCATTTTGATGGAAAAGGCATGGAGCCTTGTCATGAAAGAGTTCCAGGTGCATACCGAGGGCAATAGTCAGGGAGCATTGTGATGACAAGTGTATTGAGCATTGTGATGACAAATGTCATGGTGCATTGTGATGAGAAGACCATGCATAATTGTGCTGACCGGCGTCATGTGGCATTGTGATGACAAGTGTTATGGAACATTGTGTTCACAAGGGTTTGCAGCATTGTGATGACAGAGGTCATGGAGCATTTTGATTTCATTGTGATGAAAAGAGCATGAAGAATTATGATGATAGGCATGGTGCATTGTGATGACAGCGTTCATGGAGCATTGCGATGAAAAGTGGCATGGAGCCTTGGTCTGACAAGTTTCATGGATTATTGTGATAAGAGTGAGCATGGCACATTGTGATTACAAGGGCATGGAGCACTGTGATGACAAGGTCATGGATTATTTTGAAGAAAGGTGTCAGGGAGCACTGTGGTGAAATATGTCATGTTCCAGTTTCATGACAATATCATGGAGCATTGTGATGCCAAGTGTCATGGAGGATTGTTGTGACAAATTAAAGGTGCATTGTGATGACAAGTGCATGGAGCATTGTGATATCAAGGACCGTTGATACTTTTAATGTCCAGGTCGTGAAACATTGTGATGAAAATCACACGGACCTTCCTATGACAGGGGTCATGGAACATTGCGATGACAATTGCATGGAGTATTGTGATGACAAGTGCATATAACATTGTGATGTGAAGTGCCCTGGAGCATTGTAATGAAAATGACGTGGAGAATTGTGAGGACAAGGGACAATGAGCTTTGAAATGACAAGGCAAGGAGCATGGTGATTGCAAAACCGTGGAGCATTGTGATGAGAAGTCCTTGGGTAATTGTGATGTCGAGAATCATGGAGCACTTTAATGACAAGGGGCATGAAGCTTTGTGATGACAGGTGTCAGGGAGCATTGTGATGACAGGGTTCATGGAGCATTGTGATGACAAGTGCATGGAGCATTGCAATGACAAGTGCACGGAGAATTGTGATGACAAGAGCATGTAATATTTTGATGAGAAGTGTCATGTAGCATTCTGATGACAAGGACGTGGAGAATTGTGATGACAAGGGACATGGAGCATTGTGATAACCAGGGCATGGAGCATTGTGATGACAGCGGTCATGGAGCATTATTATGACAAGGGCCATGGTGCATTGTGACATAAGATATCACTTATGAAGGGAATGTAAACATGGCACATATGAACTGATTTAGGGAAGAGAACAGAGTCTCAGATTTAGAAAACTCTCTTATGCTTGCTTAAG
This sequence comes from Mesoplodon mirus, assembly GCF_964341445.2. Taxonomy (NCBI): domain Eukaryota; kingdom Metazoa; phylum Chordata; class Mammalia; order Artiodactyla; family Ziphiidae; genus Mesoplodon; species Mesoplodon mirus. Next base: position 90,079 of record NW_028295462.1, read on the forward strand.
GGGAAAGAGAGGTGGGGAGATGCACAAAAGTTTGATATTAGCACAGGTAACGTTCCATAATCCAAAAACAGAAGAGACAAGCCCTACTCCTTCCTCAGTGAACGGGACTCAACATCCCTATTCCCTGCAGAGAAATATACCTGACTAGTAAGAATTTTAAAACCTATGTATTGATATGTCTCTGTAAGGGAACCAAGTGTGTCTAGAACGACATAAACATGGAAGTGAGAATCAGCTCAAACACACTATAAAAATGAATTTCAAAACAAAACATAAAAACAGTAAAAGTCTTACACAATACCTTCAGGGGTTCTGATGAAACCTGGAATGACCCTATCTACAATGACAGCTGGATGTGGCATAAGGCTGGACACTTGGGACTGAGAGGATTGTTGAGATTGGGTGAAAAAATGCAGACCTTTTAAAGCAATAATGCGTGTCACCCATTCCATGGTTCCCAACTCTCCAGGTAGAAGGGAATATCACTACAGTTATAACATGTATGGGAACCTAGAGAATGGAAACCATATGATGGTGAAAGTTTTCTAAAACTCTACTACTTTTTTCTCTCCTTGAGATCCAGTTTGACATTCCAGCTGCTTTACTATCAATCTCCCAAATTGGAGAGTCAGCCCCTATAACCTCCTGTTTCGCACAGTTGGCAAATTGTGCAGAGGATATAAGGGAAGAGAGAGAATCAATGAGAGAGTAGCTGTAGGCATTTGGACGGCCATATGTCACCTAATTTCCCGTCATGAAGAGCAATTAACCAAAGTCTCAGCCTGCCCCCCAGAACAAGTATAGGTTCTGAAGCAAAATTGTGGATTTGCGGTCAGCTCACAAAAACGCAATTTGAAAAATGGAGCTCAGGGTCACAGCAATTCACTAACCAGCAGAGTTATATAGGACTATGCACTTCCAAAAATCTGTTGAGGGAAAGCCACGAGGCGGAATTGAAAATGAAGCAGAATGGCATGAACCAGATTTGAAGAGGTACATTGGAATCGCCTTTAAACACAGGAAAAGCATCACAACTTCGAAAATTATGGAAATGGCCATAAAGGGCGTATGGGTTTTCACGTGAATATATTCAGGAGAAAACGCATATGCCATTTTCGGTCAAGCAAGCAAGCCGGCAATTCAAATCTGCACTACAAAGAAGTATCATTTCGCACCTGTCAAAAGGGACATCCGCAAAATGGGTAAAAACCAGAAAGGCAAGACAGGCCCTGGAGAACAGGGAGACTTGTTATGGTGATGGGCGGGATGTAAATTGCCAACTGTCTCTCTGGAGGAGTGCATTGTGTTCCCTAAAACAAGTAAACAACAGAGCTACAGAGCCAAGGGCAATTCCAGCCTTGGGAATATACCTTGGGAAAACTGAAAATCAATAAGACAGATCCACACCAAAATTCAGGGCTGCACTGCTTACAAGAACCTCAACTTGGGTATACCTTAAATATCCCAGGAAAGACAAAAATGGTTCAAGAAATTGTGGTACTTACGTATGATGGAATATCCCTCAGCCATGAAATCAATGTCATAAGACCAGTAGCAGCATAATGAGTGGATTCAGGTACGATAATTCTAAGTGAAATAAGTCACACAGAAAAAGAAACTTATCATAAGATATCACTTATGAAAATCCTGTAAACATGGCTAAACATGAAATGAGTTAGGAAAGAGAAGAGAGTCTCACATTTAGAAAACACACTTATGCCTGCTTAAGGGGGAAGGAGAGGTGGGGTGATGCATAAAACCAGAGTTTGATATAAGCACAGGTACCGTTCCAAAAACCAAATACGGAATAGACAAGACCAACTCCTTCCTCAGTGAAAGGGATGCAACACCCCATATTCCATGCAGAGGAATATATATGACTAGTAAGAATCTTAAAACCTATGTATTGATATGTCTCCATAAGGGAATCAAGTGTGTCTAGATTGGCATAAACTTGGCTGTGAAAATCAGCTCAATCCCACTATAAAAAGGAATTACATAAACAAAACAAAAAAACAGGGAAATCCTTTACAATTCCTTCCAGGTCTCTGATGAAAGCTGGAATGACCATATCTAAAACGACAGCTAGTTGTGGCATAAGGCTGGACACTTGGAACTGAGAGGATTGGTGAGATTGGGTGAGCAAATGCAGACCCATTAAAGCAATAATGCATGGCACTCATTCCATGGGTCCCAACCTTCCAGGTTGAAGGGAATATTACTACAGCTATAACATGTACGGGAAACCTAGAGAATGGACACACTGTGAATATGAAAGGTTTCCAAAACTCAACGTTTAGTCCCACGCTTGGTGCTCTGGTTTGAATTTCCAAATTATTTACTATCAATCTCCCAACTTGTTGAGACAGCCCCTTTATCCTCCTGGTTCGCACAGGTTGCAAATTTGGCAGAGAATGAAAGGGAAGAGGGAGAACCAAGGAGAGAGTAGCTGTTAGGCATTTAGACGGGCATATGTCACCCTAATTTCCTGGCAGGAAGGAAAATTAAACAAAGTCTCAGCCATGCACTGTCAAACAGTATAGGTCGTGAAACAAAATTTTGGACTTGTGTTCAGCTCACAAAAACGAGTTGAAAAATGAAGCTCAGGGGCACAGCAATACAAAAACTGGCAGTGTAATAAAGGACAACTATCATCCAAAAATCTGTTGAGGGAAGGCAATGAGGCGGACTTGAAAGTGAGGTAGAATAGCAGGAAACAGATTTCAAGAGGTACGTTGGAATCGCCTTTAAAATACAGGAAGAGGGGCAGAACTTCGACAATGATGCACTTGGCCAAAAAGGGCGTATGCGTTTTCTCCTGAATATATTCAGGAGAAAACGCATACGCCCTTTTTGGCCAAGCAATGAAGCGGGCAATGCAAATCAGCACTACAACGAAGTACCACTTCCGGCCGGTCAAAAGGGACATCCACAAAATGTGTAAAAACCAGAAAGTCTACAGAGGCCCAGGAGAACAGGGAGCCTTGTTATGTTGATGGGTGTGATATGAATTGCCAACTGCCTCTCTGGAGGAGTGCATTGTGTTCCCTAAAACAAGTAAACAACAGAGCTACAGAGCCAAGGACACTTCCAGTCTAGGGAATATACCTTGGGAAAACTGAAAACCTATAAGACACAGCCACCCCAAAATTCAGGCCTGCAATGCTTACAAGAAGCTCAACTTGGGTACACCTTAAATATCCCAGGAAATTCAAAAATGGTTCAAAATTGCTTGTACTTACTTATGATGGGATATCGTGCAGCCATGAAAACAATATCATAAGGCCAGTAGCAGCAAAATGAGAGGATTCAGGTACGATGATTCTATGTAAAATAAGTCACAGAGTAAAATAAACTTACCATAATATATCACTTATGAAGATCCTGTAAACATGGCTACACATGAACTGAGTTAGGAAAGAGAACAGAGTCTCACATTTAGAAAACACTCTTATGCCTGCTTAAGGGGGAAGGAGAGGTGGGGTGATGCATAAAACCAGAGTTTGATATAAGCACAGGTACCGTTCCAAAAACCAACTATGGAATAGACAAGACCTACCTATACCTTCCTCAGGTAAGGGACTCAAAACCCCATATTTCCCGCAGAGGAATATATCTGACTAGTAAGAATCTTAAAACCTATGTATTGATATGTCTCCTTGAGGGAATCTAGTGTTTCTAGACTGGCATAAACAAGGCAGGGAGAATCAGCTCAAACCCACTATAAAAAGGAATTTCAAAAACAAAAAAAGGGAAATTCTTTACAATTCCTTCAGGGTCTCTGATGAAACCTGGAATGACCCGATCTACAATGACAGCAGGATATGGCATAAGGCTGGACACATGGGACTGAGAGGATTGTTGAGATTGGGTGAGCAAATGCAGACCCTTTAAACCAATAATGCAGGGCACCCATTCCATGGGTCCGATGTCTCCAGGTTGAAGGGAATATTACTACAGCTATAACATGTACGGGAAACCTAGAGAATGGACACACAGTGAAAACGAAAGTTCTCTAAAACTCATCGAATTGTCCCCATCCTGGTGCTCTGGTTTGACTTTCCAACTGCTTTACTATCAATCTCCCATCTTGGAGAGACAGTCCCTTTAACCTCCGGGTTCACACAGGTTGCCAATTTGGCAGAGGATGAAAACGAAGAGGGAGAACCAATGAGAGAGTAGCTGTTAGGCATTTGGACGGGCACATATCACTCTTATATCCCGGGAGGAAGAAGAATTAACCAAAGTCTCAGCCAACGACCGGGAACCAGTATAGGTCCTCCACCAAAATTTAGGACTTGCATTCAGGTCAAAATTCGAGTTAAAAAATGGAGCTCAGGGGGCCTCCCTGGTGGCGCGGTGGTTGAGAGTCCGCCTGCCGATGCAGGGGATACGGGTTCGTGCCCTGGTCTGGGAGGATCCCATATGCCGCGGAGCAGCTGGGCCCGTGAGCCATGGCCGCTGGGCCTGCGCGTCCGGAGCCTGTGCTCTGCAACGGGAGAGGCCACAACAGTGAGAGGCCCGCATACAGCAAAAAAAAAGAAAAAAAAATGGAGCTCAGGGACACAGCAATTCACAAACTGGCAGAGTAATAAAGGACAACTATCGTCCAAAAATCTGTTGAGGGAAGGCAACGAGGCGGACTTCACAGCAAGGCAGAATAGCAGGAAACAGATTTCAACAGATACGTTGGAATCGCATTTACATCACAGGAAGAGGGGCACAAATTTGACAAAGATGCACTTGGCCAAAAAGGGCCTATGCGTTTTCTCCTGAATATATTCAGGAGAAAACGCTTACGCCCTATTTGGCCAAGCAAGGAAGCGGTCAATGCAAATATTCACTACAAAGAAGTATCACTTCCCACCGGTCAAATGGGACATCCACAAAATGGGTAAAAACCAGAAAGGCAAGGCAGGCCCTGGAGACCAGGGAGTCTGGTTACGCTGAAGGGCGGCATGTAAATTGCCAACTGCCTCTCTGGAGGAGTGCATTGTGTTCCCTAAAACAAGTAAACAACAGAGCTACAGAGACAAGGGCACTTCCAGTCTAGGGAATATACCATGGGAAAACTGAAAATCAATAAGACAGAGCCACCCCAAAATATAGGCCTGCACTGCTTACAAGAACCTCAACTTGGGTACACCTTAAATATCCCAGGAAATATAAAAATGTTTCAAAAAATTGTGGTACTTATGTACGGTGGAATATCCCACAGCCATGAAATCAAAGTCATAAGACCAGTAGCAGCAAAATGAGTGGATTCACGTACGATGATTCTAAGTGCAATAAGTCACACAGAAAAAGAAGCTTATCATAAGATATCACTTATGAAGATCCTGTAAACATGGCTACACATGAACTGAGTTAGGAAAGAGAACAGAGTCTCACATTTAGAAAACACTCTTATGCCTGCTTAAGGGGGAAGGGGAGGTGGGGTGATACATAAAACCAGAGTTTGATATAAGCACAGGTACCGTTCAAAAACCAACTATGGAATAGACAAGACTTACACCTTCCTCAGTGAAAGGGATTCAAAACCCCATATTTCCCACAGAGGAATATATCGGACTACTAATAATCTTAAAACCTATGTATTGATATGTCTCTTTTAGGGAATCAAGTGTGTCTGGACTGGCATAAACATGGCATCGAGAATCATCTAAAACCCACTATAAAAAGGAATTTCAAAAATAAAACAAAAAAACAGGGAAATTCTTTACAATTCCTTCAGGGTCTCTGATGAAACCTGGCATGACCCTATCTACAACGACAGCTGGATGTGGCATAAGGCAGGACACATGGGACTGAGAGGATTGGTGAGATTGGGTGAACAAATGCAGACCCTATAAACAATAATGCATGGCACCCATTCCATGGGTCCCAACTCTCCAGGTTGAAGGGAATATTACTACAGCTATAAAATGTACGGGAAACCTAGAGAATGGACACACTGTGAATACGAAAGGTCTCTAAAACTCAACGAATAGTCCCTCTTCTGGTGCTCCGGTTTGACTTTCCAACTGCTTTACTATCAATCTCCCAACTTTCAGAGACAGCCCCTTTAACCTCCTGGTTCTCACAGGTTGCCAATTTGGCTGAGGATGAAAGGGAAGTGGGAGAACCAATGAGAGAGGAGCTGTTAGGCATTTGGACTGGCACATGTCACTCTTATTTCCTGGGAGGGAGAAGAATTAACCAAAATCTCAGCCACCCACCGCGATCCAGTATAGGTCCTTAACCAAAATATTGGACTTGCGTTCAGCTCACAAAAAATGAGTTAAATTATGGACCTCAGGGGCACAGCAATTCACAAACTGGTAGAGTAATAAAGGTCAACTATCGTACAAAAATCTGTTGAGGGAAGGCAACGAGGCGGAATTGAAAGCGAGGCAGAATAGAAGGAAACACATTTCAACAGATACGTTGGAATCGCCTTTAAAGCACAGGAAGAGGGGTACAACTTCGACAATGATTCACTTGGCCAAAAAGGGTGAAAGCGTTTTCTCCTGAATATATTCAGGAGAAAACGCATACGCCCATTTTGGCCAATCAAGCAAGCGGGCAATGCAAATCTGCACTACAAAGAAGTATCACTTCCCACAGTTCAAAAGGGACCTCCACAAAATGGGTAAAAAGCAGAAATGCAAGACAGAGCCTGGAGAACAGGGAGCCTTGTTATGCTGATGGGCGGGATGTAAATTGCCAACTGCCTCTCTGGAGGAGTGCATTGTGTTCCCTAAAAGAAGGAAAAAACAGAGCTACAGAGCCAGGGGCACTTCCAGACTAGGGTATATACCTTGGGAAAACTGAAAATCAATAAGACAGAGCCACCCCAAAATTTAGGGCTGCACTGCTTACAAGAACCTCAACTTGGGTACACATTAAGTATCCCAGGAAAGACGAAAATCGTTCAAAAAATAGTGGTATTTACGTACGATGGAATATCCCTCAGCCATGCCATCAATGTCATAAGAACAGCAGCAGCAAAATGAGTTGATTCAGGTACGATTATTCTAAGTGAAATAAGTCACACAGAAAAAGAAACTTATCATAAGATATCACTTAAGAAGATCCTGTAAACATTGCTACACATGAACTGAGTTACGAAAGAGAAGAGTCTCACATTTAGAAAACATTCTTATGCCTGCTTAAGGGGGAAGGAGAGGTGGGGTGATGCATAAAACCAGAGTTTGGTATAAGCACAGGTACTGTTCAAAAGCCAACTATGGAATAGACAAGACTTACACCTTCCTCAGTGAAAGGGACTCAAAACCCCATATTTCCCACAGAGTAATATATCTGACTACTAACAGTCATAAAACCTATGTATTGATATGTCTCTTTAAGGGAATCGAGTGTGTCTAGACTGGCTTAAACATGACACCAAGAATCAGCTCAAACCCACTATCAAAAGGAATTTCAAAAACAAAACACTAAAACAGGGATATTCTTTACAATTCCTTCAGGGTCTCTGATGAATCCTGGAATGACCCTATCTACAATGACAGCTGGAGGTGGCATAAGGATGGACACATGGGACTGAGAGGATTGGTGAGATTGTGTGAGCAAATGCAGACCCTTTAGAGCAGTAATGCATGGCAGACATTCCATTGGTCACAACTCTCCAGGTTGAAGGGAATATTACTACAGCTATAAAATGTATAGGAAACCTAGAGAATGGACACACTGTGAATATGAAAGGTCTCTAAAACTCAACGAATAATCCCTCTCCATGTGCTCCAGTTTGACTTTCCAACTGCTTTACTATCAATCTCCCAACTTGGAGAGACAGCACCTTTAACCTCCTGGTGTGCACATGTTGCCAATTTGGCAAAGGATGAAAGGGAAGAGGGAGAACCAATGATAGAGTAGCTGTTAGACATTTGGACGGGCATATTTCTTTCTTATTTCCCGGCAGGAAGAAGAATTAACCAAAGTCTCAGCCACCCAGCCAAAACCAGTATAGGTCCTGAACCAAAATATTGCACTTGCGTTCAGCTCACAAAAAACGAGTTAAAAAATGGAGCTCAGGGACACAGCAATTCACAAACTGGCAGAGTAATAAAGGGCAACTATCGTCCAAAAATCTGTTGAGGGAAGTCAACGAGGCGGACTTGAAAGCGAGGCAGAATAGCAGGAAACAGATTTCAAGAGCCACGTTGGAATCGCCTTTAAAGCACAGGAAGAGGGGCAGAACTTCGACAATGATGCACTTGGCCAAAAATGGCGTATGCGTTTTCTCCTGAATATATTCAGGAGAAAACGCATACGCCATTTTTGGCCAAGCAAGCAAGCGGGCAATGCAAATCTGCACTAAAAAGAAGAATCACTTCCCACCAGTCAAAAGGGACATCCACAAAATGGGTAAAAACCAGAAAGTCAAGGCAGGCCCTGGAGAACAGGGAGCCTTGTTATGCTGATGGGCGGCATGTAAATTGCCAACTGCCTCCCTGGAGGAGTGCATTGTGTTCCCTAAAACAAGTAAACAACAGAGCTACAGAGCCAAGGGCACTTCCAGTCTAGGGAATATACCTTGGGAAAACTGAAAATCATAAAGACAGAGCCACCCCAAAATTTATGGCTGCACTGCTTCCAAGAACCTCAACTTGGGTAAACCTTAAATATCCCAGGAAATATAAAAATGGTTCAAAAAATTGTGGTACTTATGTACGGTGGAATATCCCACAGCCATGAAATCAATGTCATAAGACCAGTAGCAGTTAAATGAGTGGATTCAGGTACGATGATTCTAAGTGAAAGAAGTCACACAGAAAAAGAAACTTATCATAAGATATCACTTATGAAGATCCTGTAAACATGGCTACACATGAACTGAGTTAGGAAAGAGAACACAGTCTCACATTTAGAAAACACTCTTATGCCTGCTTAAGGGGGAAGGAGAGGTGGGGTGATACATAAAACCAGAGTTTGATATAAGCACAGGTACCGTTCAAAAACCAACTATGGAATAGACAAGACTTACACCTTCCTCAGTGAAAGGGATTCAAAACCCCATATTTCCCACAGAAGAATATATCGGACTACTAATAATCTTAAAACCTATGTACTGATATGTCTCCATAAGGGAATCAAGTGTGTCTGGACTGGCATAAACATGGCATCGAGAATCATCTCAAACCCACTATAAAAAGGAATTTCAAAAATAAAACAAAAAAACAGGGAAATTCTTTACAATTCCTTCAGGGTCTCTGATGAAACCTGGCATGACCCTATCTACAATGACAGCTGGATGTGGCATAAGGCAGGACACATGGGACTGAGAGGATTGGTGAGATTGGGTGAACAAATGCAAACCCTATAAAGCAATAATGCATGGCACCCATTCCATGGGTCCTAACTCTCCAGGTTGAAGGGAATATTACTGCAGCTATAAAATGTACGGGAAACCTAGAGAATGGACACACTGTGAATATGAAAGGTCTCTAAAACTGAACGAATAGTCCCTCTTCTGGTGCTCCGGTTTGACTTTCCAACTGCTTTACTATCAATCTCCCAACTTTCAGAGACAGCCCCTTTAACCTCCTGGTTCTCATAGGTTGCCAGTTTGGCAGAGGATGAAAGGGAAGTGGGAGAACCAATGAGAGAGTAGCTGTTAGGCATTTGGACTGGCACATGTCACTCTTATTTCCCGGGAGGGAGAAGAATTAACCAAAGTCTCAGCCACCCACCGCGATCCAGTATAGGTCCTGAACCAAAATATTGGACTTGCGTTCAGCTCACAAAAAATGAGTTAAATTATGGACCTCAGGGGCACAGCAATTCACAAACTGGTAGAGTAATAAAGGTCAACTATCGTACAAAAATCTGTTGAGGGAAGGCAACGAGGCGGAATTGAAAGCGAGGCAGAATAGAAGGAAACACATTTCAACAGATACGTTGGAATCGCCTTTAAAGCACAGGAAGAGGGGTACAACTTCGACAATGATTCACTTGACCAAAAAGGGTGAAAGCGTTTTCTCCTGAATATATTCAGGAGAAAACGCATACACCCATTTTGGCCAATCAAGCAAGCGGGCAATGCAAATCTGCACTACAAAGAAGTATCACTTCCCACAGTTCAAAAGGGACCTCCACAAAATGGGTAAAAAGCAGAAATGCAAGACAGAGCCTGGAGAACAGGGAGCCTTGTTATGCTGATGGGCGGGATGTAAATTGCCAACTGCCTCTCTGGAGGAGTGCATTGTGTTCCCTAAAAGAAGGAAAAAACAGAGCTACAGAGCCAGGGGCACTTCCAGACTAGGGTATATACCTTGGGAAAACTGAAAATCAATAAGACAGAGCCACCCCAAAATTTAGGGCTGCACTGCTTACAAGAACCTCAACTTGGGTACACATTAAGTATCCCAGGAAAGACGAAAATCGTTCAAAAAATAGTGGTATTTACGTACGATGGAATATCCCTCAGCCATGCCATCAATGTCATAAGAACAGCAGCAGCAAAATGAGTTGATTCAGGTACGATTATTCTAAGTGAAATAAGTCACACAGAAAAAGAAACTTATCATAAGATATCACTTAAGAAGATCCTGTAAACATTGCTACACATGAACTGAGTTACGAAAGAGAAGAGTCTCACATTTAGAAAACACTCTTATGCCTGCTTAAGGGGGAAGGAGAGGTGGGGTGATGCATAAAACCAGAGTTTGGTATAAGCACAGGTACCGTTCAAAAGCCAACTATGGAATAGACAAGACTTACACCTTCCTCAGTGAAAGGGACTCAAAACCCCATATTTCCCACAGAGTAATATATCTGACTACTAACAGTCATAAAACCTATGTATTGATATGTCTCTTTAAGGGAATCGAGTGTGTCTAGACTGGCTTAAACATGACACCAAGAATCAGCTCAAACCCACTATCAAAAGGAATTTCAAAAACAAAACACTAAAACAGGGAAATTCTTTACAATTCCTTCAGGGTCTCTGATGAATCCTGGAATGACCCTATCTACAATGACAGCTGGAGGTGGCATAAGGATGGACACATGGGACTGAGAGGATTGGTGAGATTGGGTGAGCAAATGCAGACCCTTTAGAGCAGTAATGCATGGCAGACATTCCATTGGTCACAACTCTCCAGGTTGAAGGGAATATTACTACAGCTATAAAATGTATAGGAAACCTAGAGAATGGACACACTGTGAATATGAAAGGTCTCTAAAACTCAACGAATAATCCCTCTCCATGTGCTCCAGTTTGACTTTCCAACTGCTTTACTATCAATCTCCCAACTTGGAGAGACAGCACCTTTAACCTCCTGGTGTGCACATGTTGCCAATTTGGCAAAGGATGAAAGGGAAGAGGGAGAACCAATGATAGAGTAGCTGTTAGACATTTGGACGGGCATATTTCTTTCTTATTTCCCGGCAGGAAGAAGAATTAACCAAAGTCTCAGCCACCCAGCCAAAACCAGTATAGGTCCTGAACCAAAATATTGCACTTGCGTTCAGCTCACAAAAAACGAGTTAAAAAATGGAGCTCAGGGACACAGCAATTCACAAACTGGCAGAGTAATAAAGGGCAACTATCGTCCAAAAATCTGTTGAGGGAAGTCAACGAGGCGGACTTGAAAGCGAGGCAGAATAGCAGGAAACAGATTTCAAGAGCCACGTTGGAATCGCCTTTAAAGCACAGGAAGAGGGGCAGAACTTCGACAATGATGCACTTGGCCAAAAATGGCGTATGCGTTTTCTCCTGAATATATTCAGGAGAAAACGCATACGCCATTTTTGGCCAAGCAAGCAAGCGGGCAATGCAAATCTGCACTAAAAAGAAGAATCACTTCCCACCAGTCAAAAGGGACATCCACAAAATGGGTAAAAACCAGAAAGTCAAGGCAGGCCCTGGAGAACAGGGAGCCTTGTTATGCTGATGGGCGGCATGTAAATTGCCAACTGCCTCCCTGGAGGAGTGCATTGTGTTCCCTAAAACAAGTAAACAACAGAGCTACAGAGCCAAGGGCACTTCCAGTCTAGGGAATATACCTTGGGAAAACTGAAAATCATAAAGACAGAGCCACCCCAAAATTTAGGGCTGCACTGCTTCCAAGAACCTCAACTTGGGTAAACCTTAAATATCCCAGGAAATATAAAAATGGTTCAAAAAATTGTGGTACTTATGTACGGTGGAATATCCCACAGCCATGAAATCAATGTCATAAGACCAGTAGCAGTTAAATGAGTGGATTCAGGTACGATGATTCTAAGTGAAAGAAGTCACACAGAAAAAGAAACTTATCATAAGATATCACTTATGAAGATCCTGTAAACATGGCTACACATGAACTGAGTTAGGAAAGAGAACACAGTCTCACATTTAGAAAACACTCTTATGCCTGCTTAAGGGGGAAGGAGAGGTGGGGTGATACATAAAACCAGAGTTTGATATAAGCACAGGTACCGTTCAAAAACCAACTATGGAATAGACAAGACTTACACCTTCCTCAGTGAAAGGGATTCAAAACCCCATATTTCCCACAGAAGAATATATCGGACTACTAATAATCTTAAAACCTATGTACCGATATGTCTCCATAAGGGAATCAAGTGTGTCTGGACTGGCATAAACATGGCATCGAGAATCATCTCAAACCCACTATAAAAAGGAATTTCAAAAATAAAACAAAAAAAACAGGGAAATTCTTTACAATTCCTTCAGGGTCTCTGATGAAACCTGGCATGACCCTATCTACAACGACAGCTGGATGTGGCATAAGGCAGGACACATGGGACTGAGAGGATTGGTGAGATTGGGTGAACAAATGCAAACCCTATAAAGCAATAATGCATGGCACCCATTCCATGGGTCCTAACTCTCCAGGTTGAAGGGAATATTACTGCAGCTATAAAATGTACGGGAAACCTAGAGAATGGACACACTGTGAATATGAAAGGTCTCTAAAACTGAACGAATAGTCCCTCTTCTGGTGCTCCGGTTTGACTTTCCAACTGCTTTACTATCAATCTCCCAACTTTCAGAGACAGCCCCTTTAACCTCCTGGTTCTCACAGGTTGCCAGTTTGGCAGAGGATGAAAGGGAAGTGGGAGAACCAATGAGAGAGTAGCTGTTAGGCATTTGGACTGGCACATGTCACTCTTATTTCCCGGGAGGGAGAAGAATTAACCAAAGTCTCAGCCACCCACCGCGATACAGTATAGGTCCTGAACCAAAATATTGGACTTGCGTTCAGCTCACAAAAAATGAGTTAAATTATGGACCTCAGGGGCACAGCAATTCACAAACTGGTAGAGTAATAAAGGACAACTATCGTACAAAAATCTGTTGAGGGAAGGCAACGAGGCGGAATTGAAAGCGAGGCAGAATAGAAGGAAACACATTTCAACAGATACGTTGGAATCGCCTTTAAAGCACAGGAAGAGGGGTACAACTTCGACAATGATTCACTTGGCCAAAAAGGGTGAAAGCGTTTTCTCCTGAATATATTCAGGAGAAAACGCATACGCCCATTTTGGCCAATCAAGCAAGCGGGCAATGCAAATCTGCACTACAAAGAAGTATCACTTCCCACAGTTCAAAAGGGACCTCCACAAAATGGGTAAAAAGCAGAAATGCAAGACAGAGCCTGGAGAACAGGGAGCATTGTTATGCTGATGGGCGGGATGTAAATTGCCAACTGCCTCTCTGGACGAGTGCATTGTGTTCCCTAAAAGAAGGAAAAAACAGAGCTACAGAGCCAGGGGCACTTCCAGACTACGGTATGTACCTTGGGAAAACTGAAAATCAATAAGACAGAGCCACCCCAAAATTTAGGGCTGCACTGCTTACAAGAACCTCAACTTGGGTACACATTAAGTATCCCAGGAAAGACAAAAATCGTTCAAAAAATAGTGGTATTTACGTACGATGGAATATCCCTCAGCCATGCCGTCAATGTCATAAGAACAGCAGCAGCAAAATGAGTTGATTCAGGTACGATTATTCTAAGTGAAATAAGTCACACAGAAAAAGAAACTTATCATAAGATATCACTTAAGAAGATCCTGTAAACATTGCTACACATGAACTGAGTTACGAAAGAGAAGAGTCTCACATTTAGAAAACATTCTTATGCCTGCTTAAGGGGGAAGGAGAGGTGGGGTGATGCATAAAACCAGAGTTTGGTATAAGCACAGGTACCATTCAATAGCCAACTATGGAATAGACAAGACTTACACCTTCCTCAGTGAAAGGGACTCAAAACCACATATTTCCCACAGGGTTATATATCTGACTAGTAAGAGTCATAAAACCTATGAATTGATATGTACCTTTAAGGGAATCGAGTGTGTCTAGACTGGCTTAAACATGACACCAATAATGAGCTCAAACCCACTATAAAAAGGAATTTCAAAAACAAAACAAAAAAACAGGGAAATTCTTTACAATTCCTTCAGGGTCTCTGATGAATCCTGGAATGACCCTATCTACAATGACAGCTGGAGGTGGCATAAGGATGGACACATGGGACTGAGAGGATTGGTGAGATTGTGTGAGCAAATGCAGACCCTTTAGAGCAGTAATGCATGGCAGCCATTCCATTGGTCACAACTCTCCAGGTTGAAGGGAATATTACTACAGCTATAAAATGTATAGGAAACCTAGAGAATGGACACACTGTGAATATGAAATGTCTCTAAAACTCAACGAATAATCCCTCTCCATGTGCTCCAGTTTGACTTTCCAACTGCTTTACTATCAATCTCCCAACTTGGAGAGACAGCACCTTTAACATCCTGGTGTGCACATGTTGCCAATTTGGCAAAGGATGAAAGGGAAGAGGGAGAACCAATGAGAGAGTGGCTGTTAGACATTTGGACGGGCATATTTCTTTCTTATTTCCCGGCAGGAAGAAGAATTAACCAAAGTCTCAGCCACCCAGCGAAAACCAGTATAGGTCCTGAACCAAAATATTGGACTTGCGTTCAGCTCACAAAAAACGAGTTAAAAAATGGAGCTCAGGGACACAGCAATTCACAAACTGGCAGAGTAATAAAGCGCAACTATCGTCCAAAAATCTGTTGAGGGAAGTCAACGAGGCGGACTTGAAAGCGAGGCAGAATAGCAGGAAACAGATTTCAAGAGCCACGTTGGAATCGCCTTTAAAGCACAGGAAGAGGGGCAGAACTTCGACAATGATGCACTTGGCCAAAAATGGCGTATGCGTTTTCTCCTGAATATATTCAGGAGAAAACGCATACGCCATTTTTGGCCAAGCAAGCAAGCGGGCAATGCAAATCTGCACTAAAAAGAAGAATCACTTCCCACCAGTCAAAAGGGACATCCACAAAATGGGTAAAAACCAGAAAGTCAAGGCAGGCCCTGGAGAACAGGGAGCCTTGTTATGCTGATGGGCGGCATGTAAATTGCCAACTGCCTCCCTGGAGGAGTGCATTGTGTTCCCTAAAACAAGTAAACAACAGAGCTACAGAGCCAAGGGCACTTCCAGTCTAGGGAATATACCTTGGGAAAACTGAAAATCATAAAGACAGAGCCACCCCAAAATTTAGGGCTGCACTGCTTCCAAGAACCTCAACTTGGGTAAACCTAAAATATCCCAGGAAATATAAAAATGGTTCAAAAAATTGTGGTACTTATGTACGGTGGAATATCCCACAGCCATGAAATCAATGTCATAAGACCAGTAGCAGTTAAATGAGTGGATTCAGGTATGATGATTCTAAGTGAAATAAGTCACACAGAAAAAGAAACTTATCATAAGATATCACTTATGAAGATCCTGTAAACATGGCTACACATGAACTGAGTTAGGAAGGAGAACACAGTCTCACATTTACAAAACAATCTTATGCCTGCTTAAGGGGGAAGGAGAGGTGGGGTGATACATAAAACCAGAGTTTGATATAAGCACAGGTACCGTTCAAAAACCAACTATGGAATAGACAAGACTTACACCTTCCTCAGTGAAAGGGATTCAAAACCCCATATTTCCCACAGAGGAATATATCGGACTACTAATAATCTTAAAACCTATGTATTGATATGTCTCTTTTAGGGAATCAAGTGTGTCTGGACTGGCATAAACATGGCATCGAGAATCATCTCAAACCGACTATAAAAAGGAATTTCAAAAATAAAACAAAAAAACAGGGAAATTCTTTACAATTCCTTCAGGGTCTCTGATGAAACCTGGCATGACCCTATCTACAACGACAGCTGGATGTGGCATAAGGCAGGACAAATGGGACTGAGAGGATTGGTGTGATTGGGTGAACAAATGCAGACCCTATAAAGCAATAATGCATGGCACCCATTCCATGGGTCCCAACTCTCCAGGTTGAAGGGAATATTACTGCAGCTATAAAATGTACGGGAAACCTAGAGAATGGACACACTGTGAATACGAAAGGTCTCCAAAACTCAAAGAATAGTCCCTCTTCTGGTGCTCCGGTTTGACTTTCCAACTGCTTTACTATCAATCTCCCAACTTTCAGAGAAAGCCCCTTTAACCTCCTGGTTCTCACAGGTTGCCAATTTGGCAGAGGATGAAAGGGAAGTGGGAGAACCAATGAGAGAGTAGCTGTTAGGCATTTGGACTGGCACATGTCACTCTTATTTCCCGGGAGGGAGAAGAATTAACCAAAGTCTCAGCCACCCACCGCAATCCAGTATAGGTCCTGAACCAAAATATTGGACTTGCGTTTAGGTCACAAAAAATGAGTTAAATTATGGACCTCAGGGGCACAGCAATTCACAAACTGGTAGAGTAATAAAGGACAACTATCGGACAAAAATCTGTTGAGGGAAGGCAACGAGGTGGAATTGAAAGCGAGGCAGAATAGAAGGAAACACATTTCAACAGATACGTTGGAATCGCCTTTAAAGCACAGGAAGAGGGGTACAACTTCGACAATGATTCACTTGGCCAAAAAGGGTGAAAGCGTTTTCTCCTAATATATTCAGGAGAAAACGAATACGCCCATTTTGGCCAATCAAGAAAGCGGGCAATGCAAATCTGCACTACAAAGAAGTATCACTTCCCACAGTTCAAAAGGGACCTCCACAAAATGGGTAAAAAGCAGAAATGCAAGACAGGGCCAGGAGAACAGGGAGCCTTGTTATGCTGATGGGCGGGATGTAAATTGCCAACTGCCTCTCTGGAGGAGTGCATTGTGTTCCCTAAAAGAAGGAAAAAACAGAGCTACAGAGCCAGGGGCACTTCCAGACTAGGGTATGTACCTTGGGAAAACTGAAAATCAATAAGACAGAGCCACCCCAAAATTTAGGGCTGCACTGCTTACAAGAACCTCAACTTGGGTACACATTAAGTATCCCAGGAAAGATAAAAATCGTTCAAAAAATAGTGGTATTTACGTACGATGGAATATCCCTCAGACATGCCATCAATGTCATAAGAACAGCAGCAGCAAAATGAGTTGATTCAGGTACGATTATTCTAAGTGAAATAAGTCACACAGAAAAAGAAACTTATCATAAGATATCACTTAAGAAGATCCTGTAAACACTGCTACACATGAACTGAGTTACGAAAGAGAAGAGTCTCACATTTAGAAAACATTCTTATGCCTGCTTAAAGGGGAAGCAGAGGTGGGGTGATGCATAAAACCAGAGTTTGGTATAAGCACATGTACCGTTCAAAAGCCAACTATGGAATAGACAAGACTTACACCTTCCTCAGTGAAAGGGACTCAAAACCCCATATTTCCCACAGAGTAATATATCTGACTAGTAAGAGTCATAAAACCTATGTATTGATATGTACCTTTAAGGGAATTGAGTGTGTCTAGACTGGCTTAAACATGACACCAATAATCAGCTCAAACCCACTATAAAAATGAATTTCAAAAACAAAACAAAAAAACAGGGAAATTCTTTACAATTCCTTCAGGGTCTCTGATGAATCCTGGAATGACCCTATCTACAATGACAGCTGGAGGTGGCATAAGGATGGACACATGGGACTGAGAGGATTGGTGAGATTGGGTGAGCAAATGCAGACCCTTTAGAGCAGTAATGCATGGCAGACATTCCATTGGTCACAACTCTCCAGGTTGAAGGGAATATTACTACAGCTATAAAATGTATAGAAAACCTAGAGAATGGACACACTGTGAATATGAAAGGTCTCTA
The DNA here is from genome assembly GCF_964341445.2 of Mesoplodon mirus. NCBI lineage: Eukaryota > Metazoa > Chordata > Mammalia > Artiodactyla > Ziphiidae > Mesoplodon > Mesoplodon mirus. The sequence continues at coordinate 108,212 of NW_028295462.1, forward strand.
AAACTCAACGAATAATCCCTCTCCATGTGCTCCAGTTTGACTTTCCAACTGCTTTACTATCAATCTCCCAACTTGGAGAGACAGCACCTTTAACATCCTGGTGTGCACATGTTGCCAATTTGGCAAAGGATGAAAGGGAAGAGGGAGAACCAATGAGAGAGTGGCTGTTAGACATTTGGACGGGCATATTTCTTTCTTATTTCCCGGCAGGAAGAAGAATTAACCAAAGTCTCAGCCACCCAGCGAAAACCAGTATAGGTCCTGAACCAAAATATTGCACTTGCGTTCAGCTCACAAAAAACGAGTTAAAAAATGGAGCTCAGGGACACAGCAATTCACAAACTGGCAGAGTAATAAAGCGCAACTATCGTCCAAAAATCTGTTGAGGGAAGTCAACGAGGCGGACTTGAAAGCGAGGCAGAATAGCAGGAAACAGATTTCAAGAGCCACGTTGGAATCGCCTTTAAAGCACAGGAAGAGGGGCAGAACTTCGACAATGATGCACTTGGCCAAAAATGGCGTATGTGTTTTCTCCTGAATATATTCAGGAGAAAACGCATACGCCATTTTTGGCCAAGCAAGCAAGCGGGCAATGCAAATCTGCACTAAAAAGAAGAATCACTTCCCACCAGTCAAAAGGGACATCCACAAAATGGGTAAAAACCAGAAAGTCAAGGCAGGCCCTGGAGAACAGGGAGCCTTGTTATGCTGATGGGCGGCATGTAAATTGCCAACTGCCTCCCTGGAGGAGTGCATTGTGTTCCCTAAAACAAGTAAACAACAGAGCTACAGAGCCAAGGGCACTTCCAGTCTAGGGAATATACCTTGGGAAAACTGAAAATCATAAAGACAGAGCCACCCCAAAATTTAGGGCTGCACTGCTTCCAAGAACCTCAACTTGGGTAAACCTTAAATATCCCAGGAAATATAAAAATGGTTCAAAAAATTGTGGTACTTATGTACGGTGGAATATCCCACAGCCATGAAATCAATGTCATAAGACCAGTAGCAGTTAAATGAGTGGATTCAGGTACGATGATTCTAAGTGAAAGAAGTCACACAGAAAAAGAAACTTATCATAAGATATCACTTATGAAGATCCTGTAAACATGGCTACACATGAACTGAGTTAGGAAATAGAACACAGACTCACATTTACAAAACACTCTTATGCCTGCTTAAGGGGGAAGGAGAGGTGGGGTGATACATAAAACCAGAGTTTGATATAAGCACAGGTACCGTTCAAAAACCAACTATGGAATAGACAAGACTTACACCTTCCTCAGTGAAAGGGATTCAAAACCCCATATTTCCCACAGAGGAATATATCGGACTACTAATAATCTTAAAACCTATGTATTGATATGTCTCTTTTAGGGAATCAAGTGTGTCTGGACTGGCATAAACATGGCATCGAGAATTTTCTCAAACCCACTATAAAAAGGAATTTCAAAAATAAAACAAAAAAACAGGGAAATTCTTTACAATTCCTTCAGGGTCTCTGATGAAACCTGGCATGACCCTATCTACAACGACAGCTGGATGTGGCATAAGGCAGGACACATGGGACTGAGAGGATTGGTGAGATTGGGTGAACAAATGCAGACCCTATAAAGCAATAATGCATGGCACCCATTCCATGGGTCCCAACTCTCCAGGTTGAAGGGAATATTACTGCAGCTATAAAATGTACGGGAAACCTAGAGAATGGACACACTGTGAATACGAAAGGTCTCTAAAACTCAACGAATAGTCCCTCTTCTGGTGCTCCGGTTTGACTTTCCAACTGCTTTACTATCAATCTCCCAACTTTCAGAGACAGCCCCTTTAACCTCCTGGTTCTCACAGGTTGCCAATTTGGCAGAGGATGAAAGGGAAGTGGGAGAACCAATGAGAGAGTAGCTGTTAGGCATTTGGACTGGCACATGTCACTCTTATTTCCCGGGAGGGAGAAGAATTAACCAAAGTCTCAGCCACCCACCGCGATCCAGTATAGGTCCTGAACCAAAATATTGGACTTGCGTTCAGGTCACAAAAAATGAGTTAAATTATGGACCTCAGGGGCACAGCAATTCACAATCTGGTAGAGTAATAAAGGACAACTATCGTCCGAAAATCTGTTGAGGGAAGGCAACGAGGCGGAAGTGAAAGCGAGGCAGAATAGCAGGAAACAGATTTCAAGAGCCACCTTGGAATCGCCTTTAAAGCACAGGAAGAGGGGCACAACTTCGACAATGATGCACTTGGCCACAAAGGGCGTATGTGTTTTCTCCTGAATATATTCAGGAGAAAACGCATACTCCCTTTGTGGCCAAGCAAGCAAGTGGGCAATGCAAATCTGCACTACAAAAAAGTATCACTTCCCACCGGTCAAAAGGGACATCCACAAAATGGGTAAAAACCGGAAAGGCAAGACAGGCCCTGAAGAACAGGGAGCCTTGTTATGCTGATGGGCGGCATGTAAATTGCCAACTACCTCCCTGGAGGAGTGCATTGTGTTCCCTAAAACAAGTAAACAACAGAGCTACAGAGCCAAGGACACTTCCAGTATAGGGAATATACCTTGGGAAAACTGAAAATCAATAAGACAGAGCCACCCCAAAATTTTGGGCTGCACTGCTTACAAGAACCTCAACTTGGGTACACCTTAAATATCCCAGGAAAGATAAAAATCGTTCAAAATATAGTGGTATTTACGTACGATGGAATATCCCTCAGCCACGCCATCAATGTCATAAGAACAGCAGCAGCAAAATGAATTGATTCAGGTACGATTATTCTAAGTGAAATAAGTCACACAGAAAAAGAAACTTATGATAAGATATCACTTAATAAGATCCTGTAAACATTGCTACACATGAACTGATTTAGGAAAGAGAACAGAGTCTCACATTTAGAAAACACTCTTATGCCTGCTTAAGGGGGAAGGAGAGGTGGGGTGATGCATAAAACCAGACTTTGATATAAGCACAGGTACCGTTCAAAAACCAACTATGGAATAGACAAGACTTACACCTTCCTCAGTGAAAGGGACTCAAAACCCCATATTTCCCACAGAGTAATATATCTGACTACTAACAGTCATAAAACCTATGTATTGATATGTCTCTTTAAGGGAATCGAGTGTGTCTAGACTGTCTTAAACATGACACCAAGAATCAGCTCAAACCCACTATCAAAAGGAATTTCAAAAACAAAACACTAAAACAGGGAAATTCTTTAAAATTCCTTCAGGGTCTCTGATGAATCCTGGAATGACCCTATCTACAATGACAGCTGGAGGTGGCATAAGGATGGACACATGGGACTGAGAGGATTGATGAGATTGTGTGAGCAAATGCAGACCCTTTAGAGCAGTAATGCATGGCAGACATTCCATTGGTCACAACTCTCCAGGTTGAAGGGAATATTACTACAGCTATAAAATGTATAGGAAACCTAGAGAATGGACACACTGTGAATATGAAAGGTCTCTAAAACTCAACGAATAATCCCTCTCCATGTGCTCCAGTTTGACTTTCCAACTGCTTTACTATCAATCTCCCAACTTGGAGAGACAGCACCTTTAACATCCTGGTGTGCACATGTTGCCAATTTGGCAAAGGATGAAAGGGAAGAGGGAGAACCAATGAGAGAGTGGCTGTTAGACATTTGGACGGGCATATTTCTTTCTTATTTCCCGGCAGGAAGAAGAATTAACCAAAGTCTCAGCCACCCAACGAAAACCAGTATAGGTCCTGAACCAAAATATTGCACTTGCGTTCAGCTCACAAAAAACGAGTTAAAAAATGGAGCTCAGGGACACAGCAATTCACAAACTGGCAGAGTAATAAAGTGCAACTATCGTCCAAAAATCTGTTGAGGGAAGTCAACGAGGCGGACTTGAAAGCGAGGCAGAATAGCAGGAAACAGATTTCAAGAGCCACGTTGGAATCGCCTTTAAAGCACAGGAAGAGGGGCAGAACTTCGACAATGATGCACTTGGCCAAAAATGGCGTATGCGTTTTCTCCTGAATATATTCAGGAGAAAACGCATACGCCATTTTTGGCCAAGCAAGCAAGCGGGCAATGCAAATCTGCACTAAAAAGAAGAATCACTTCCCACCAGTCAAAAGGGACATCCACAAAATGGGTAAAAACCAGAAAGTCAAGGCAGGCCCTGGAGAACAGGGAGCCTTGTTATGCTGATGGGCAGCATGTAAATTGCCAACTGCCTCCCTGGAGGAGTGCATTGTGTTCCCTAAAACAAGTAAACAACAGAGCTACAGAGCCAAGGGCACTTCCAGTCTAGGGAATATACCTTGGGAAAACTGAAAATCATAAAGACAGAGCCACCCCAAAATTTAGGGCTGCACTGCTTCCAAGAACCTCAACTTGGGTAAACCTTAAATATCCCAGGAAATATAAAAATGGTTCAAAAAATTGTGGTACTTATGTACGGTGGAATATTCCACAGCCATGAAATCAATGTCATAAGACCAGTAGCAGTTAAATGAGTGGATTCAGGTACGATGATTCTAAGTGAAAGAAGTCACACAGAAAAAGAAACTTATCATAAGATATCACTTATGAAGATCCTGTAAACATGGCTACACATGAACTGAGTTAGGAAAGAGAACAGAGTCTCACATTTAGAAAACACTCTTATGCCTGCTTAAGGGGGAAGGAGAGTTGGGGTGATACATAAAACCAGAGTTTGATATAAGCACAGGTACCGTTCAAAAACCAACTATGGAATAGACAAGACTTACACCTTCCCCAGTGAAAGGGATTCAAAACCCCATATTTCCCACAGAAGAATATATCGGACTACTAATAATCTTAAAACCTATGTATTGATATGTCTCTTTTAGGGAATCAAGTGTGTCTGGATTGGCATAAACATGGCATCGAGAATTTTCTCAAACCCACTATAAAAAGGAATTTCAAAAATAAAACAAAAAAACAGGGAAATTCTTTACAATTCCTTCAGGGTCTCTGATGAAACCTGGCATGACCCTATCTACAACGACAGCTGGATGTGGCATAAGGCAGGGCACATGGGACTGAGAGGATTGGTGAGATTGGGTGAACAAATGCAGACCCTATAAAGCAATAATGCATGGCACCCATTCCATGGGTCCCAACTCTCCAGGTTGAAGGGAATATTACTGCAGCTATAAAATGTACGGGAAACCTAGAGAATGGACACACTGTGAATATGAAAGGTCTCTAAAACTCAACGAATAGTCCCTCTTCTGGTGCTCCGGTTTGACTTTCCAACTGCTTTACTATCAATCTCCCAACTTTCAGAGACAGCCCCTTTAACCTCCTGGTTCTCACAGGTTGCCAATTTGGCAGAGAATGAAAGGGAAGTGGGAGAACCAATGAGAGAGTAGCTGTTAGGCATTTGGACTGGCACATGTCACTCTTATTTCCCGGGAGGGAGAAGAATTAACCAAAGTCTCAGCCACCCACCACGATCCAGTATAGGTCCTGAACCAAAATATTGGACTTGCGTTCAGGTCACAAAAAATGAGTTAAATTATGGACCTCAGGGGCACAGCAATTCACAAACTGGTAGAGTAATAAAGGACAACTATCGTACAAAAATCTGTTGAGGGAAGGCAACGAGGCGGAATTGAAAGCGAGGCAGAATAGAAGGAAACACATTTCAACAGATACGTTGGAATCGCCTTTAAAGCACAGGAAGAGGGGTACAACTTCGACAATGATTCACTTGGCCAAAAAGGGTGAAAGCGTTTTCTCCTGAATATATTCAGGAGAAAACGAATACGCCCATTTTGGCCAATCAAGAAAGCGGGCAATGCAAATCTGCACTACAAAGAAGTATCACTTCCCACAGTTCAAAAGGGACCTCCACAAAATGGGTAAAAAGCAGAAATGCAAGACAGGGCCAGGAGAACAGGGAGCCTTGTTATGCTGATGGGCGGGATGTAAATTGCCAACTGCCTCTCTGGACGAGTGCATTGTGTTCCCTAAAAGAAGGAAAAAACAGAGCTACAGAGCCAGGGGCACTTCCAGACTAGGGTATGTACCTTGGGAAAACTGAAAATCAATAAGACAGAGCCACCCCAAAATTTAGGGCTGCACTGCTTACAAGAACCTCAACTTGGGTACACATTAAGTATCCCAGGAAAGATAAAAATCGTTCAAAAAATAGTGGTATTTACGTACGATGGAATATCCCTCAGCCATGCCATCAATGTCATAAGAACAGCAGCAGCAAAATGAGTTGATTCAGGTACGATTATTCTAAGTGAAATAAGTCACACAGAAAAAGAAACTTATCATAAGATATCACTTAAGAAGATCCTGTAAACATTGCTACACATGAACTGAGTTACGAAAGAGAAGAGTCTCACATTTAGAAAACATTCTTATGCCTGCTTAAGGGGGAAGGAGAGGTGGGGTGATGCATAAAACCAGAGTTTGGTATAAGCACAGGTACCGTTCAAAAACCAACTATGGAATAGACAAGACTTACACCTTCCTCAGTGAAAGGGACTCAAAACCCCATATTTCCCACAGAGTAATATATCTGACTAGTAAGAGTCATAAAACCTCTGTATTGATATGTACCTTTAAGGGAATCGAGTGTGTCTAGACTGGCTTAAACATGACACCAAGAATCAGCTCAAACCCACTATAAAAAGGAATTTCAAAAACAAAACACTAAAACAGGGAAATTCTTTACAATTCCTTCAGGGTCTCTGATGAATCCTGGAATGACCCTATCTACAATGACAGCTGGAGGTGGCATAAGGATGGACACATGGGACTGAGAGGATTGGTGAGATTGTGTGAGCAAATGCAGACCCTTTAGAGCAGTAATGCATGGCAGACATTCCTTTGGTCACAACTCTCCAGGTTGAAGGGAATATTACTACAGCTATAAAATGTATAGGAAACCTAGAGAATGGACACACTGTGAATATGAAAGGTCTCTAAAACTCAACGAATATTCCCTCTCCATGTGCTCCAGTTTGACTTTCCAACTGCTTTACTATCAATCTCCCAACTTGGAGAGACAGCACCTTTAACATCCTGGTGTGCACATGTTGCCAATTTGGCAAAGGATGAAAGGGAAGAGGGAGAACCAATGAGAGAGTGGCTGTTAGACATTTGGACGGGCATATTTCTTTCTTATTTCCCGGCAGGAAGAAGAATTAACCAAAGTCTCAGCCACCCAGCCAAAACCAGTATAGGTCCTGAACCAAAATATTGCACTTGCGTTCAGCTCACAAAAAACGAGTTAAAAAATGGAGCTCAGGGACACAGCAATTCACAAACTGGCAGAGTAATAAAGTGCAACTATCGTCCAAAAATCTGTTGAGGGAAGTCAACGAGGCGGACTTGAAAGCGAGGCAGAATAGCAGGAGACAGATTTCAAGAGCCACGTTGGAATCGCCTTTAAAGCACAGGAAGAGGGGCAGAACTTCGACAATGATGCACTTGGCCAAAAATGTCGTATGCGTTTTCTCCTGAATATATTCAGGAGAAAACGCATACGCCATTTTTGGCCAAGCAAGCAAGCGGGCAATGCAAATCTGCACTAAAAAGAAGAATCACTTCCCACCAGTCAAAAGGGACATCCACAAAATGGGTAAAAACCAGAAAGTCAAGGCAGGCCCTGGAGAACAGGGAGCCTTGTTATGCTGATGGGCGGCATGTAAATTGCCAACTGCCTCCCTGGAGGAGTGCATTGTGTTCCCTAAAACAAGTAAACAACAGAGCTACAGAGCCAAGGGCACTTCCAGTCTAGGGAATATACCTTGGGAAAACTGAAAATCATAAAGACAGAGCCACCCCAAAATTTAGGGCTGCACTGCTTCCAAGAACCTCAACTTGGGTAAACCTTAAATATCCCAGGAAATATAAAAATGGTTCAAAAAATTGTGGTACTTATGTACGGTGGAATATTCCACAGCCATGAAATCAATGTCATAAGACCAGTAGCAGTTAAATGAGTGGATTCAGGTACGATGATTCTAAGTGAAAGAAGTCACACAGAAAAAGAAACTTATCATAAGATATCACTTATGAAGATCCTGTAAACATGGCTACACATGAACTGAGTTAGGAAAGAGAACAGAGTCTCACATTTAGAAAACACTCTTATGCCTGCTTAAGGGGGAAGGAGAGGTGGGGTGATACATAAAACCAGAGTTTGATATAAGCACAGGTACCGTTCAAAAACCAACTATGGAATAGACAAGACTTACACCTTCCTCAGTGAAAGGGATTCAAAACCCCATATTTCCCACAGAAGAATATATCGGACTACTAATAATCTTAAAACCTATGTATTGATATGTCTCTTTTAGGGAATCAAGTGTGTCTGGATTGGCATAAACATGGCATCGAGAATTTTCTCAAACCCACTATAAAAAGGAATTTCAAAAATAAAACAAAAAAACAGGGAAATTCTTTACAATTCCTTCAGGGTCTCTGATGAAACCTGGCATGACCCTATCTACAACGACAGCTGGATGTGGCATAAGGCAGGACACATGGGACTGAGAGGATTGGTGAGATTGGGTGAACAAATGCAGACCCTATAAAGCAATAATGCATGGCACCCATTCCATGGGTCCCAACTCTCCAGGTTGAAGGGAATATTACTGCAGCTATAAAATGTACGGGAAACCTAGAGAATGGACACACTGTGAATATGAAAGGTCTCTAAAACTCAACGAATAGTCCCTCTTCTGGTGCTCCGGTTTGACTTTCCAACTGCTTTACTATCAATCTCCCAACTTTCAGAGACAGCCCCTTTAACCTCCTGGTTCTCACAGGTTGCCAATTTGGCAGAGAATGAAAGGGAAGTGGGAGAACCAATGAGAGAGTAGCTGTTAGGCATTTGGACTGGCACATGTCACTCTTATTTCCCGGGAGGGAGAAGAATTAACCAAAGTCTCAGCCACCCACCGCGATCCAGTATAGGTCCTGAACCGAAATATTGGACTTGCGTTCAGGTCACAAAAAATGAGTTAAATTATGGACCTCAGGGGCACAGCAATTCACAAACTGGTAGAGTAATAAAGGACAACTATCGTACAAAAATCTGTTGAGGGAAGGCAACGAGGCGGAATTGAAAGCGAGGCAGAATAGAAGGAAACACATTTCAACAGATACGTTGGAATCGCCTTTAAAGCACAGGAAGAGGGGTACAACTTCGACAATGATTCACTTGGCCAAAAAGGGTGAAAGCGTTTTCTCCTGAATATATTCAGGAGAAAACGAATACGCCCATTTTGGCCAATCAAGAAAGCGGGCAATGCAAATCTGCACTACAAAGAAGTATCACTTCCCACAGTTCAAAAGGGACCGCCACAAAATGGGTAAAAAGCAGAAATGCAAGACAGGGCCAGGAGAACAGGGAGCCTTGTTATGCTGATGGGCAGGATGTAAATTGCCAACTGCCTCTCTGGACGAGTGCATTGTGTTCCCTAAAAGAAGGAAAAAACAGAGCTACAGAGCCAGGGGCACTTCCAGACTAGGGTATGTACCTTGGGAAAACTGAAAATCAATAAGACAGAGCCACCCCAAAATTTAGGGCTGCACTGCTTACAAGAACCTCAACTTGGGTACACATTAAGTATCCCAGGAAAGATAAAAATCGTTCAAAAAATAGTGGTATTTACGTACGATGGAATATCCCTCAGCCATGCCATCAATGTCATAAGAACAGCAGCAGCAAAATGAGTTGATTCAGGTACGATTATTCTAAGTGAAATAAGTCACACAGAAAAAGAAACTTATCATAAGATATCACTTAAGAAGATCCTGTAAACATTGCTACACATGAACTGAGTTACGAAAGAGAAGAGTCTCACATTTAGAAAACATTCTTATGCCTGCTTAAGGGGGAAGGAGAGGTGGGGTGATGCATAAAACCAGAGTTTGGTATAAGCACAGGTACCGTTCAAAAGCCAACTATGGAATAGACAAGACTTACACCTTCCTCAGTGAAAGGGACTCAAAACCCCATATTTCCCACAGAGTAATATATCTGACTAGTAAGAGTCATAAAACCTCTGTATTGATATGTACCTTTAAGGGAATCGAGTGTGTCTAGACTGGCTTAAACATGACACCAAGAATCAGCTCAAACCCACTATAAAAAGGAATTTCAAAAACAAAACACTAAAACAGGGAAATTCTTTACAATTCCTTCAGGGTCTCTGATGAATCCTGGAATGACCCTATCTACAATGACAGCTGGAGGTGGCATAAGGATGGACACATGGGACTGAGAGGATTGGTGAGATTGTGTGAGCAAATGCAGACCCTTTAGAGCAGTAATGCATGGCAGACATTCCTTTGGTCACAACTCTCCAGGTTGAAGGGAATATTACTACAGCTATAAAATGTATAGGAAACCTAGAGAATGGACACACTGTGAATATGAAAGGTCTCTAAAACTCAACGAATAATCCCTCTCCATGTGCTCCAGTTTGACTTTCCAACTGCTTTACTATCAATCTCCCAACTTGGAGAGACAGCACCTTTAACATCCTGGTGTGCACATGTTGCCAATTTGGCAAAGGATGAAAGGGAAGAGGGAGAACCAATGAGAGAGTGGCTGTTAGACATTTGGACGGGCATATTTCTTTCTTATTTCCCGGCAGGAAGAAGAATTAACCAAAGTCTCAGCCACCCAGCGAAAACCAGTATAGGTCCTGAACCAAAATATTGCACTTGCGTTCAGCTCACAAAAAACGAGTTAAAAAATGGAGCTCAGGGACACAGCAATTCACAAACTGGCAGAGTAATAAAGTGCAACTATCGTCCAAAAATCTGTTGAGGGAAGTCAACGAGGCGGACTTGAAAGCGAGGCAGAATAGCAGGAGACAGATTTCAAGAGCCACGTTGGAATCGCCTTTAAAGCACAGGAAGAGGGGCAGAACTTCGACAATGATGCACTTGGCCAAAAATGGCGTATGCGTTTTCTCCTGAATATATTCAGGAGAAAACGCATACGCCATTTTTGGCCAAGCAAGCAAGCGGGCAATGCAAATCTGCACTAAAAAGAAGAATCACTTCCCACCAGTCAAAAGGGACATCCACAAAATGGGTAAAAACCAGAAAGTCAAGGCAGGCCCTGGAGAACAGGGAGCCTTGTTATGCTGATGGGCAGCATGTAAATTGCCAACTGCCTCCCTGGAGGAGTGCATTGTGTTCCCTAAAACAAGTAAACAACAGAGCTACAGAGCCAAGGGCACTTCCATTCTAGGGAATATACCTTGGGAAAACTGAAAATCATAAAGACAGAGCCACCCCAAAATTTAGGGCTGCACTGCTTCCAAGAACCTCAACTTGGGTAAACCTTAAATATCCCAGGAAATATAAAAATGGTTCAAAAAATTGTGGTACTTATGTACGGTGGAATATCCCACAGCCATGAAATCAATGTCATAAGACCAGTAGCAGTTAAATGAGTGGATTCAGGTACGATGATTCTAAGTGAAAGAAGTCACACAGAAAAAGAAACTTATCATAAGATATCACTTATGAAGATCCTGTAAACATGGCTACACATGAACTGAGTTAGGAAAGAGAACAGAGTCTCACATTTAGAAAACACTCTTATGCCTGCTTAAGGGGGAAGGAGAGGTGGGGTGATACATAAAACCAGAGTTTGATATAAGCACAGGTACCGTTCAAAAACCAACTATGGAATAGACAAGACTTACACCTTCCCCAGTGAAAGGGATTCAAAACCCCATATTTCCCACAGAAGAATATATCGGACTACTAATAATCTTAAAACCTATGTATTGATATGTCTCTTTTAGGGAATCAAGTGTGTCTGGATTGGCATAAACATGGCATCGAGAATTTTCTCAAACCCACTATAAAAAGGAATTTCAAAAATAAAACAAAAAAACAGGGAAATTCTTTACAATTCCTTCAGGGTCTCTGATGAAACCTGGCATGACCCTATCTACAACGACAGCTGGATGTGGCATAAGGCAGGACACATGGGACTGAGAGGATTGGTGAGATTGGGTGAACAAATGCAGACCCTATAAAGCAATAATGCATGGCACCCATTCCATGGGTCCCAACTCTCCAGGTTGAAGGGAATATTACTGCAGCTATAAAATGTACGGGAAACCTAGAGAATGGACACACTGTGAATATGAAAGGTCTCTAAAACTCAACGAATAGTCCCTCTTCTGGTGCTCCGGTTTGACTTTCCAACTGCTTTACTATCAATCTCCCAACTTTCAGAGACAGCCCCTTTAACCTCCTGGTTCTCACAGGTTGCCAATTTGGCAGAGAATGAAAGGGAAGTGGGAGAACCAATGAGAGAGTAGCTGTTAGGCATTTGGACTGGCACATGTCACTCTTATTTCCCGGGAGGGAGAAGAATTAACCAAAGTCTCAGCCACCCACCGCGATCCAGTATAGGTCCTGAACCGAAATATTGGACTTGCGTTCAGGTCACAAAAAATGAGTTAAATTATGGACCTCAGGGGCACAGCAATTCACAAACTGGTAGAGTAATAAAGGACAACTATCGTACAAAAATCTGTTGAGGGAAGGCAACGAGGCGGAATTGAAAGCGAGGCAGAATAGAAGGAAACACATTTCAACAGATACGTTGGAATCGCCTTTAAAGCACAGGAAGAGGGGTACAACTTCGACAATGATTCACTTGGCCAAAAAGGGTGAAAGCGTTTTCTCCTGAATATATTCAGGAGAAAACGAATACGCCCATTTTGGCCAATCAAGAAAGCGGGCAATGCAAATCTGCACTACAAAGAAGTATCACTTCCCACAGTTCAAAAGGGACCGCCACAAAATGGGTAAAAAGCAGAAATGCAAGACAGGGCCAGGAGAACAGGGAGCCTTGTTATGCTGATGGGCAGGATGTAAATTGCCAACTGCCTCTCTGGACGAGTGCATTGTGTTCCCTAAAAGAAGGAAAAAACAGAGCTACAGAGCCAGGGGCACTTCCAGACTAGGGTATGTACCTTGGGAAAACTGAAAATCAATAAGACAGAGCCACCCCAAAATTTAGGGCTGCACTGCTTACAAGAACCTCAACTTGGGTACACATTAAGTATCCCAGGAAAGATAAAAATCGTTCAAAAAATAGTGGTATTTACGTACGATGGAATATCCCTCAGCCATGCCATCAATGTCATAAGAACAGCAGCAGCAAAATGAGTTGATTCAGGTACGATTATTCTAAGTGAAATAAGTCACACAGAAAAAGAAACTTATCATAAGATATCACTTAAGAAGATCCTGTAAACATTGCTACACATGAACTGAGTTACGAAAGAGAAGAGTCTCACATTTAGAAAACATTCTTATGCCTGCTTAAGGGGGAAGGAGAGGTGGGGTGATGCATAAAACCAGAGTTTGGTATAAGCACAGGTACCGTTCAAAAGCCAACTATGGAATAGACAAGACTTACACCTTCCTCAGTGAAAGGGACTCAAAACCCCATATTTCCCACAGAGTAATATATCTGACTAGTAAGAGTCATAAAACCTCTGTATTGATATGTACCTTTAAGGGAATCGAGTGTGTCTAGACTGGCTTAAACATGACACCAAGAATCAGCTCAAACCCACTATAAAAAGGAATTTCAAAAACAAAACACTAAAACAGGGAAATTCTTTACAATTCCTTCAGGGTCTCTGATGAATCCTGGAATGACCCTATCTACAATGACAGCTGGAGGTGGCATAAGGATGGACACATGGGACTGAGAGGATTGGTGAGATTGTGTGAGCAAATGCAGACCCTTTAGAGCAGTAATGCATGGCAGACATTCCTTTGGTCACAACTCTCCAGGTTGAAGGGAATATTACTACAGCTATAAAATGTATAGGAAACCTAGAGAATGGACACACTGTGAATATGAAAGGTCTCTAAAACTCAACGAATATTCCCTCTCCATGTGCTCCAGTTTGACTTTCCAACTGCTTTACTATCAATCTCCCAACTTGGAGAGACAGCACCTTTAACATCCTGGTGTGCACATGTTGCCAATTTGGCAAAGGATGAAAGGGAAGAGGGAGAACCAATGAGAGAGTGGCTGTTAGACATTTGGACGGGCATATTTCTTTCTTATTTCCCGGCAGGAAGAAGAATTAACCAAAGTCTCAGCCACCCAGCCAAAACCAGTATAGGTCCTGAACCAAAATATTGCACTTGCGTTCAGCTCACAAAAAACGAGTTAAAAAATGGAGCTCAGGGACACAGCAATTCACAAACTGGCAGAGTAATAAAGTGCAACTATCGTCCAAAAATCTGTTGAGGGAAGTCAACGAGGCGGACTTGAAAGCGAGGCAGAATAGCAGGAGACAGATTTCAAGAGCCACGTTGGAATCGCCTTTAAAGCACAGGAAGAGGGGCAGAACTTCGACAATGATGCACTTGGCCAAAAATGGCGTATGCGTTTTCTCCTGAATATATTCAGGAGAAAACGCATACGCCATTTTTGGCCAAGCAAGCAAGCGGGCAATGCAAATCTGCACTAAAAAGAAGAATCACTTCCCACCAGTCAAAAGGGACATCCACAAAATGGGTAAAAACCAGAAAGTCAAGGCAGGCCCTGGAGAACAGGGAGCCTTGTTATGCTGATGGGCGGCATGTAAATTGCCAACTGCCTCCCTGGAGGAGTGCATTGTGTTCCCTAAAACAAGTAAACAACAGAGCTACAGAGCCAAGGGCACTTCCAGTCTAGGGAATATACCTTGGGAAAACTGAAAATCATAAAGACAGAGCCACCCCAAAATTTAGGGCTGCACTGCTTCCAAGAACCTCAACTTGGGTAAACCTTAAATATCCCAGGAAATATAAAAATGGTTCAAAAAATTGTGGTACTTATGTACGGTGGAATATTCCACAGCCATGAAATCAATGTCATAAGACCAGTAGCAGTTAAATGAGTGGATTCAGGTACGATGATTCTAAGTGAAAGAAGTCACACAGAAAAAGAAACTTATCATAAGATATCACTTATGAAGATCCTGTAAACATGGCTACACATGAACTGAGTTAGGAAAGAGAACAGAGTCTCACATTTAGAAAACACTCTTATGCCTGCTTAAGGGGGAAGGAGAGGTGGGGTGATACATAAAACCAGAGTTTGATATAAGCACAGGTACCGTTCAAAAACCAACTATGGAATAGACAAGACTTACACCTTCCTCAGTGAAAGGGATTCAAAACCCCATATTTCCCACAGAAGAATATATCGGACTACTAATAATCTTAAAACCTATGTATTGATATGTCTCTTTTAGGGAATCAAGTGTGTCTGGATTGGCATAAACATGGCATCGAGAATTTTCTCAAACCCACTATAAAAAGGAATTTCAAAAATAAAACAAAAAAACAGGGAAATTCTTTACAATTCCTTCAGGGTCTCTGATGAAACCTGGCATGACCCTATCTACAACGACAGCTGGATGTGGCATAAGGCAGGACACATGGGACTGAGAGGATTGGTGAGATTGGGTGAACAAATGCAGACCCTATAAAGCAATAATGCATGGCACCCATTCCATGGGTCCCAACTCTCCAGGTTGAAGGGAATATTACTGCAGCTATAAAATGTACGGGAAACCTAGAGAATGGACACACTGTGAATATGAAAGGTCTCTAAAACTCAACGAATAGTCCCTCTTCTGGTGCTCCGGTTTGACTTTCCAACTGCTTTACTATCAATCTCCCAACTTTCAGAGACAGCCCCTTTAACCTCCTGGTTCTCACAGGTTGCCAATTTGGCAGAGAATGAAAGGGAAGTGGGAGAACCAATGAGAGAGTAGCTGTTAGGCATTTGGACTGGCACATGTCACTCTTATTTCCCGGGAGGGTGAAGAATTAACCAAAGTCTCAGCCACCCACCACGATCCAGTATAGGTCCTGAACCAAAATATTCGACTTGCGTTCAGGTCACAAAAAAATGAGTTAAATTATGGACCTCAGGGGCACAGCAATTCACAAACTGGTAGAGTAATAAAGGACAACTATCGTACAAAAATCTGTTGAGGGAAGGCAACGAGGCGGAATTGAAAGCGAGGCAGAATAGAAGGAAACACATTTCAACAGATACGTTGGAATCGCCTTTAAAGCACAGGAAGAGGGGTACAACTTCGACAATGATTCACTTGGCCAAAAAGGGTGAAAGCGTTTTCTCCTGAATATATTCAGGAGAAAACGAATACGCCCATTTTGGCCAATCAAGAAAGCGGGCAATGCAAATCTGCACTACAAAGAAGTATAATTTCCCACAGTTCAAAAGGGACCGCCACAAAATGGGTAAAAAGCAGAAATGCAAGACAGGGCCAGGAGAACAGGGAGCCTTGTTATGCTGATGGGCAGGATGTAAATTGCCAACTGCCTCTCTGGAGGAGTGCATTGTGTTCCCTAAAAGAAGGAAAAAACAGAGCTACAGAGCCAGGGGCACTTCCAGACTAGGGTATGTACCTTGGGAAAACTGAAAATCAATAAGACAGAGCCACCCCAAAATTTAGGGCTGCACTGCTTACAAGAACCTCAACTTGGGTACACATTAAGTATCCCAGGAAAGATAAAAATCGTTCAAAAAATAGTGGTATTTACGTACGATGGAATATCCCTCAGCCATGCCATCAATGTCATAAGAACAGCAGCAGCAAAATGAGTTGATTCAGGTACGATTATTCTAAGTGAAATAAGTCACACAGAAAAAGAAACTTATCATAAGATATCACTTAAGAAGATCCTGTAAACATTGCTACACATGAACTGAGTTACGAAAGAGAAGAGTCTCACATTTAGAAAACATTCTTATGCCTGCTTAAGGGGGAAGGAGAGGTGGGGTGATGCATAAAACCAGAGTTTGGTATAAGCACAGGTACCGTTCAAAAGCCAACTATGGAATAGACAAGACTTACACCTTCCTCAGTGAAAGGGACTCAAAACCCCATATTTCCCACAGAGTAATATATCTGACTAGTAAGTGTCATAAAACCTATGTATTGATATGTACCTTTAAGGGAATCGAGTGTGTCTAGACTGGCTTAAACATGACACCAATAATCAGCTCAAACCCACTATAAAAAGGAATTTCAAAAACAAAACAAAAAAACAGGGAAATTCTTTACAATTCCTTCAGTGTCTCTGATGAATCCTGGAATGACCCTATCTACAATGACAGCTGGAGGTGGCATAAGGATGGACACATGGGACTGAGAGGATTGGTGAGATTGGGTGAGCAAATGCAGACCATTTAAAGCAATAATGCATGGCACCCATTCCATTGGTCACAACTCTCCAGGTTGAAGGGAATATTACTACAGCTATAACATGTACAGGAAACCTAGAGAATGGACACACTGTGAATATGAAAGGTCTCTAAAACTCAACGAATCTTCCCACTCCTTGTGCTCCAGTTTGACTTTCCAACTGCTTTACTATCAATCTCCCAACTTGGAGAGACAGCACCTTTAACCTCCTGGTGTGCACATGTTGCCAATTTGGCAAAGGATGAAAGGGAAGAGGTAGAACCAATGAGAGAGTAGCTGTTAGACATTTGGACGGGCACATTTCTTTCTTATTTCACGGGAGGAAGAAGAATTAACCAAAGCCTCAGCCACCCAGCAAAAACCAGTATAGGTCCTGAACCAAAATATTGGACTTGCGTTCAGCTCACAAAAAACGAGTTAAAAAATGGAGCTCAGGGACACAGCAATTCACAAAACGGCAGAGTAATAAAGGGCAGCTATCGTCCAAAAATCTGTTGAGGGAAGTCAACGAGGCGAACTTGAAAGCGAGGCAGAATAGCAGGAAACAGATTTCAAGACCCACCTTGGAATTGCCTTTTAAGCACAGGAAGAGGGGCACAACTTCGACAATGATGCACTTGGCCACAAAGGGCGTATGTGTTTTCTCCTGAATATATTCAGGAGAAAACACATACTCCCTTTTTGGCCAAGCAAGCAAGTGGGCAATGCAAATCTGCACTACAAAAAAGTATCACTTCCCACCGGTCAAAAGGGACATCCACAAAATGGGTAAAAACCGGAAAGGCAAGACAGGCCCTGAAGAACAGGGAGCCTTGTTATGCTGATGGGCGGCATGTAAATTGCCAACTGCCTCCCTGGAGGAGTGCATTGTGTTCCCTAAAACAAGTAAACAAGAGAGCTACAGAGCCAAGGACACTTCCAGTCTAGGGAATATACCTTGGGAAAACTGAAAATCAATAAGACAGAGCCACCCCAAAATTTAGGGCTGCACTGCTTACAAGAACCTCAACTTGGGTACACCTTAAATATCCCAGGAAAGATAAAAATCGTTCAAAATATAGTGGTATTTACGTACGATGGAATATCCCTCAGCCACGCCATCAATGTCATAAGAACAGCAGCAGCAAAATGAATTGATTCAGGTACGATGATTCTAAGTGAAATAAGTCACACAGAAAAAGAAACTTATGATAAGATATCACTTAATAAGATCCTGTAAACATTGCTACACATGAACTGATTTAGGAAAGAGAACAGAGTCTCACATTTAGAAAACACTCTTATGCCTGCTTAAGGGGGAAGGAGAGGTGGGGTGATGCATAAAACCAGACTTTGATATAAGCACAGGTACCGTTCAAAAACCAACTATGGAATAGACAAGACTTACACCTTCCTCAGTGAAAGGGACTCAAAACCCCATATTTCCCACAGAGTAATATATCTGACGAGTAAGAATCATAAAACATATGTATTGATATGTCTCTTTAAGGGAATCGAGTGTGTCTAGATTGTCTTAAACATGACACCAAGAATCAGCTCAAACCCACTATCAAAAGGAATTTCAAAAACAAAACATTAAAACAGGGAAATTCTTTACAATTCCTTCAGGGTCTCTGATGAATCCTGGAATGACCCTATCTACAATGACAGCTGGAGGTGGCATAAGGATGGACACATGGGACTGAGAGGATTGGTGAGATTGGGTGAGCAAATGCAGACCCTTTAGAGCAGTAATGCATGGCAGACATTCCATTGGTCACAACTCTCCAGGTTGAAGGGAATATTACTACAGCTATAAAATGTATAGGAAACCTAGAGAATGGACACACTGTGAATATGAAAGGTCTCTAAAACTCAACGAATAATCCCTCTCCATGTGCTCCAGTTTGACTTTCCAACTGCTTTACTATCAATCTCCCAACTTGGAGAGACAGCACCTTTAACATCCTGGTGTGCACATGTTGCCAATTTGGCAAAGGATGAAAGGGAAGAGGGAGAACCAATGAGAGAGTGGCTGTTAGACATTTGGACGGGCATATTTCTTTCTTATTTCCCGGCAGGAAGAAGAATTAACCAAAGTCTCAGCCACCCAGCGAAAACCAGTATAGGTCCTGAACCAAAATATTGGACTTGCGTTCAGCTCACAAAAAACGAGTTAAAAAATGGAGCTCAGGGACACAGCAATTCACAAACTGGCAGAGTAATAAAGTGCAACTATCGTCCAAAAATCTGTTGAGGGAAGTCAACGAGGCGGACTTGAAAGCGAGGCAGAATAGCAGGAGACAGATTTCAAGAGCCACGTTGGAATCGCCTTTAAAGCACAGGAAGAGGGGCAGAACTTCGACAATGATGCACTTGGCCAAAAATGGCGTATGCGTTTTCTCCTGAATATATTCAGGAGAAAACGCATACGCCATTTTTGGCCAAGCAAGCAAGCGGGCAATGCAAATCTGCACTAAAAAGAAGAATCACTTCCCACCAGTCAAAAGGGACATCCACAAAATGGGTAAAAACCAGAAAGTCAAGGCAGGCCCTGGAGAACAGGGAGCCTTGTTATGCTGATGGGCAGCATGTAAATTGCCAACTGCCTCCCTGGAGGAGTGCATTGTGTTCCCTAAAACAAGTAAACAACAGAGCTACAGAGCCAAGGGCACTTCCATTCTAGGGAATATACCTTGGGAAAACTGAAAATCATAAAGACAGAGCCACCCCAAAATTTAGGGCTGCACTGCTTCCAAGAACCTCAACTTGGGTAAACCTTAAATATCCCAGGAAATATAAAAATGGTTCAAAAAATTGTGGTACTTATGTACGGTGGAATATCCCACAGCCATGAAATCAATGTCATAAGACCAGTAGCAGTTAAATGAGTGGATTCAGGTACGATGATTCTAAGTGAAAGAAGTCACACAGAAAAAGAAACTTATCATAAGATATCACTTATGAAGATCCTGTAAACATGGCTACACATGAACTGAGTTAGGAAAGAGAACAGAGTCTCACATTTAGAAAACACTCTTATGCCTGCTTAAGGGGGAATGAGAGGTGGGGTGATACATAAAACCAGAGTTTGATATAAGCACAGGTACCGTTCAAAAACCAACTATGGAATAGACAAGACTTACACCTTCCCCAGTGAAAGGGATTCAAAACCCCATATTTCCCACAGAAGAATATATCGGACTACTAATAATCTTAAAACCTATGTATTGATATGTCTCTTTTAGGGAATCAAGTGTGTCTGGACTGGCATAAACATGGCATCGAGAATTTTCTCAAACCCACTATAAAAAGGAATTTCAAAAATAAAACAAAAAAACAGGGAAATTCTTTACAATTCCTTCAGGGTCTCTGATGAAACCTGGCATGACCCTATCTACAACGACAGCTGGATGTGGCATAAGGCAGGACACATGGGACTGAGAGGATTGGTGAGATTGGGTGAACAAATGCAGACCCTATAAAGCAATAATGCATGGCACCCATTCCATGGGTCCCAACTCTCCAGGTTGAAGGGAATATTACTGCAGCTATAAAATGTACGGGAAACCTAGAGAATGGACACACTGTGAATACGAAAGGTCTCTAAAACTGAACGAATAGTCCCTCTTCTGGTGCTCCGGTTTGACTTTCCAACTGCTTTACTATCAATCTCCCAACTTTCAGAGACAGCCCCTTTAACCTCCTGGTTCACACAGGTTGCCAATTTGGCAGAGGATGAAAGGGAAGTGGGAGAACCAATGAGAGAGTAGCTGTTAGGCATTTGGACTGGCACATGTCACTCTTAATTCCCGGGAGGGAGAAGAATTAACCAAAGTCTCAGCCACCCACCGTGATCCAGTATAGGTCCTGAACCAAAATATTGGACTTGCGTTCAGCTCACAAAAAAAATGAGTTAAATTATGGACCTCAGGGGCACAGCAATTCACAAATTGGTAGAGTAATAAAGGACAACTATCGTACAAAAATCTGTTGAGGGAAGGCAACGAGGCGGAATTGAAAGCGAGGTAGAATAGCAGGAAACAGATTTCAAGAGCCACCTTGGAATCGCCTTTAAAACACAGGAAGAGGGGCACAACTTCGACAATGATGCACTTGGCCACAAAGGGCGTATGTGTTTTCCCCTGAATATATTCAGGAGAAAACGCATACTCCCTTTGTGGCCTAGCAAGCAAGTGGGCAATGCAAATCTGCACTACAAAAAAGTATCACTTCCCACCGGTCAAAAGGGACATCCACAAAATGGGTAAAAACCGGAAAGGCAAGACAGGCCCTGAAGAACAGGGAGCCTTGTTATGCTGATGGGCGGCATGTAAATTGCCAACTGCCTCCCTGGAGGAGTGCATTGTGTTCCCTAAAACAAGTAAACAACAGAGCTACAGAGCCAAGGACACTTCCAGTCTAGGGAATATACCTTGGGAAAACTGAAAATCAATAAGACAGAGCCACCCCAAAATTTAGGGCTGCACTGCTTACAAGAACCTCAACTTGGGTACACCTTAAATATCCCAGGAAAGATAAAAATCGTTCAAAATATAGTGGTATTTACGTACGATGGAATATCCCTCAGCCACGCCATCAATGTCATAAGAACAGCAGCAGCAAAATGAATTGATTCAGGTACGATTATTCTAAGTGAAATAAGTCACACAGAAAAAGAAACTTATGATAAGATATCACTTAAGAAGATCCTGTAAACATTGCTACACATGAACTGATTTAGGAAAGAGAACAGAGTCTCACATTTAGAAAACACTCTTATGCCTGCTTAAGGGGGAAGGAGAGGTGGGGTGATGCATAAAACCAGACTTTGATATAAGCACAGGTACCGTTCAAAAACCAACTATGGAATAGACAAGACTTACACCTTCCTCAGTGAAAGGGACTCAAAACCCCATATTTCCCACAGAGTAATATATCTGACGAGTAAGAATCATAAAACCTATGTATTGATATGTCTCTTTAAGGGAATTGAGTGTGTCTAGACTGGCTTAAACATGACACCAAGAATCAGCTCAAACCCACTATCAAATGGAATTTCAAAAACAAAACACTAAAACAGGGAAATTCTTTACAATTCCTTCAGGGTCTCTGATGAATCCTGGAATGACCCTATCTACAATGACAGCTGGAGGTGGCATAAGGATGGACACATGGGACTGAGAGGATTGGTGAGATTGGGTGAGCAAATGCAGACCCTTTAGAGCAGTAATGCATGGCAGACATTCCATTGGTCACAACTCTCCAGGTTGAAGGGAATATTACTACAGCTATAAAATGTATAGGAAACCTAGAGAATGGACACACTGTGAATATGAAAGGTCTCTAAAACTCAACGAATAATCCCTCTCCATGTGCTCCAGTTTGACTTTCCAACTGCTTTACTATCAATCTCCCAACTTGGAGAGACAGCACCTTTAACCTCCTGGTGTGCACATGTTGCCAATTTGGCAAAGGATGAAAGGGAAGAGGGAGAACCAATGAGAGTGTAGCTGTTAGACATTTGGACGGGCATATTTCTTTCTTATTTCCCGGCAGGAAGAAGAATTAACCAAAGTCTCAGCCACCCAGCGAAAACCAGTATAGGTCCTGAACCAAAATATTGCACTTGCGTTCAGCTCACAACAAACGAGTTAAAAAATGGAGCTCAGGGACACAGCAATTCACAAACTGGCAGAGTAATAAAGCGCAACTATCGTCCAAAAATCTGTTGAGGGAAGTCAACGAGGCGGACTTGAAAGCGAGGCAGAATAGCAGGAAACAGATTTCAAGAGCCACGTTGGAATCGCCTTTAAAGCACAGGAAGAGGGGCAGAACTTCGACAATGATGCACTTGGCCAAAAATGGCGTATGCGTTTTCTCCTGAATATATTCAGGAGAAAACGCATACGCCATTTTTGGCCAAGCAAGCAAGCGGGCAATGCAAATCTGCACTAAAAAGAAGAATCACTTCCCACCAGTCAAAAGGGACATCCACAAAATGGGTAAAAACCAGAAAGTCAAGGCAGGCCCTGGAGAACAGGGAGCCTTGTTATGCTGATGGGCAGCATGTAAATTGCCAACTGCCTCCCTGGAGGAGTGCATTGTGTTCCCTAAAACAAGTAAACAACAGAGCTACAGAGCCAAGGGCACTTCCAGTCTAGGGAATATACCTTGGGAAAACTGAAAATCATAAAGACAGAGCCACCCCAAAATTTAGGGCTGCACTGCTTCCAAGAACCTCAACTTGGGTAAACCTTAAATATCCCAGGAAATATAAAAATGGTTCAAAAAATTGTGGTACTTATGTACGGTGGAATATCCCACAGCCATGAAATCAATGTCATAAGACCAGTAGCAGTTAAATGAGTGGATTCAGGTACGATGATTCTAAGTGAAAGAAGTCACACAGAAAAAGAAACTTATCATAAGATATCACTTATGAAGATCCTGTAAACATGGCTACACATGAACTGAGTTAGGAAAGAGAACAGAGTCTCACATTTAGAAAACACTCTTATGCCTGCTTAAGGGGGAATGAGAGGTGGGGTGATACATAAAACCAGAGTTTGATATAAGCACAGGTACCGTTCAAAAACCAACTATGGAATAGACAAGACTTACACCTTCCCCAGTGAAAGGGATTCAAAACCCCATATTTCCCACAGAAGAATATATCGGACTACTAATAATCTTAAAACCTATGTATTGATATGTCTCTTTTAGGGAATCAAGTGTGTCTGGACTGGCATAAACATGGCATCGAGAATTTTCTCAAACCCACTATAAAAAGGAATTTCAAAAATAAAACAAAAAAACAGGGAAATTCTTTACAATTCCTTCAGGGTCTCTGATGAAACCTGGCATGACCCTATCTACAACGACAGCTGGATGTGGCATAAGGCAGGACACATGGGACTGAGAGGATTGGTGAGATTGGGTGAACAAATGCAGACCCTATAAAGCAATAATGCATGGCACCCATTCCATGGGTCCCAACTCTCCAGGTTGAAGGGAATATTACTGCAGCTATAAAATGTACGGGAAACCTAGAGAATGGACACACTGTGAATACGAAAGGTCTCTAAAACTGAACGAATAGTCCCTCTTCTGGTGCTCCGGTTTGACTTTCCAACTGCTTTACTATCAATCTCCCAACTTTCAGAGACAGCCCCTTTAACCTCCTGGTTCACACAGGTTGCCAATTTGGCAGAGGATGAAAGGGAAGTGGGAGAACCAATGAGAGAGTAGCTGTTAGGCATTTGGACTGGCACATGTCACTCTTAATTCCCGGGAGGGAGAAGAATTAACCAAAGTCTCAGCCACCCACCGTGATCCAGTATAGGTCCTGAACCAAAATATTGGACTTGCGTTCAGCTCACAAAAAAAATGAGTTAAATTATGGACCTCAGGGGCACAGCAATTCACAAATTGGTAGAGTAATAAAGGACAACTATCGTACAAAAATCTGTTGAGGGAAGGCAACGAGGCGGAATTGAAAGCGAGGTAGAATAGCAGGAAACAGATTTCAAGAGCCACCTTGGAATCGCCTTTAAAACACAGGAAGAGGGGCACAACTTCGACAATGATGCACTTGGCCACAAAGGGCGTATGTGTTTTCCCCTGAATATATTCAGGAGAAAACGCATACTCCCTTTGTGGCCTAGCAAGCAAGTGGGCAATGCAAATCTGCACTACAAAAAAGTATCACTTCCCACCGGTCAAAAGGGACATCCACAAAATGGGTAAAAACCGGAAAGGCAAGACAGGCCCTGAAGAACAGGGAGCCTTGTTATGCTGATGGGCGGCATGTAAATTGCCAACTGCCTCCCTGGAGGAGTGCATTGTGTTCCCTAAAACAAGTAAACAACAGAGCTACAGAGCCAAGGACACTTCCAGTCTAGGGAATATACCTTGGGAAAACTGAAAATCAATAAGACAGAGCCACCCCAAAATTTAGGGCTGCACTGCTTACAAGAACCTCAACTTGGGTACACCTTAAATATCCCAGGAAAGATAAAAATCGTTCAAAATATAGTGGTATTTACGTACGATGGAATATCCCTCAGCCACGCCATCAATGTCATAAGAACAGCAGCAGCAAAATGAATTGATTCAGGTACGATTATTCTAAGTGAAATAAGTCACACAGAAAAAGAAACTTATGATAAGATATCACTTAAGAAGATCCTGTAAACATTGCTACACATGAACTGATTTAGGAAAGAGAACAGAGTCTCACATTTAGAAAACACTCTTATGCCTGCTTAAGGGGGAAGGAGAGGTGGGGTGATGCATAAAACCAGACTTTGATATAAGCACAGGTACCGTTCAAAAACCAACTATGGAATAGACAAGACTTACACCTTCCTCAGTGAAAGGGACTCAAAACCCCATATTTCCCACAGAGTAATATATCTGACGAGTAAGAATCATAAAACCTATGTATTGATATGTCTCTTTAAGGGAATTGAGTGTGTCTAGACTGGCTTAAACATGACACCAAGAATCAGCTCAAACCCACTATCAAATGGAATTTCAAAAACAAAACACTAAAACAGGGAAATTCTTTACAATTCCTTCAGGGTCTCTGATGAATCCTGGAATGACCCTATCTACAATGACAGCTGGAGGTGGCATAAGGATGGACACATGGGACTGAGAGGATTGGTGAGATTGGGTGAGCAAATGCAGACCCTTTAGAGCAGTAATGCATGGCAGACATTCCATTGGTCACAACTCTCCAGGTTGAAGGGAATATTACTACAGCTATAAAATGTATAGGAAACCTAGAGAATGGACACACTGTGAATATGAAAGGTCTCTAAAACTCAACGAATAATCCCTCTCCATGTGCTCCAGTTTGACTTTCCAACTGCTTTACTATCAATCTCCCAACTTGGAGAGACAGCACCTTTAACCTCCTGGTGTGCACATGTTGCCAATTTGGCAAAGGATGAAAGGGAAGAGGGAGAACCAATGAGAGTGTAGCTGTTAGACATTTGGACGGGCATATTTCTTTCTTATTTCCCGGCAGGAAGAAGAATTAACCAAAGTCTCAGCCACCCAGCGAAAACCAGTATAGGTCCTGAACCAAAATATTGCACTTGCGTTCAGCTCACAACAAACGAGTTAAAAAATGGAGCTCAGGGACACAGCAATTCACAAACTGGCAGAGTAATAAAGCGCAACTATCGTCCAAAAATCTGTTGAGGGAAGTCAACGAGGCGGACTTGAAAGCGAGGCAGAATAGCAGGAAACAGATTTCAAGAGCCACGTTGGAATCGCCTTTAAAGCACAGGAAGAGGGGCAGAACTTCGACAATGATGCACTTGGCCAAAAATGGCGTATGCGTTTTCTCCTGAATATATTCAGGAGAAAACGCATACGCCATTTTTGGCCAAGCAAGCAAGCGGGCAATGCAAATCTGCACTAAAAAGAAGAATCACTTCCCACCAGTCAAAAGGGACATCCACAAAATGGGTAAAAACCAGAAAGTCAAGGCAGGCCCTGGAGAACAGGGAGCCTTGTTATGCTGATGGGCAGCATGTAAATTGCCAACTGCCTCCCTGGAGGAGTGCATTGTGTTCCCTAAAACAAGTAAACAACAGAGCTACAGAGCCAAGGGCACTTCCAGTCTAGGGAATATACCTTGGGAAAACTGAAAATCATAAAGACAGAGCCACCCCAAAATTTAGGGCTGCACTGCTTCCAGGAACCTCAACTTGGGTAAACCTTAAATATCCCAGGAAATATAAAAATGGTTCAAAAAATTGTGGTACTTATGTACGGTGGAATATCCCACAGCCATGAAATCAATGTCATAAGACCAGTAGCAGTTAAATGAGTGGATTCAGGTACGATGATTCTAAGTGAAAGAAGTCACACAGAAAAAGAAACTTATCATAAGATATCACTTATGAAGATCCTGTAAACATGGCTACACATGAACTGAGTTAGGAAAGAGAACAGAGTCTCACATTTAGAAAACACTCTTATGCCTGCTTAAGGGGGAAGGAGAGGTGGGGTGATACATAAAACCAGAGTTTGATATAAGCACAGGTACCGTTCAAAAACCAACTATGGAATAGACAAGACTTACACCTTCCTCAGTGAAAGGGATTCAAAACCCCATATTTCCCACAGAGGAATATATCGGACTACTAATAATCTTAAAACCTATGTATTGATATGTCTCTTTTAGGGAATCAAGTGTGTCTGGACTGGCATAAACATGGCATCGAGAATCATCTCAAACCCACTATAAAAAGGAATTTCAAAAATAAAACAAAAAAACAGGGAAATTCTTTACAATTCCTTCAGGGTCTCTGATGAAACCTGGCATGACCCTATCTACAACGACAGCTGGATGTGGCATAAGGCAGGACACATGGGACTGAGAGGATTGGTGAGATTGGGTGAACAAATGCAGACCCTATAAAGCAATAATGCATGGCACCCATTCCATGGGTCCCAACTCTCCAGGTTGAAGGGAATATTACTGCAGCTATAAAATGTACGGGAAACCTAGAGAATGGACACACTGTGAATATGAAAGGTCTCTAAAACTCAACGAATAGTCCCTCTTCTGGTGCTCCGGTTTGACTTTCCAACTGCTTTACTATCAATCTCCCAACTTTCAGAGACAGCCCCTTTAACCTCCTGGTTCTCACAGGTTGCCAATTTGGCAGAGGATGAAAGGGAAGTGGGAGAACCAATGAGAGAGTAGCTGTTAGGCATTTGGACTGGCACATGTCACTCTTATTTCCCGGGAGGGAGAAGAATTAACCAAAGTCTCAGCCACCCACCGCGATCCAGTATAGGTCCTGAACCAAAATATTGGACTTGCGTTCAGCTCTCAAAAAATGAGTTAAATTATGGACCTCAGGGGCTCAGCAATTCACAAACTGGTAGAGTAATAAAGGACAACTATCGTACAAAAATCTGTTGAGGGAAGGCAACGAGGCGGAATTGAAAGCGAGGCAGAATAGAAGGAAACACATTTCAACAGATACGTTGGAATCGCCTTTAAAGCACAGGAAGAGGGGTACAACTTCGACAATGATTCACTTGGCCAAAAAGGGTGAAAGCGTTTTCTCCTGAATATATTCAGGAGAAAACGCATACAACCATTTTGGCCAATCAAGAAAGCGGGCAATGCAAATCTGCACTACAAAGAAGTATCACTTCCCACAGTCCAAAAGGGACCTCCACAAAATGGGTAAAAAGCAGAAATGCAAGACAGGGCCTGGAGAACAGGGAGCCTTGTTATGCTGATGGGCGGGATGTAAATTGCCAACTGCCTCTCTGGACGAGTGCATTGTGTTCCCTAAAAGAAGGAAAAAACAGAGCTAAAGAGCCAGGGGCACTTCCAGACTAGGGTAGGTACCTTGGGAAAACTGAAAATCAATAAGACAGAGCCACCCCAAAATTTAGGGCTGCACTGCTTACAAGAACCTCAACTTGGGTACACATTAAGTATCCCAGGAAAGATAAAAATCGTTCAAAAAATAGTGGTATTTACGTACGATGGAATATCCCTCAGCCATGCCATCAATGTCATAAGAACAGCAGCAGCAAAATGAGTTGATTCTGGTACGATTATTCTAAGTGAAATAAGTCACACAGAAAAAGAAACTTATCATAAGATATCACTTAAGAAGATCCTGTAAACATTGCTACACATGAACTGAGTTACGAAAGAGAAGAGTCTCACATTTAGAAAACATTCTTATGCCTGCTTAAGGGGGAAGGAGAGGTGGGGTGATGCATAAAACCAGAGTTTGATATAAGCACAGGTACCGTTCAAAAGCCAACTATGGAATAGACAAGACTTACACCTTCCTCAGTGAAAGGGACTCAAAACCCCATATTTCCCACAGAGTAATATATCTGACTACTAACAGTCATAAAACCTATGTATTGATATGTCTCTTTAAGGGAATCGAGTGTGTCTAGACTGGCTTAAACATGACACCAAGAATCAGCTCAAACCCACTATAAAAAGGAATTTCAAAAACAAAACAAAAAAACAGGGAAATTCTTTACAATTCCTTCAGGGTCTCTGATGAATCCTGGAATGACCCTATCTACAATGACAGCTGGAGGTGGCATAAGGATGGACACATGGGACTGAGAGGATTGGTGAGATTGGGTGAGCAAATGCAGACCCTTTAAAGCAATAATGCATGGCAGCCATTCCATTGGTCACAACTCTCCAGGTTGAAGGGAATATTACTACAGCTATAACATGTACAGGAAACCTAGAGAATGGACACACTGTGAATATGAAAGGTCTCTAAACCTCAACGAATAATCCCTCTCCTTGTGCTCCAGTTTGACTTTCCAACTGCTTTACTATCAATCTCCCAACTTGGAGAGACAGCACCTTTAACCTCCTGGTGTGCACATGTTGCCAATTTGGCAAAGGATGAAAGGGAAGAAGGAGAACCAATGAGAGTGTAGCTGTTAGACATTTGGACGGGCACATTTCTTTCTTATTTCCCGGGAGGAAGAAGAATTAACCAAAGTCTCAGCCACCCAGCCAAAACCAGTATAGGTCCTGAACCAAAATATTGGACTTGCGTTCAGCTCACAAAAAACGAGTTAAAAAATGGAGCTCAGGGACACAGCAATTCACAAACCGGCAGAGTAATAAAGGGCAGCTATCGTCCAAAAATCTGTTGAGGGAAGTCAACGAGGCGAACTTGAAAGCGAGGCAGAATAGCAGGAAACAGATTTCAAGAGCCACCTTGGAATCGCCTTTAAAGCACAGGAAGAGGGGCACAACTTCGACAATGATGCACTTGGCCACAAAGGGCGTATGTGTTTTCTCCTGAATATATTCAGGAGAAAACGCATACTCCCTTTTTGGCCAAGCAAGCAAGTGGGCAATGCAAATCTGCACTACAAAAAAGTATCACTTCCCACCGGTCAAAAGGGACATCCACAAAATGGGTAAAAACCAGAAAGGCAAGACAGGCCCTGAAGAACAGGGAGCCTTGTTATGCTGATGGGCGGCATGTAAATTGCCAACTGCCTCCCTGGAGGAGTGCATTGTGTTCCCTAAAACAAGTAAACAAGAGAGCTACAGAGCCAAGGACACTTCCAGTCTAGGGAATATACCTTGGGAAAACTGAAAATCAATAAGACAGAGCCACCCCAAAATTTAGGGCTGCACTGCTTACAAGAACCTCAACTTGGGTACACCTTAAATATCCCAGGAAGGATAAAAATCGTTCAAAATATAGTGGTATTTACGTACGATGGAATATCCCTCAGCCACGCCATCAATGTCATAAGAACAGCAGCAGCAAAATGAATTGATTCAGGTACGATGATTCTAAGTGAAATAAGTCACACAGAAAAAGAAACTTATGATAAGATATCACTTAATAAGATCCTGTAAACATTGCTACACATGAACTGATTTAGGAAAGAGAACAGAGTCTCACATTTAGAAAACACTCTTATGCCTGCTTAAGGGGGAAGGAGAGGTGGGGTGATACATAAAACCAGAGTTTGATATAAGCACAGGTACCGTTCAAAAACCAACTATGGAATAGACAAGACTTACACCTTCCTCAGTGAAAGGGACTCAAAACCCCATATTTCCCACAGAGTAATATATCTGACTAGTAAGAATCATAAAACCTATGTATTGATATGTCTCTTTAAGGGAATCGAGTGTGTCTAGACTGTCTTAAACATGACACCAAGAATCAGCTCAAACCCACTATCAAATGGAATTTCAAAAACAAAACACTAAAACAGGGAAATTCTTTACAATTCCTTCAGGGTCTCTGATGAATCCTGGAATGACCCTATCTACAATGACAGCTGGAGGTGGCATAAGGATGGACACATGGGACTGAGAGGATTGGTGAGATTGGGTGAGCAAATGCAGACCCTTTAGAGCAGTAATGCATGGCAGCCATTCCATTGGTCACAACTCTCCAGGTTGAAGGGAATATTACTACAGCTATAAAATGTATAGGAAACCTAGAGAATGGACACACTGTGAATATGAAAGGTCTCTAAAACTCAACGAATAATCCCTCTCCATGTGCTCCAGTTTGACTTTCCAACTGCTTTACTATCAATCTCCCAACTTGGAGAGACAGCACCTTTAACCTCCTGGTGTGCACATGTTGCCAATTTGGCAAAGGATGAAAGGGAAGAGGGAGAACCAATGAGAGAGTAGCTGTTAGACATTTGGACGGGCATATTTCTTTCTTATTTCCCGGCAGGAAGAAGAATTAACCAAAGTCTCAGCCACCCAGCGAAAACCAGTATAGGTCCTGAACCAAAATATTGCACTTGCGTTCAGCTCACAACAAACGAGTTAAAAAATGGAGCTCAGGGACACAGCAATTCACAAACTGGCAGAGTAATAAAGCGCAACTATCGTCCAAAAATCTGTTGAGGGAAGTCAACGAGGCGGACTTGAAAGCGAGGCAGAATAGCAGGAAACAGATTTCAAGAGCCACGTTGGAATCGCCTTTAAAGCACAGGAAGAGGGGCACAACTTCGACAATGATGCACTTGGCCAAAAATGGCGTATGCGTTTTCTCCTGAATATATTCAGGAGAAAACGCATACGCCATTTTTGGCCAAGCAAGCAAGCGGGCAATGCAAATCTGCACTAAAAAGAAGAATCACTTCCCACCAGTCAAAAGGGACATCCACAAAATGGGTAAAAACCAGAAAGTCAAGGCAGGCCCTGGAGAACAGGGAGCCTTGTTATGCTGATGGGCGGCATGTAAATTGCCAACTGCCTCCCTGGAGGAGTGCATTGTGTTCCCTAAAACAAGTAAACAACAGAGCTACAGAGCCAAGGGCACTTCCATTCTAGGGAATATACCTTGGGAAAACTGAAAATCATAAAGACAGAGCCACCCCAAAATTTAGGGCTGCACTGCTTCCAGGAACCTCAACTTGGGTAAACCTTAAATATCCCAGGAAATATAAAAATGGTTCAAAAAATTGTGGTACTTATGTACGGTGGAATATCCCACAGCCATGAAATCAATGTCATAAGACCAGTAGCAGTTAAATGAGTGGATTCAGGTACGATGATTCTAAGTGAAAGAAGTCACACAGAAAAAGAAACTTATCATAAGATATCACTTATGAAGATCCTGTAAACATGGCTACACATGAACTGAGTTAGGAAAGAGAACAGAGTCTCACATTTAGAAAACACTCTTATGCCTGCTTAAGGGGGAAGGAGAGGTGGGGTGATACATAAATCCAGAGTTTGATATAAGCACAGGTACCGTTCAAAAACCAACTATGGAATAGACAAGACTTACACCTTCCTCAGTGAAAGGGATTCAAAACCCCATATTTCCCACAGAGGAATATATCGGACTACTAATAATCTTAAAACCTATGTATTGATATGTCTCTTTTAGGGAATCAAGTGTGTCTGGACTGGCATAAACATGGCATCGAGAATCATCTCAAACCCACTATAAAAAGGAATTTCAAAAATAAAACAAAAAAACAGGGAAATTCTTTACAATTCCTTCAGGGTCTCTGATGAAACCTGGCATGACCCTATCTACAACGACAGCTGGATGTGGCATAAGGCAGGACACATGGGACTGAGAGGATTGGTGAGATTGGGTGAACAAATGCAGACCCTATAAAGCAATAATGCATGGCACCCATTCCATGGGTCCCAACTCTCCAGGTTGAAGGGAATATTACTGCAGCTATAAAATGTACGGGAAACCTAGAGAATGGACACACTGTGAATATGAAAGGTCTCTAAAACTCAACGAATAGTCCCTCTTCTGGTGCTCCGGTTTGACTTTCCAACTGCTTTACTATCAATCTCCCAACTTTCAGAGACAGCCCCTTTAACCTCCTGGTTCTCACAGGTTGCCAATTTGGCAGAGGATGAAAGGGAAGTGGGAGAACCAATGAGAGAGTAGCTGTTAGGCATTTGGACTGGCACATGTCACTCTTATTTCCCGGGAGGGAGAAGAATTAACCAAAGTCTCAGCCACCCACCGCGATCCAGTATAGGTCCTGAACCAAAATATTGGACTTGCGTTCAGCTCTCAAAAAATGAGTTAAATTATGGACCTCAGGGGCTCAGCAATTCACAAACTGGTAGAGTAATAAAGGACAACTATCGTACAAAAATCTGTTGAGGGAAGGCAACGAGGCGGAATTGAAAGCGAGGCAGAATAGAAGGAAACACATTTCAACAGATACGTTGGAATCGCCTTTAAAGCACAGGAAGAGGGGTACAACTTCGACAATGATTCACTTGGCCAAAAAGGGTGAAAGCGTTTTCTCCTGAATATATTCAGGAGAAAACGCATACACCCATTTTGGCCAATCAAGAAAGCGGGCAATGCAAATCTGCACTACAAAGAAGTATCACTTCCCACAGTCCAAAAGGGACCTCCACAAAATGGGTAAAAAGCAGAAATGCAAGACAGGGCCTGGAGAACAGGGAGCCTTGTTATGCTGATGGGCGGGATGTAAATTGCCAACTGCCTCTCTGGACGAGTGCATTGTGTTCCCTAAAAGAAGGAAAAAACAGAGCTACAGAGCCAGGGGCACTTCCAGACTAGGGTAGGTACCTTGGGAAAACTGAAAATCAATAAGACAGAGCCACCCCAAAATTTAGGGCTGCACTGCTTACAAGAACCTCAACTTTGGTACACATTAAGTATCCCAGGAAAGATAAAAATCGTTCAAAAAATAGTGGTATTTACGTACGATGGAATATCCCTCAGCCATGCCATCAATGTCATAAGAACAGCAGCAGCAAAATGAGTTGATTCTGGTACGATTATTCTAAGTGAAATAAGTCACACAGAAAAAGAAACTTATCATAAGATATCACTTAAGAAGATCCTGTAAACATTGCTACACATGAACTGAGTTACGAAAGAGAAGAGTCTCACATTTAGAAAACATTCTTATGCCTGCTTAAGGGGGAAGGAGAGGTGGGGTGATGCATAAAACCAGAGTTTGATATAAGCACAGGTACCGTTCAAAAGCCAACTATGGAATAGACAAGACTTACACCTTCCTCAGTGAAAGGGACTCAAAACCCCATATTTCCCACAGAGTAATATATCTGACTACTAACAGTCATAAAACCTATGTATTGATATGTCTCTTTAAGGGAATCGAGTGTGTCTAGACTGGCTTAAACATGACACCAAGAATCAGCTCAAACCCACTATAAAAAGGAATTTCAAAAACAAAACAAAAAAACAGGGAAATTCTTTACAATTCCTTCAGGGTCTCTGATGAATCCTGGAATGACCCTATCTACAATGACAGCTGGAGGTGGCATAAGGATGGACACATGGGACTGAGAGGATTGGTGAGATTGGGTGAGCAAATGCAGACCCTTTAAAGCAATAATGCATGGCAGCCATTCCATTGGTCACAACTCTCCAGGTTGAAGGGAATATTACTACAGCTATAACATGTACAGGAAACCTAGAGAATGGACACACTGTGAATATGAAAGGTCTCTAAACCTCAACGAATAATCCCTCTCCTTGTGCTCCAGTTTGACTTTCCAACTGCTTTACTATCAATCTCCCAACTTGGAGAGACAGCACCTTTAACCTCCTGGTGTGCACATGTTGCCAATTTGGCAAAGGATGAAAGGGAAGAGGGAGAACCAATGAGAGTGTAGCTGTTAGACATTTGGACGGGCACATTTCTTTCTTATTTCCCGGGAGGAAGAAGAATTAACCAAAGTCTCAGCCACCCAGCCAAAACCAGTATAGGTCCTGAACCAAAATATTGGACTTGCGTTCAGCTCACAAAAAACGAGTTAAAAAATGGAGCTCAGGGACACAGCAATTCACAAACCGGCAGAGTAATAAAGGGCAGCTATCGTCCAAAAATCTGTTGAGGGAAGTCAACGAGGCGAACTTGAAAGCGAGGCAGAATAGCAGGAAACAGATTTCAAGAGCCACCTTGGAATCGCCTTTAAAGCACAGGAAGAGGGGCACAACTTCGACAATGATGCACTTGGCCACAAAGGGCGTATGTGTTTTCTCCTGAATATATTCAGGAGAAAACGCATACTCCCTTTTTGGCCAAGCAAGCAAGTGGGCAATGCAAATCTGCACTACAAAAAAGTATCACTTCCCACCGGTCAAAAGGGACATCCACAAAATGGGTAAAAACCAGAAAGGCAAGACAGGCCCTGAAGAACAGGGAGCCTTGTTATGCTGATGGGCGGCATGTAAATTGCCAACTGCCTCCCTGGAGGAGTGCATTGTGTTCCCTAAAACAAGTAAACAAGAGAGCTACAGAGCCAAGGACACTTCCAGTCTAGGGAATATACCTTGGGAAAACTGAAAATCAATAAGACAGAGCCACCCCAAAATTTAGGGCTGCACTGCTTACAAGAACCTCAACTTGGGTACACCTTAAATATCCCAGGAAGGATAAAAATCGTTCAAAATATAGTGGTATTTACGTACGATGGAATATCCCTCAGCCACGCCATCAATGTCATAAGAACAGCAGCAGCAAAATGAATTGATTCAGGTACGATGATTCTAAGTGAAATAAGTCACACAGAAAAAGAAACTTATGATAAGATATCACTTAATAAGATCCTGTAAACATTGCTACACATGAACTGATTTAGGAAAGAGAACAGAGTCTCACATTTAGAAAACACTCTTATGCCTGCTTAAGGGGGAAGGAGAGGTGGGGTGATACATAAAACCAGAGTTTGATATAAGCACAGGTACCGTTCAAAAACCAACTATGGAATAGACAAGACTTACACCTTCCTCAGTGAAAGGGACTCAAAACCCCATATTTCCCACAGAGTAATATATCTGACTAGTAAGAATCATAAAACCTATGTATTGATATGTCTCTTTAAGGGAATCGAGTGTGTCTAGACTGTCTTAAACATGACACCAAGAATCAGCTCAAACCCACTATCAAATGGAATTTCAAAAACAAAACACTAAAACAGGGAAATTCTTTACAATTCCTTCAGGGTCTCTGATGAATCCTGGAATGACCCTATCTACAATGACAGCTGGAGGTGGCATAAGGATGGACACATGGGACTGAGAGGATTGGTGAGATTGGGTGAGCAAATGCAGACCCTTTAGAGCAGTAATGCATGGCAGCCATTCCATTGGTCACAACTCTCCAGGTTGAAGGGAATATTACTACAGCTATAAAATGTATAGGAAACCTAGAGAATGGACACACTGTGAATATGAAAGGTCTCTAAAACTCAACGAATAATCCCTCTCCATGTGCTCCAGTTTGACTTTCCAACTGCTTTACTATCAATCTCCCAACTTGGAGAGACAGCACCTTTAACCTCCTGGTGTGCACATGTTGCCAATTTGGCAAAGGATGAAAGGGAAGAGGGAGAACCAATGAGAGAGTAGCTGTTAGACATTTGGACGGGCATATTTCTTTCTTATTTCCCGGCAGGAAGAAGAATTAACCAAAGTCTCAGCCACCCAGCGAAAACCAGTATAGGTCCTGAACCAAAATATTGCACTTGCGTTCAGCTCACAACAAACGAGTTAAAAAATGGAGCTCAGGGACACAGCAATTCACAAACTGGCAGAGTAATAAAGCGCAACTATCGTCCAAAAATCTGTTGAGGGAAGTCAACGAGGCGGACTTGAAAGCGAGGCAGAATAGCAGGAAACAGATTTCAAGAGCCACGTTGGAATCGCCTTTAAAGCACAGGAAGAGGGGCAGAACTTCGACAATGATGCACTTGGCCAAAAATGGCGTATGCGTTTTCTCCTGAATATATTCAGGAGAAAACGCATACGCCATTTTTGGCCAAGCAAGCAAGCGGGCAATGCAAATCTGCACTAAAAAGAAGAATCACTTCCCACCAGTCAAAAGGGACATCCACAAAATGGGTAAAAACCAGAAAGTCAAGGCAGGCCCTGGAGAACAGGGAGCCTTGTTATGCTGATGGGCGGCATGTAAATTGCCAACTGCCTCCCTGGAGGAGTGCATTGTGTTCCCTAAAACAAGTAAACAACAGAGCTACAGAGCCAAGGGCACTTCCAGTCTAGGGAATATACCTTGGGAAAACTGAAAATCATAAAGGCAGAGCCACCCCAAAATTTAGGGCTGCACTGCTTCCAGGAACCTCAACTTGGGTAAACCTTAAATATCCCAGGAAATATAAAAATGGTTCAAAAAATTGTGGTACTTATGTACGGTGGAATATCCCACAGCCATGAAATCAATGTCATAAGACCAGTAGCAGTTAAATGAGTGGATTCAGGTACGATGATTCTAAGTGAAAGAAGTCACACAGAAAAAGAAACTTATCATAAGATATCACTTATGAAGATCCTGTAAACATGGCTACACATGAACTGAGTTAGGAAAGAGAACAGAGTCTCACATTTAGAAAACACTCTTATGCCTGCTTAAGGGGGAAGGAGAGGTGGGGTGATACATAAAACCAGAGTTTGATATAAGCACAGGTACCGTTCAAAAACCAACTATGGAATAGACAAGACTTACACCTTCCTCAGTGAAAGGGATTCAAAACCCCATATTTCCCACAGAGGAATATATCGGACTACTAATAATCTTAAAACCTATGTATTGATATGTCTCTTTTAGGGAATCAAGTGTGTCTGGACTGGCATAAACATGGCATCGAGAATCATCTCAAACCCACTATAAAAAGGAATTTCAAAAATAAAACAAAAAAACAGGGAAATTCTTTACAATTCCTTCAGGGTCTCTGATGAAACCTGGCATGACCCTATCTACAACGACAGCTGGATGTGGCATAAGGCAGGACACATGGGACTGAGAGGATTGGTGAGATTGGGTGAACAAATGCAGACCCTATAAAGCAATAATGCATGGCACCCATTCCATGGGTCCCAACTCTCCAGGTTGAAGGGAATATTACTGCAGCTATAAAATGTACGGGAAACCTAGAGAATGGACACATTGTGAATATGAAAGGTCTCTAAAACTCAAAGAATAGTCCCTCTTCTGGTGCTCCGGTTTGACTTTCCAACTGCTTTACTATCAATCTCCCAACTTTCAGAGACAGCCCCTTTAACCTCCTGGTTCTCACAGGTTGCCAATTTGGCAGAGGATGAAAGGGAAGTGGGAGAACCAATGAGAGAGTAGCTGTTAGGCATTTGGACTGGCACATGTCACTCTTATTTCCCGGGAGGGAGAAGAATTAACCAAAGTCTCAGCCACCCACCGCGATCCAGTATAGGTCCTGAACCAAAATATTGGACTTGCGTTCAGCTCACAAAAAATGAGTTAAATTATGGACCTCAGGGGCACAGCAATTCACAAACTGGTAGAGTAATAAAGGTCAACTATCGTACAAAAATCTGTTGAGGGAAGGCAACGAGGCGGAATTGAAAGCGAGGCAGAATAGAAGGAAACACATTTCAACAGATACGTTGGAATCGCCTTTAAAGCACAGGAAGAGGGGTACAACTTCGACAATGATTCACTTGGCCAAAAAGGGTGAAAGCGTTTTCTCCTGAATATATTCAGGAGAAAACGCATACACCCATTTTGGCCAATCAAGAAAGCGGGCAATGCAAATCTGCACTACAAAGAAGTATCACTTCCCACAGTTCAAAAGGGACCTCCACAAAATGGGTAAAAAGCAGAAATGCAAGACAGGGCCTGGAGAACAGGGAGCCTTGTTATGCTGATGGGCGGGATGTAAATTGCCAACTGCCTCTCTGGACGAGTGCATTGTGTTCCCTAAAAGAAGGAAAAAACAGAGCTACAGAGCCAGGGGCACTTCCAGACTAGGGTATGTACCTTGGGAAAACTGAAAATCAATAAGACAGAGCCACCCCAAAATTTAGGGCTGCACTGCTTACAAGAACCTCAACTTGGGTACACATTAAGTATCCCAGGAAAGATAAAAATCGTTCAAAAAATAGTGGTATTTATGTACGATGGAATATCCCTCAGCCATGCCATCAATGTCATAAGAACAGCAGCAGCAAAATGAGTTGATTCTGGTACGATTATTCTAAGTGAAATAAGTCACACAGAAAAAGAAACTTATCATAAGATATCACTTAAGAAGATCCTGTAAACATTGCTACACATGAACTGAGTTACGAAAGAGAAGAGTCTCACATTTAGAAAACATTCTTATGCCTGCTTAAGGGGGAAGGAGAGGTGGGGTGATGCATAAAACCAGAGTTTGATATAAGCACAGGTACCGTTCAAAAGCCAACTATGGAATAGACAAGACTTACACCTTCCTCAGTGAAAGGGACTCAAAACCCCATATTTCCCACAGAGTAATATATCTGACTACTAACAGTCATAAAACCTATGTATTGATATGTCTCTTTAAGGGAATCGAGTGTGTCTAGACTGGCTTAAACATGACACCAAGAATCAGCTCAAACCCACTATAAAAAGGAATTTCAAAAACAAAACAAAAAAACAGGGAAATTCTTTACAATTCCTTCAGGGTCTCTGATGAATCCTGGAATGACCCTATCTACAATGACAGCTGGAGGTGGCATAAGGATGGACACATGGGACTGAGAGGATTGGTGAGATTGGGTGAGCAAATGCAGACCCTTTAAAGCAATAATGCATGGCAGCCATTCCATTGGTCACAACTCTCCAGGTTGAAGGGAATATTACTACAGCTATAACATGTACAGGAAACCTAGAGAATGGACACACTGTGAATATGAAAGGTCTCTAAACCTCAACGAATAATCCCTCTCCTTGTGCTCCAGTTTGACTTTCCAACTGCTTTACTATCAATCTCCCAACTTGGAGAGACAGCACCTTTAACCTCCTGGTGTGCACATGTTGCCAATTTGGCAAAGGATGAAAGGGAAGAGGGAGAACCAATGAGAGTGTAGCTGTTAGACATTTGGACGGGCACATTTCTTTCTTATTTCCCGGGAGGAAGAAGAATTAACCAAAGTCTCAGCCACCCAGCCAAAACCAGTATAGGTCCTGAACCAAAATATTGGACTTGCGTTCAGCTCACAAAAAACGAGTTAAAAAATGGAGCTCAGGGACACAGCAATTCACAAACCGGCAGAGTAATAAAGGGCAGCTATCGTCCAAAAATCTGTTGAGGGAAGTCAACGAGGCGAACTTGAAAGCGAGGCAGAATAGCAGGAAACAGATTTCAAGAGCCACCTTGGAATCGCCTTTAAAGCACAGGAAGAGGGGCACAACTTCGACAATGATGCACTTGGCCACAAAGGGCGTATGTGTTTTCTCCTGAATATATTCAGGAGAAAACGCATACTCCCTTTTTGGCCAAGCAAGCAAGTGGGCAATGCAAATCTGCACTACAAAAAAGTATCACTTCCCACCGGTCAAAAGGGACATCCAAAAATGGGTAAAAACCGGAAAGGCAAGACAGGCCCTGAAGAACAGGGAGCCTTGTTATGCTGATGGGCGGCATGTAAATTGCCAACTGCCTCCCTGGAGGAGTGCATTGTGTTCCCTAAAACAAGTAAACAAGAGAGCTACAGAGCCAAGGACACTTCCAGTCTAGGGAATATACCTTGGGAAAACTGAAAATCAATAAGACAGAGCCACCCCAAAATTTAGGGCTGCACTGCTTACAAGAACCTCAACTTGGGTACACCTTAAATATCCCAGGAAAGATAAAAATCGTTCAAAATATAGTGGTATTTACGTACGATGGAATATCCCTCAGCCACGCCATCAATGTCATAAGAACAGCAGCAGCAAAATGAATTGATTCAGGTAAGATTATTCTAAGTGAAATAAGTCACACAGAAAAAGAAACTTATGATAAGATATCAGTTAATAAGATCCTGTAAACATTGCTACACATGAACTGATTTAGGAAAGAGAACAGAGTCTCACATTTAGAAAACACTCTTATGCCTGCTTAAGGGGGAAGAAGAGGTGGGGTGATACATAAAACCAGAGTTTGATATAAGCACAGGTACCGTTCAAAAACCAACTATGGAATAGACAAGACTTACACCTTCCTCAGTGAAAGGGACTCAAAACCCCATATTTCCCACAGAGTAATATATCTGACTAGTAAGAATCATAAAACCTATGTATTGATATGTCCCTTTAAGGGAATCAAGTGTGTCTAGACTGGCTTAAACATGACACCAAGAATCAGCTCAAACCCACTATCAAATGGAATTTCAAAAACAAAACACTAAAACAGGGAAATTCTTTACAATTCCTTCAGGGTCTCTGATGAATCCTGGAATGACCCAATCTACAATGACAGCTGGAGGTGGCATAAGGATGGACACATGGGACTGAGAGGATTGGTGAGATTGGGTGAGCAAATGCAGACCCTTTAGAGCAGTAATGCATGGCAGCCATTCCATTGGTCACAACTCTCCAGGTTGAAGGGAATATTACTACAGCTATAAAATGTATAGGAAACCTAGAGAATGGACACACTGTGAATATGAAAGGTCTCTAAAACTCAACGAATAATCCCTCTCCATGTGCTCCAGTTTGACTTTCCAACTGCTTTACTATCAATCTCCCAACTTGGAGAGACAGCACCTTTAACCTCCTGGTGTGCACATGTTGCCAATTTGGCAAAGGATGAAAGGGAAGAGGGAGAACCAATGAGAGAGTAGCTGTTAGACATTTGGACGGGCATATTTCTTTCTTATTTCCCGGCAGGAAGAAGAATTAACCAAAGTCTCAGCCACCCAGCAAAACCAGTATAGGTCCTGAACCAAAATATTGCACTTGCGTTCAGCTCACAACAAACGAGTTAAAAAATGGAGCTCAGGGACACAGCAATTCACAAACTGGCAGAGTAATAAAGCGCAACTATCGTCCAAAAATCTGTTGAGGGAAGTCAACGAGGCGGACTTGAAAGCGAGGCAGAATAGCAGGAAACAGATTTCAAGAGCCACGTTGGAATCGCCTTTAAAGCACAGGAAGAGGGGCAGAACTTCGACAATGATGCACTTGGCCAAAAATGGCGTATGCGTTTTCTACTGAATATATTCAGGAGAAAACGCATACGCCATTTTTGGCCAAGCAAGCAAGCGGGCAATGCAAATCTGCACTAAAAAGAAGAATCACTTCCCACCAGTCAAAAGGGACATCCACAAAATGGGTAAAAACCAGAAAGTCAAGGCAGGCCCTGGAGAACAGGGAGCCTTGTTATGCTGATGGGCGGCATGTAAATTGCCAACTGCCTCCCTGGAGGAGTGCATTGTGTTCCCTAAAACAAGTAAACAACAGAGCTACAGAGCCAAGGGCACTTCCAGTCTAGGGAATATACCTTGGGAAAACTGAAAATTCTAAAGACAGAGCCACCCCAAAATTTAGGGCTGCACTGCTTCCAAGAACCTCAACTTGGGTAAACCTTAAATATCCCAGGAAATATAAAAATGGTTCTAAAAATTGTGGTACTTATGTACGGTGGAATATCCCACAGCCATGAAATCAATGTCATAAGACCAGTAGCAGTTAAATGAGTGGATTCAGGTACGATGATTCTAAGTGAAAGAAGTCACACAGAAAAAGAAACTTATCATAAGATATCACTTATGAAGATCCTGTAAACATGGCTACACATGAACTGAGTTAGGAAAGAGAACAGAGTCTCACATTTAGAAAACACTCTTATGCCTGCTTAAGGGGGAAGGAGAGGTGGGG
Organism: Mesoplodon mirus; assembly: GCF_964341445.2. Classification (NCBI taxonomy): domain Eukaryota; kingdom Metazoa; phylum Chordata; class Mammalia; order Artiodactyla; family Ziphiidae; genus Mesoplodon; species Mesoplodon mirus. The sequence continues at coordinate 151,114 of NW_028295462.1, forward strand.
TGATACATAAAACCAGAGTTTGATATAAGCACAGGTACCGTTCAAAAACCAACTATGGAATAGACAAGACTTACACCTTCCTCAGTGAAAGGGATTCAAAACCCCATATTTCCCACAGAGGAATATATCGGACTACTAATAATCTTAAAACCTATGTATTGATATGTCTCTTTTAGGGAATCAAGTGTGTCTGGACTGGCATAAACATGGCATCGAGAATCATCTCAAACCCACTATAAAAAGGAATTTCAAAAATAAAACAAAAAAACAGGGAAATTCTTTACAATTCCTTCAGGGTCTCTGATGAAACCTGGCATGACCCTATCTACAACGACAGCTGGATGTGGCATGAGGCAGGAAACATGGGACTGAGAGGATTGGTGAGATTGGGTGAACAAATGCAGACCCTATAAAGCAATAATGCATGGCACCCATTCCATGGGTCCCAACTCTCCAGGTTGAAGGGAATATTACTGCAGCTATAAAATGTATGGGAAACCTAGAGAATGGACACACTGTGAATACGAAAGGTCTCTAAAACTCAAAGAATAGTCCCTCTTCTGGTGCTCCGGTTTGACTTTCCAACTGCTTTACTATCAATCTCCCAACTTTCAGAGACAGCCCCTTTAACCTCCTGGTTCTCACAGGTTGCCAATTTGGCAGAGGATGAAAGGGAAGTGGGAGAACCAATGAGAGAGTAGCTGTTAGGCATTTGGACTGGCACATGTCACTCTTATTTCCCGGGAGGGAGAAGAATTAACCAAAGTCTCAGCCACCCACCGCGATCCAGTATAGGTCCTGAACCAAAATATTGGACTTGCGTTCAGCTCACAAAAAAATGAGTTAAATTATGGACCTCAGGGGCACAGCAATTCACAAATTGGTAGAGTAATAAAGGACAACTATCGTAGAAAAATCTGTTGAGGGAAGGCAACGAGGCGGAATTGAAAGCGAGGCAGAATAGCAGGAAACACATTTCAAGAGCCACCTTGGAATCGCCTTTAAAGCACAGGAAGAGGGGCACAACTTCGACAATGATGCACTTGGCCACAAAGGGCGTATGTGTTTTCTCCTGAATATATTCAGGAGAAAACGCATACTCCCTTTGTGGCCAAGCAAGCCAGTGGGCAATGCAAATCTGCACTACAGAAAAGTATCACTTCCCACCGGTCAAAAGGGACATCCACAAAATGGGTAAAAACCGGAAAGGCAAGACAGGCCCTGAAGAACAGGGAGCCTTGTTATGCTGATGGGCGGCATGTAAATTGCCAACTGCCTCCCTGGAGGAGTGCATTGTGTTCCCTAAAACAAGTAAACAACAGAGCTACAGAGCCAAGGACACTTCCAGTCTAGGGAATATACCTTGGGAAAACTGAAAATCAATAAGACAGAGCCACCCCAAAATTTAGGGCTGCACTGCTTACAAGAACCTCAACTTGGGTACACCTTAAATATCCCAGGAAAGATAAAAATCGTTCAAAATATAGTGGTATTTACGTACGATGGAATATCCCTCAGCCACGCCATTAATGTCATAAGAACAGCAGCAGCAAAATGAATTGATTCAGGTACGATTATTCTAAGTGAAATAAGTCACACAGAAAAAGAAACTTATGATAAGATATCACTTAATAAGATGCTGTAAACTTTGCTACACATGAACTGATTTAGGAAAGAGAACAGAGTCTCACATTTAGAAAACACTCTTATGCCTGCTTAAGGGGGAAGGAGAGGTGGGGTGATGCATAAAACCAGAGTTTGATATAAGCACAGGTACCGTTCAAAAACCAACTATGGAATAGACAAGACTTACACCTTCCTCAGTGAAAGGGACTCAAAACCCCATATTTCCCACAGAGTAATATATCTGACGAGTAAGAATCATAAAACCTATGTATTGATATGTCTCTTTAAGGGAATCGAGTGTGTCTAGACTGGCTTAAACATGACACCAAGAATCAGCTCAAACCCACTATCAAATGGAATTTCAAAAACAAAACACTAAAACAGGGAAATTCTTTACAATTCCTTCAGGGTCTCTGATGAATCCTGGAATGACCCTATCTACAATGACAGCTGGAGGTGGCATAAGGAAGGACACATGGTACTGAGAGGATTGGTGAGATTGGGTGAGCAAATGCAGACCCTTTAGAGCAGTAATGCATGGCAGCCATTCCATTGGTCACAACTCTCCAGGTTGAAGGGAATATTACTACAGCTATAAAATGTATAGGAAACCTAGAGAATGGACACACTGTGAATATGAAAGGTCTCTAAAACTCAACGAATAATCCCTCTCCATGTGCTCCAGTTTGACTTTCCAACTGCTTTACTATCAATCTCCCAACTTGGAGAGACAGCACCTTTAACATCCTGGTGTGCACATGTTGCCAATTTGGCAAAGGATGAAAGGGAAGAGGGAGAACCAATGAGAGAGTGGCTGTTAGACATTTGGACGGGCATATTTCTTTCTTATTTCCCGGCAGGAAGAAGAATTAACCAAAGTCTCAGCCACCCAGCGAAAACCAGTATAAGTCCTGAACCAAAATATTGGACTTGCGTTCAGCTCACAAAAAACGAGTTAAAAAATGGAGCTCAGGGACACAGCAATTCACAAACTGGCAGAGTAATAAAGCACAACTATCGTCCAAAAATCTGTTGAGGGAAGTCAACGAGGCGGACTTGAAAGCGAGGCAGAATAGCAGGAAACAGATTTCAAGAGCCACGTTGGAATCGCCTTTAAAGCACAGGAAGAGGGGCAGAACTTCGCCAATGATGCACTTGGCCAAAAATGGCGTATGCGTTTTCTCCTGAATATATTCAGGAGAAAACGCATACGCCATTTTTGGCCAAGCAAGCAAGCGGGCAATGCAAATCTGCACTAAAAAGAAGAATCACTTCCCACCAGTCAAAAGGGACATCCACAAAATGGGTAAAAACCAGAAAGTCAAGGCAGGCCCTGGAGAACAGGGAGCCTTGTTATGCTGATGGGCGGCATGTAAATTGCCAACTGCCTCCCTGGAGGAGTGCATTGTGTTCCCTAAAACAAGTAAACAACAGAGCTACAGAGCCAAGGGCACTTCCAGTCTAGGGAATATACCTTGGGAAAACTGAAAATCATAAAGACAGAGCCACCCCAAAATTTAGGGCTGCACTGCTTCCAGGAACCTCAACTTGGGTAAACCTTAAATATCCCAGGAAATATAAAAATGGTTCAAAAAATTGTGGTACTTATGTACGGTGGAATATCCCACAGCCATGAAATCAATGTCATAAGACCAGTAGCAGTTAAATGAGTGGATTCAGGTACGATGATTCTAAGTGAAAGAAGTCACACAGAAAAAGAAACTTATCATAAGATATCACTTATGAAGATCCTGTAAACATGGCTACACATGAACTGAGTTAGGAAAGAGAACAGAGTCTCACATTTAGAAAACACTCTTATGCCTGCTTAAGGGGGAAGGAGAGGTGGGGTGATACATAAAACCAGAGTTTGATATAAGCACAGGTACCGTTCAAAAACCAACTATGGAATAGACAAGACTTACACCTTCCTCAGTGAAAGGGATTCAAAACCCCATATTTCCCACAGAGGAATATATCGGACTACTAATAATCTTAAAACCTATGTATTGATATGTCTCTTTTAGGGAATCAAGTGTGTCTGGACTGGCATAAACATGGCATCGAGAATCATCTCAAACCCACTATAAAAAGGAATTTCAAAAATAAAACAAAAAAACAGGGAAATTCTTTACAATTCCTTCAGGGTCTCTGATGAAACCTGGCATGACCCTATCTACAACGACAGCTGGATGTGGCATAAGGCAGGACACATGGGACTGAGAGGATTGGTGAGATTGGGTGAACAAATGCAGACCCTATAAAGCAATAATGCATGGCACCCATTCCATGGGTCCCAACTCTCCAGGTTGAAGGGAATATTACTGCAGCTATAAAATGTACGGGAAACCTAGAGAATGGACACACTGTGAATACGAAAGGTCTCTAAAACTCAACGAATAGTCCCTCTTCTGGTGCTCCGGTTTGACTTTCCAACTGCTTTACTATCAATCTCCCAACTTTCAGAGACAGCCCCTTTAACCTCCTGGTTCTCACAGGTTGCCAATTTGGCAGAGGATGAAAGGGAAGTGGGAGAACCAATGAGAGAGTAGCTGTTAGGCATTTGGACTGGCACATGTCACTCTTATTTCCCGGGAGGGAGAAGAATTAACCAAAGTCTCAGCCACCCACCGCGATCCAGTATAGGTCCTGAACCAAAATATTGGACTTGCGTTCAGCTCACAAAAAATGAGTTAAATTATGGACCTCAGGGGCACAGCAATTCACAAACTGGTAGAGTAATAAAGGACAACTATCGTACAAAAATCTGTTGAGGGAAGGCAACGAGGCGGAATTGAAAGCGAGGCAGAATAGAAGGAAACACATTTCAACAGATACGTTGGAATCGCCTTTAAAGCACAGGAAGAGGGGTACTACTTCGACAATGATTCACTTGGCCAAAAAGGGTGAAAGCGTTTTCTCCTGAATATATTCAGGAGAAAACGCATACACCCATTTTGGCCAATCAAGAAAGCGGGCAATGCAAATCTGCACTACAAAGAAGTATCACTTCCCACAGTTCAAAAGGGACCTCCACAAAATGGGTAAAAAGCAGAAATGCAAGACAGGGCCTGGAGAACAGGGAGCCTTGTTATGCTGATGGGCGGGATGTAAATTGCCAACTGCCTCTCTGGACGAGTGCATTGTGTTCCCTAAAAGAAGGAAAAAACAGAGCTACAGAGCCAGGGGCACTTCCAGACTAGGGTATGTACCTTGGGAAAACTGAAAATCAATAAGACAGAGCCACCCCAAAATTTAGGGCTGCACTGCTTACAAGAACCTCAACTTGGGTACACATTAAGTATCCCAGGAAAGATAAAAATCGTTCAAAAAATAGTGGTATTTACGTACGATGGAATATCCCTCAGCCATGCCATCAATGTCATAAGAACAGCAGCAGCAAAATGAGTTGATTCTGGTACGATTATTCTAAGTGAAATAAGTCACACAGAAAAAGAAACTTATCATAAGATATCACTTAAGAAGATCCTGTAAACATTGCTACACATGAACTGAGTTACGAAAGAGAAGAGTCTCACATTTAGAAAACATTCTTATGCCTGCTTAAGGGGGAAGGAGAGGTGGGGTGATGCATAAAACCAGAGTTTGATATAAGCACAGGTACCGTTCAAAAGCCAACTATGGAATAGACAAGACTTACACCTTCCTCAGTGAAAGGGACTCAAAACCCCATATTTCCCACAGAGTAATATATCTGACTACTAACAGTCATAAAACCTATGTATTGATATGTCTCTTTAAGGGAATCGAGTGTGTCTAGACTGGCTTAAACATGACACCAAGAATCAGCTCAAACCCACTATAAAAAGGAATTTCAAAAACAAAACAAAAAAACAGGGAAATTCTTTACAATTCCTTCAGGGTCTCTGATGAATCCTGGAATGACCCTATCTACAATGACAGCTGGAGGTGGCATAAGGATGGACACATGGGACTGAGAGGATTGGTGAGATTGGGTGAGCAAATGCAGACCCTTTAAAGCAATAATGCATGGCAGCCATTCCATTGGTCACAACTCTCCAGGTTGAAGGGAATATTACTACAGCTATAACATGTACAGGAAACCTAGAGAATGGACACACTGTGAATATGAAAGGTCTCTAAAACTCAACGAATAATCCCTCTCCTTGTGCTCCAGTTTGACTTTCCAACTGCTTTACTATCAATCTCCCAACTTGGAGAGACAGCACCTTTAACCTCCTGGTGTGCACATGTTGCCAATTTGGCAAAGGATGAAAGGGAAGAGGGAGAACCAATGAGAGTGTAGCTGTTAGACATTTGGACGGGCACATTTCTTTCTTATTTCCCGGGAGGAAGAAGAATTAACCAAAGTCTCAGCCACCCAGCCAAAACCAGTATAGGTCCTGAACCAAAATATTGGACTTGCGTTCAGCTCACAAAAAACGAGTTAAAAAATGGAGCTCAGGGACACAGCAATTCACAAACCGGCAGAGTAATAAAGGGCAGCTATCGTCCAAAAATCTGTTGAGGGAAGTCAACGAGGCGAACTTGAAAGCGAGGCAGAATAGCAGGAAACAGATTTCAAGAGCCACCTTGGTATCGCCTATAAAGCACAGGAAGAGGGGCACAACTTCGACAATGATGCACTTGGCCACAAAGGGCGTATGTGTTTTATCCTGAATATATTCAGGAGAAAACGCATACTCCCTTTTTGGCCAAGCAAGCAAGTGGGCAATGCAAATCTGCACTACAAAAAAGTATCACTTCCCACCGGTCAAAAGGGACATCCACAAATTGGGTAAAAACCAGAAAGGCAAGACAGGCCCTGAAGAACAGGGAGCCTTGTTATGCTGATGGGCGGCATGTAAATTGCCAACTGCCTCCCTGGAGGAGTGCATTGTGTTCCCTAAAAGAAGTAAACAACAGAGCTACAGAGCCAAGGACACTTCCAGTCTAGGGAATATACCTTGGGAAAACTGAAAATCAATAAGACAGAGCCACCCCAAAATTTAGGGCTGCACTGCTTACAAGAACCTCAACTTGGGTACACCTTAAATATCCCAGGAAAGATAAAAATCGTTCAAAATATAGTGGTATTTACGTACGATGGAATATCCCTCAGCCACGCCATCAATGTCATAAGAACAGCAGCAGCAAAATGAATTGATTCAGGTACGATGATTCTAAGTGAAATAAGTCACACAGAAAAAGAAACTTATGATAAGATATCACTTAATAAGATCCTGTAAACATTGCTACACATGAACTGATTTAGGAAAGAGAACAGAGTCTCACATTTAGAAAACACTCTTATGCCTGCTTAAGGGGGAAGGAGAGGTGGGGTGATACATAAAACCAGAGTTTGATATAAGCACAGGTACCGTTCAAAAACCAACTATGGAATAGACAAGACTTACACCTTCCTCAGTGAAAGGGACTCAAAACCCCATATTTCCCACAGAGTAATATATCTGACTAGTAAGAATCATAAAACCTATGTATTGATATGTCTCTTTAAGGGAATCGAATGTGTCTAGACTGGCTTAAACATGACACCAAGAATCAGCTCAAACCCACTATCAAATGGAATTTCAAAAACAAAACACTAAAACAGGGAAATTCTTTACAATTCCTTCAGGGTCTCTGATGAATCCTGGAATGACCCTATCTACAATGACAGCTGGAGGTGGCATAAGGATGGACACATGGGACTGAGAGGATTGGTGAGATTGGGTGAGCAAATGCAGACCCTTTAGAGCAGTAATGCATGGCAGCCATTCCATTGGTCACAACTCTCCAGGTTGAAGGGAATATTACTACAGCTATAAAATGTATAGGAAACCTAGCGAATGGACACACTGTGAATATGAAAGGTCTCTAAAACTCAACGAATAATCCCTCTCCTTGTGCTCCAGTTTGACTTTCCAACTGCTTTACTATCAATCTCCCAACTTGGAGAGACAGCACCTTTAACCTCCTGGTGTGCACATGTTGCCAATTTGGCAAAGGATGAAAGGGAAGAGGGAGAACCAATGAGAGAGTAGCTGTTAGACATTTGGACGGGCATATTTCTTTCTTATTTCCCGGCAGGAAGAATTAACCAAAGTCTCAGCCACCCAGCGAAAACCAGTATAGGTCCTGAACCAAAATATTGCACTTGCGTTCAGCTCACAACAAACGAGTTAAAAAATGGAGCTCAGGGACACAGCAATTCACAAACTGGCAGAGTAATAAAGCGCAACTATCGTCCCAAAATCTGTTGAGGGAAGTCAACGAGGCGGACTTGAAAGCGAGGCAGAATAGCAGGAAACAGATTTCAAGAGCCACGTTGGAATCGCCTTTAAAGCACAGGAAGAGGGGCAGAACTTCGACAATGATGCACTTGGCCAAAAATGGCGTATGCATTTTCTCCTGAATATATTCAGGAGAAAACGCATACGCCATTTTTGGCCAAGCAAGCAAGCGGGCAATGCAAATCTGCACTAAAAAGAAGAATCACTTCCCACCAGTCACAAGGGACATCCACAAAATGGGTAAAAACCAGAAAGTCAAGGCAGGCCCTGGAGAACAGGGAGCCTTGTTATGCTGATGGGCGGCATGTAAATTGCCAACTGCCTCCCTGGAGGAGTGCATTGTGTTCCCTAAAACAAGTAAACAACAGAGCTACAGAGCCAAGGGCACTTCCAGTCTAGCGAATATACCTTGGGAAAACTGAAAATCATAAAGACAGAGCCACCCCAAAATTTAGGGCTGCACTGCTTCCAGGAACCTCAACTTGGGTAAACCTTAAATATCCCAGGAAATATAAAAATGGTTCAAAAAATTGTGGTACTTATGTACGGTGGAATATCCCACAGCCATGAAATCAATGTCATAAGACCAGTAGCAGTTAAATGAGTGGATTCAGGTACGATGATTCTAAGTGAAAGAAGTCACACAGAAAAAGAAACTTATCATAAGATATCACTTATGAAGATCCTGTAAACATGGCTACACATGAACTGAGTTAGGAAAGAGAACAGAGTCTCACATTTAGAAAACACTCTTATGCCTGCTTAAGGGGGAAGGAGAGGTGGGGTGATACATAAAACCAGAGTTTGATATAAGCACAGGTACCGTTCAAAAACCAACTATGGAATAGACAAGACTTACACCTTCCTCAGTGAAAGGGATTCAAAACCCCATATTTCCCACAGAGGAATATATCAGACTACTAATAATCTTAAAACCTATGTATTGATATGTCTCTTTTAGGGAATCAAGTGTGTCTGGACTGGCATAAACATGGCATCGAGAATCATCTCAAACCCACTATAAAATGGAATTTCAAAAATAAAACAAAAAAACAGGGAAATTCTTTACAATTCCTTCAGGGTCTCTGATGAAACCTGGCATGACCCTATCTACAACGACAGCTGGATGTGGCATAAGGCAGGACACATGGGACTGAGAGGATTGGTGAGATTGGGTGAACAAATGCAGACCCTATAAAGCAATAATGCATGGCACCCATTCCATGGGTCCCAACTCTCCAGGTTGAAGGGAATATTACTGCAGCTATAAAATGTACGGGAAACCTAGAGAATGGACACACTGTGAATACGAAAGGTCTCTAAAACTCAACGAATAGTCCCTCTTCTGGTGCTCCGGTTTGACTTTCCAACTGCTTTACTATCAATCTCCCAACTTTCAGAGACAGCCCCTTTAACCTCCTGGTTCTCACAGGTTGCCAATTTGGCAGAGGATGAAAGGGAAGTGGGAGAACCAATGAGAGAGTAGCTGTTAGGCATTTGGACTGGCACATGTCACTCTTATTTCCCGGGAGGGAGAAGAATTAACCAAAGTCTCAGCCACCCACCGTGATCCAGTATAGGTCCTGAACCAAAATATTGGACTTGCGTTCAGCTCACAAAAAATGAGTTAAATTATGGACCTCAGGGGCACAGCAATTCACAAACTGGTAGAGTAATAAAGGACAACTATCGTACAAAAATTTGTTGAGGGAAGGCAACGAGGCGGAATTGAAAGCGAGGCAGAATAGAAGGAAACACATTTCAACAGATACGTTGGAATCGCCTTTAAAGCACAGGAAGAGGGGTACAACTTCGACAATGATTCACTTGGCCAAAAAGGGTGAAAGCGTTTTCTCCTGAATATATTCAGGAGAAAACGCATACACCCATTTTGGCCAATCAAGAAAGCGGGCAATGCAAATCTGCACTACAAAGAAGTATCACTTCCCACAGTTCAAAAGGGACCTCCACAAAATGGGTAAAAAGCAGAAATGCAAGACAGGGCCTGGAGAACAGGGAGCCTTGTTATGCTGATGGGCGGGATGTAAATTGCCAACTGCCTCTCTGGACGAGTGCATTGTGTTCCCTAAAAGAAGGAAAAAACAGAGCTACAGAGCCAGGGGCACTTCCAGACTAGGGTATGTACCTTGGGAAAACTGAAAATCAATAAGACAGAGCCACCCCAAAATTTAGGGCTGCACTGCTTACAAGAACCTCAACTTGGGTACACATTAAGTATCCCAGGAAAGATAAAAATCGTTCAAAAAATAGTGGTATTTACGTACGATGGAATATCCCTCAGCCATGCCATCAATGTCATAAGAACAGCAGCAGCAAAATGAGTTGATTCTGGTACGATTATTCTAAGTGAAATAAGTCACACAGAAAAAGAAACTTATCATAAGATATCACTTAAGAAGATCCTGTAAACATTGCTACACATGAACTGAGTTACGAAAGAGAAGAGTCTCACATTTAGAAAACATTCTTATGCCTGCTTAAGGGGGAAGGAGAGGTGGGGTGATGCATAAAACCAGAGTTTGATATAAGCACAGGTACCGTTCAAAAGCCAACTATGGAATAGACAAGACTTACACCTTCCTCAGTGAAAGGGACTCAAAACCCCATATTTCCCACAGAGTAATATATCTGACTACTAACAGTCATAAAACCTATGTATTGATATGTCTCTTTAAGGGAATCGAGTGTGTCTAGACTGGCTTAAACATGACACCAAGAATCAGCTCAAACCCACTATAAAAAGGAATTTCAAAAACAAAACAAAAAAACAGGGAAATTCTTTACAATTCCTTCAGGGTCTCTGATGAATCCTGGAATGACCCTATCTACAATGACAGCTGGAGGTGGCATAAGGATGGACACATGGGACTGAGAGGATTGGTGAGATTGGGTGAGCAAATGCAGACCCTTTAAAGCAATAATGCATGGCAGCCATTCCATTGGTCACAACTCTCCAGGTTGAAGGGAATATTACTACAGCTATAACATGTACAGGAAACCTAGAGAATGGACACACTGTGAATATGAAAGGTCTCTAAAACTCAACGAATAATCCCTCTCCTTGTGCTCCAGTTTGACTTTCCAACTGCTTTACTATCAATCTCCCAACTTGGAGAGACAGCACCTTTAACCTCCTGGTGTGCACATGTTGCCAATTTGGCAAAGGATGAAAGGGAAGAGGGAGAACCAATGAGAGTGTAGCTGTTAGACATTTGGACGGGCACATTTCTTTCTTATTTCCCGGGAGGAAGAAGAATTAACCAAAGTCTCAGCCACCCAGCCAAAACCAGTATAGGTCCTGAACCAAAATATTGGACTTGCGTTCAGCTCACAAAAAACGAGTTAAAAAATGGAGCTCAGGGACACAGCAATTCACAAACCGGCAGAGTAATAAAGGGCAGCTATCGTCCAAAAATCTGTTGAGGGAAGTCAACGAGGCGAACTTGAAAGCGAGGCAGAATAGCAGGAAACAGATTTCAAGAGCCACCTTGGTATCGCCTTTAAAGCACAGGAAGAGGGGCACAACTTCGACAATGATGCACTTGGCCACAAAGGGCGTATGTGTTTTCTCCTGAATATATTCAGGAGAAAACGCATACTCCCTTTTTGGCCAAGCAAGCAAGTGGGCAATGCAAATCTGCACTACAAAAAAGTATCACTTCCCACCGGTCAAAAGGGACATCCACAAAATGGGTAAAAACCAGAAAGGCAAGACAGGCCCTGAAGAACAGGGAGCCTTGTTATGCTGATGGGCGGCATGTAAATTGCCAACTGCCTCGCTGGAGGAGTGCATTGTGTTCCCTAAAACAAGTAAACAAGAGAGCTACAGAGCCAAGGACACTTCCAGTCTAGGGAATATACCTTGGGAAAACTGAAAATCAATAAGACAGAGCCACCCCAAAATTTAGGGCTGCACTGCTTACAAGAACGTCAACTTGGGTACACCTTAAATATCCCAGGAAAGATAAAAATCGTTCAAAAAATAGTGGTATTTACGTACGATGGAATATCCCTCAGCCACGCCATCAATGTCATAAGAACAGCAGCAGCAAAATGAATTGATTCAGGTACGATGATTCTAAGTGAAATAAGTCACACAGAAAAAGAAACTTATGATAAGATATCACTTAATAAGATCCTGTAAACATTGCTACACATGAACTGATTTAGGAAAGAGAACAGAGTCTCACATTTAGAAAACACTCTTATTCCTGCTTAAGGGGGAAGGAGAGGTGGGGTGATACATAAAACCAGAGTTTGATATAAGCACAGGTACCGTTCAAAAACCAACTATGGAATAGACAAGACTTACACCTTCCTCAGTGAAAGGGACTCAAAACCCCATATTTCCCACAGAGTAATATATCTGACTAGTAAGAATCATAAAACCTATGTATTGATATGTCTCTTTAAGGGAATCGAATGTGTCTAGACTGGCTTAAACATGACACCAAGAATCAGCTCAAACCCACTATCAAATGGAATTTCAAAAACAAAACACTAAAACAGGGAAATTCTTTACAATTCCTTCAGGGTCTCTGATGAATCCTGGAATGACCCTATCTACAATGACAGCTGGAGGTGGCATAAGGATGGACACATGGGACTGAGAGGATTGGTGAGATTGGGTGAGCAAATGCAGACCCTTTAGAGCAGTAATGCATGGCAGCCATTCCATTGGTCACAACTCTCCAGGTTGAAGGGAATATTACTACAGCTATAAAATGTATAGGAATCCTAGCGAATGGACACACTGTGAATATGAAAGGTCTCTAAAACTCAACGAATAATCCCTCTCCATGTGCTCCAGTTTGACTTTCCAACTGCTTTACTATCAATCTCCCAACTTGGAGAGACAGCACCTTTAACCTCCTGGTGTGCACATGTTGCCAATTTGGCAAAGGATGAAAGGGAAGAGGGAGAACCAATGAGAGAGTAGCTGTTAGACATTTGGACGGGCATATTTCTTTCTTATTTCCCGGCAGGAAGAATTAACCAAAGTCTCAGCCACCCAGCGAAAACCAGTATAGGTCCTGAACCAAAATATTGCACTTGCGTTCAGCTCACAACAAACGAGTTAAAAAATGGAGCTCAGGGACACAGCAATTCACAAACTGGCAGAGTAATAAAGCGCAACTATCGTCCAAAAATCTGTTGAGGGGAGTCAACGAGGCGGACTTGAAAGCGAGGCAGAATAGCAGGAAACAGATTTCAAGAGCCACGTTGGAATCGCCTTTAAAGCACAGGAAGAAGGGCAGAACTTCGACAATGATGCACTTGGCCAAAAATGGCGTATGCGTTTTCTCCTGAATATATTCAGGAGAAAACGCATACGCCATTTTTGGCCAAGCAAGCAAGCGGGCAATGCAAATCTGCACTAAAAAGAAGAATCACTTCCCACCAGTCAAAAGGGACATCCACAAAATGGGTAAAAACCAGAAAGTCAAGGCAGGCCCTGGAGAACAGGGAGCCTTGTTATGCTGATGGGCGGCATGTAAATTGCCAACTGCCTCCCTGGAGGAGTGCATTGTGTTCCCTAAAACAAGTAAACAACAGAGCTACAGAGCCAAGGGCACTTCCAGTCTAGGGAATATTCCTTGGGAAAACTGAAAATCATAAAGACAGAGCCACCCCAAAATTTAGGGCTGCACTGCTTCCAGGAACCTCAACTTGGGTAAACCTTAAATATCCCAGGAAATATAAAAATGGTTCAAAAAATTGTGGTACTTATGTACGGTGGAATATCCCACAGCCATGAAATCAATGTCATAAGACCAGTAGCAGTTAAATGAGTGGATTCAGGTACGATGATTCTAAGTGAAAGAAGTCACACAGAAAAAGAAACTTATCATAAGATATCACTTATGAAGATCCTGTAAACATGGCTACACATGAACTGAGTTAGGAAAGAGAACACAGTCTCACATTTAGAAAACACTCTTATGCCTGCTTAAGGGGGAAGGAGAGGTGGGGTGATACATAAAACCAGAGTTTGATATAAGCACAGGTACCGTTCAAAAACCAACTATGGAATAGACAAGACTTACACCTTCCTCAGTGAAAGGGATTCAAAACCCCATATTTCCCACAGAGGAATATATCGGACTACTAATAATCTTAAAACCTATGTATTGATATGTCTCTTTTAGGGAATCAAGTGTGTCTGGACTGGCATAAACATGGCATCGAGAATCATCTCAAACCCACTATAAAAAGGAATTTCAAAAATAAAACAAAAAAACAGGGAAATTCTTTACAATTCCTTCAGGGTCTCTGATGAAACCTGGCATGACCCTATCTACAACGACAGCTGGATGTGGCATAAGGCAGGACACATGGGACTGAGAGGATTGGTGAGATTGGGTGAACAAATGCAGACCCTATAAAGCAATAATGCATGGCACCCATTCCATGGGTCCCAACTCTCCAGGTTGAAGGGAATATTACTGCAGCTATAAAATGTACGGGAAACCTAGAGAATGGACACACTGTGAATACGAAAGGTCTCTAAAACTCAAAGAATAGTCCCTCTTCTGGTGCTCCGGTTTGACTTTCCAACTGCTTTACTATCAATCTCCCAACTTTCAGAGACAGCCCCTTTAACCTCCTGGTTCTCACAGGTTGCCAATTTGGCAGAGGATGAAAGGGAAGTGGGAGAACCAATGAGAGAGTAGCTGTTAGGCATTTGGACTGGCACATGTCACTCTTATTTCCCGGGAGGGAGAAGAATTAACCAAAGTCTCAGCCACCCACCGCGATCCAGTATAGGTCCTGAACCAAAATATTGGACTTGCGTTCAGCTCACAAAAAATGAGTTAAATTATGGACCTCAGGGGCACAGCAATTCACAAACTGGTAGAGTAATAAAGGACAACTATCGTACAAAAATCTGTTGAGGGAAGGCAACGAGGCGGAATTGAAAGCGAGGCAGAATAGAAGGAAACACATTTCAACAGATACGTTGGAATCGCCTTTAAAGCACAGGAAGAGGGGTACTACTTCGACAATGATTCACTTGGCCAAAAAGGGTGAAAGCGTTTTCTCCTGAATATATTCAGGAGAAAACGCATACACCCATTTTGGCCAATCAAGAAAGCGGGCAATGCAAATCTGCACTACAAAGAAGTATCACTTCCCACAGTTCAAAAGGGACCTCCACAAAATGGGTAAAAAGCAGAAATGCAAGACAGGGCCTGGAGAACAGGGAGCCTTGTTATGCTGATGGGCGGGATGTAAATTGCCAACTGCCTCTCTGGACGAGTGCATTGTGTTCCCTAAAAGAAGGAAAAAACAGAGCTACAGAGCCAGGGGCACTTCCAGACTAGGGTATGTACCTTGGGAAAACTGAAAATCAATAAGACAGAGCCACCCCAAAATTTAGGGCTGCACTGCTTACAAGAACCTCAACTTGGGTACACATTAAGTATCCCAGGAAAGATAAAAATCGTTCAAAAAATAGTGGTATTTACGTACGATGGAATATCCCTCAGCCATGCCATCAATGTCATAAGAACAGCAGCAGCAAAATGAGTTGATTCTGGTACGATTATTCTAAGTGAAATAAGTCACACAGAAAAAGAAACTTATCATAAGATATCACTTAAGAAGATCCTGTAAACATTGCTACACATGAACTGAGTTACGAAAGAGAAGAGTCTCACATTTAGAAAACATTCTTATGCCTGCTTAAGGGGGAAGGAGAGGTGGGGTGATGCATAAAACCAGAGTTTGATATAAGCACAGGTACCGTTCAAAAGCCAACTATGGAATAGACAAGACTTACACCTTCCTCAGTGAAAGGGACTCAAAACCCCATATTTCCCACAGAGTAATATATCTGACTACTAACAGTCATAAAACCTATGTATTGATATGTCTCTTTAAGGGAATCGAGTGTGTCTAGACTGGCTTAAACATGACACCAAGAATCAGCTCAAACCCACTATAAAAAGGAATTTCAAAAACAAAACAAAAAAACAGGGAAATTCTTTACAATTCCTTCAGGGTCTCTGATGAATCCTGGAATGACCCTATCTACAATGACAGCTGGAGGTGGCATAAGGATGGACACATGGGACTGAGAGGATTGGTGAGATTGGGTGAGCAAATGCAGACCCTTTAAAGCAATAATGCATGGCAGCCATTCCATTGGTCACAACTCTCCAGGTTGAAGGGAATATTACTACAGCTATAACATGTACAGGAAACCTAGAGAATGGACACACTGTGAATATGAAAGGTCTCTAAAACTCAACGAATAATCCCTCTCCTTGTGCTCCAGTTTGACTTTCCAACTGCTTTACTATCAATCTCCCAACTTGGAGAGACAGCACCTTTAACCTCCTGGTGTGCACATGTTGCCAATTTGGCAAAGGATGAAAGGGAAGAGGGAGAACCAATGAGAGTGTAGCTGTTAGACATTTGGACGGGCACATTTCTTTCTTATTTCCCGGGAGGAAGAAGAATTAACCAAAGTCTCAGCCACCCAGCCAAAACCAGTATAGGTCCTGAACCAAAATATTGGACTTGCGTTCAGCTCACAAAAAACGAGTTAAAAAATGGAGCTCAGGGACACAGCAATTCACAAACCGGCAGAGTAATAAAGGGCAGCTATCGTCCAAAAATCTGTTGAGGGAAGTCAACGAGGCGAACTTGAAAGCGAGGCAGAATAGCAGGAAACAGATTTCAAGAGCCACCTTGGTATCGCCTATAAAGCACAGGAAGAGGGGCACAACTTCGACAATGATGCACTTGGCCACAAAGGGCGTATGTGTTTACTCCTGAATATATTCAGGAGAAAACGCATACTCCCTTTTTGGCCAAGCAAGCAAGTGGGCAATGCAAATCTGCACTACAAAAAAGTATCACTTCCCACCGGTCAAAAGGGACATCCACAAATTGGGTAAAAACCAGAAAGGCAAGACAGGCCCTGAAGAACAGGGAGCCTTGTTATGCTGATGGGCGGCATGTAAATTGCCAACTGCCTCCCTGGAGGAGTGCATTGTGTTCCCTAAAACAAGTAAACAACAGAGCTACAGAGCTAAGGACACTTCCAGTCTAGGGAATATACCTTGGGAAAACTGAAAATCAATAAGACAGAGCCACCCCAAAATTTAGGGCTGCACTGCTTACAAGAACCTCAACTTGGGTACACATTAAGTATCCCAGGAAAGATAAAAATCGTTCAAAAAATAGTGGTATTTACGTACGATGGAATATCCCTCAGCCATGCCATCAATGTCATAAGAACAGCAGCAGCAAAATGAGTTGATACTGGTACGATTATTCTAAGTGAAATAAGTCACACAGAAAAAGAAACTTATCATAAGATATCACTTAAGAAGATCCTTTAAACATTGCTACACATGAACTGAGTTACGAAAGAGAAGAGTCTCACATTTAGAAAACATTCTTATGCCTGCTTAAGGGGGAAGGAGAGGTGGGGTGATGCATAAAACCAGAGTTTGATATAAGCACAGGTACCGTTCAAAAGCCAACTATGGAATAGACAAGACTTACACCTTCCTCAGTGAAAGGGACTCAAAACCCCATATTTCCCACAGAGTAATATATCTGACTACTAACAGTCATAAAACCTATGTATTGATATGTCTCTTTAAGGGAATCGAGTGTGTCTAGACTGGCTTAAACATGACACCAAGAATCAGCTCAAACCCACTATAAAAAGGAATTTCAAAAACAAAACAAAAAAACAGGGAAATTCTTTACAATTCCTTCAGGGTCTCTGATGAATCCTGGAATGACCCTATCTACAATGACAGCTGGAGGTGGCATAAGGATGGACACATGGGACTGAGAGGATTGGTGAGATTGGGTGAGCAAATGCAGACCCTTTAAAGCAATAATGCATGGCAGCCATTCCATTGGTCACAACTCTCCAGGTTGAAGGGAATATTACTACAGCTATAACATGTACAGGAAACCTAGAGAATGGACACACTGTGAATATGAAAGGTCTCTAAAACTCAACGAATAATCCCTCTCCTTGTGCTCCAGTTTGACTTTCCAACTGCTTTACTATCAATCTCCCAACTTGGAGAGACAGCACCTTTAACCTCCTGGTGTGCACATGTTGCCAATTTGGTAAAAGATGAAAGGGTAGAGGGAGAACCAATGAGAGAGTAGCTGTTAGACATTTGGACGGGCACATTTCTTTCTTATTTCCCGGGAGGAAGAAGAATTAACCAAAGTCTCAGCCACCCAGCAAAAACCAGTATAGGTCCTGAACCAAAATATTGGACTTGCGTTCAGCTCACAAAAAACGAGTTAAAAAATGGAGCTCAGGGACACAGCAATTCACAAACCGGCAGAGTAATAAAGGGCAGCTATCGTCCAAAAATCTGTTGAGGGAAGTCAACGAGGCGAACTTGAAAGCGAGGCAGAATAGCAGGAAACAGATTTCAAGAGCCACCTTGGTATCGCCTATAAAGCACAGGAAGAGGGGCACAACTTCGACAATGATGCACTTGGCCACAAAGGGCGTATGTGTTTACTCCTGAATATATTCAGGAGAAAACGCATACTCCCTTTTTGGCCAAGCAAGCAAGTGGGCAATGCAAATCTGCACTACAAAAAAGTATCACTTCCCACCGGTCAAAAGGGACATCCACAAATTGGGTAAAAACCAGAAAGGCAAGACAGGCCCTGAAGAACAGGGAGCCTTGTTATGCTGATGGGCGGCATGTAAATTGCCAACTGCCTCCCTGGAGGAGTGCATTGTGTTCCCTAAAACAAGTAAACAACAGAGCTACAGAGCTAAGGACACTTCCAGTCTAGGGAATATACCTTGGGAAAACTGAAAATCAATAAGACAGAGCCACCCCAAAATTTAGGGCTGCACTGCTTACAAGAACCTCAACTTGGGTACACATTAAGTATCCCAGGAAAGATAAAAATCGTTCAAAAAATAGTGGTATTTACGTACGATGGAATATCCCTCAGCCATGCCATCAATGTCATAAGAACAGCAGCAGCAAAATGAGTTGATACTGGTACGATTATTCTAAGTGAAATAAGTCACACAGAAAAAGAAACTTATCATAAGATATCACTTAAGAAGATCCTTTAAACATTGCTACACATGAACTGAGTTACGAAAGAGAAGAGTCTCACATTTAGAAAACATTCTTATGCCTGCTTAAGGGGGAAGGAGAGGTGGGGTGATGCATAAAACCAGAGTTTGATATAAGCACAGGTACCGTTCAAAAGCCAACTATGGAATAGACAAGACTTACACCTTCCTCAGTGAAAGGGACTCAAAACCCCATATTTCCCACAGAGTAATATATCTGACTACTAACAGTCATAAAACCTATGTATTGATATGTCTCTTTAAGGGAATCGAGTGTGTCTAGACTGGCTTAAACATGACACCAAGAATCAGCTCAAACCCACTATAAAAAGGAATTTCAAAAACAAAACAAAAAAACAGGGAAATTCTTTACAATTCCTTCAGGGTCTCTGATGAATCCTGGAATGACCCTATCTACAATGACAGCTGGAGGTGGCATAAGGATGGACACATGGGACTGAGAGGATTGGTGAGATTGGGTGAGCAAATGCAGACCCTTTAAAGCAATAATGCATGGCAGCCATTCCATTGGTCACAACTCTCCAGGTTGAAGGGAATATTACTACAGCTATAACATGTACAGGAAACCTAGAGAATGGACACACTGTGAATATGAAAGGTCTCTAAAACTCAACGAATAATCCCTCTCCTTGTGCTCCAGTTTGACTTTCCAACTGCTTTACTATCAATCTCCCAACTTGGAGAGACAGCACCTTTAACCTCCTGGTGTGCACATGTTGCCAATTTGGTAAAAGATGAAAGGGTAGAGGGAGAACCAATGAGAGAGTAGCTGTTAGACATTTGGACGGGCACATTTCTTTCTTATTTCCCGGGAGGAAGAAGAATTAACCAAAGTCTCAGCCACCCAGCAAAAACCAGTATAGGTCCTGAACCAAAATATTGGACTTGCGTTCAGCTCACAAAAAACGAGTTAAAAAATGGAGCTCAGGGACACAGCAATTCACAAACCGGCAGAGTAATAAAGGGCAGCTATCGTCCAAAAATCTGCTGAGGGAAGTCAACGAGGCGAACTTGAAAGCGAGGCAGAATAGCAGGAAACAGATTTCAAGAGCCACCTTGGAATCGCCTTTAAAGCACAGGAAGAGGGGCACAACTTCGACAATGATGCACTTGGCCACAAAGGGCGTATGTGTTTTCTCCTGACTATATTCAGGAGAAAACGCATACGCCCTTTTTGGCCAAGCAAGCAAGTGGGCAATGCAAATCTGCACTACAAAAAAGTATCACTTCCCACTGGTCAAAAGGGACATCCACAAAATGGGTAAAAACCGGAAAGGCAAGACAGGCCCTGAAGAACAGGGAGCCTTGTTATGCTGATGGGCGGCATGTAAATTGCCAACTGCCTCCCTGGAGGAGTGCATTGTGTTCCCTAAAACAAGTAAACAAGAGAGCTACAGAGCCAAGGACACTTCCAGTCTAGGGAATATACCTTGGGAAAACTGAAAATCAATAAGACAGAGCCACCCCAAAATTTAGGGCTGCACTGCTTACAAGAACCTCAACTTGGGTACACCTTAAATATCCCAGGAAAGATAAAAATCGTTCAAAATATAGTGGTATTTACGTACGATGGAATATCCCTCAGCCACGCCATCAATGTCATAAGAACAGCAGCAGCAAAATGAATTGATTCAGGTACGATGATTCTAAGTGAAATAAGTCACACAGAAAAAGAAACTTATGATAAGATATCACTTAATAAGATCCTGTAAACATTGCTACACATGAACTGATTTAGGAAAGAGAACAGAGTCTCACATTTAGAAAACACTCTTATGCCTGCTTAAGGGGGAAGGAGAGGTGGGGTGATACATAAAACCAGAGTTTGATATAAGCACAGGTACCGTTCAAAAACCAACTATGGAATAGACAAGACTTACACCTTCCTCAGTGAAAGGGACTCAAAACCCCATATTTCCCACAGAGTAATATATCTGACTAGTAAGAATCATAAAACCTATGTATTGATATGTCTCTTTAAGGAAATCGAGTGTGTGTAGACTGGCTTAAACATGACACCAAGAATCAGCTCAAACCCACTATCAAATGGAATTTCAAAAACAAAACACTAAAACAGGGAAATTCTTTACAATTCCTTCAGGGTCTCTGATGAATCCTGGAATGACCCTATCTACAATGACAGCTGGAGGTGGCATAAGGATGGACACATGGGACTGAGAGGATTGGTGAGATTGGGTGAGCAAATGCAGACCCTTTAAAGCAATAATGCATGGCAGCCATTCCATTGGTCACAACTCTCCAGGTTGAAGGGAATATTACTACAGCTATAAAATGTATAGGAAACCTAGAGAATGGACACACTGTGAATATGAAAGGTCTCTAAAACTCAACGAATAATCCCTCTCCATGTGCTCCAGTTTGACTTTCCAACTGCTTTACTATCAATCTCCCAACTTGGAGAGACAGCACCTTTAACCTCCTGGTGTGCACATGTTGCCAATTTGGCAAAGGATGAAAGGGAAGAGGGAGAACCAATGAGAGAGTAGCTGTTAGACATTTGGACGGGCATATTTCTTTCTCATTTCCCGGCAGGAAGAAGAATTAACCAAAGTCTCAGCCACCCAGCGAAAACCAGTATAGGTCCTGAACCAAAATATTGCACTTGCGTTCAGCTCACAACAAACGAGTTAAAAAATGGAGCTCAGGGACACAGCAATTCACAAACTGGCAGAGTAATAAAGCGCAACTATCGTCCAAAAATCTGTTGAGGGAAGTCAACGAGGCGGACTTGAAAGCGAGGCAGAATAGCAGGAAACAGATTTCAAGAGCCACGTTGGAATCGCCTTTAAAGCACAGGAAGAGGGGCACAACTTCGACAATGATGCACTTGGCCAAAAATGGCGTATGCGTTTTCTCCTGAATATATTCAGGAGAAAACGCATACGCCATTTTTGGCCAAGCAAGCAAGCGGGCAATGCAAATCTGCACTAAAAAGAAGAATCACTTCCCACCAGTCACAAGGGACATCCACAAAATGGGTAAAAACCAGAAAGTCAAGGCAGGCCCTGGAGAACAGTGAGCCTTGTTATGCTGATGGGCGGCATGTAAATTGCCAACTGCCTCCCTGGAGGAGTGCATTGTGTTCCCTAAAACAAGTAAACAACAGAGCTACAGAGCCAAGGGCACTTCCAGTCTAGCGAATATACCTTGGGAAAACTGAAAATCATAAAGACAGAGCCACCCCAAAATTTAGGGCTGCACTGCTTCCAGGAACCTCAACTTGGGTAAACCTTAAATATCCCAGGAAATATAAAAATGGTTCAAAAAATTGTGGTACTTATGTACGGTGGAATATCCCACAGCCATGAAATCAATGTCATAAGACCAGTAGCAGTTAAATGAGTGGATTCAGGTACGATGATTCTAAGTGAAAGAAGTCACACAGAAAAAGAAACTTATCATAAGATATCACTTATGAAGATCCTGTAAACATGGCTACACATGAACTGAGTTAGGAAAGAGAACAGAGTCTCACATTTAGAAAACACTCTTATGCCTGCTTAAGGGGGAAGGAGAGGTGGGGTGATACATAAAACCAGAGTTTGATATAAGCACAGGTACCGTTCAAAAACCAACTATGGAATAGACAAGACTTACACCTTCCTCAGTGAAAGATATTCAAAAACCCATATTTCCCACAGAGGAATATATCGGACTACTAATAATCTTAAAACCTATGTACTGATATGTCTCCATAAGGGAATCAAGTGTGTCTGGACTGGCATAAACATGGCCTCGAGAATCATCTCAAACCCACTATAAAAAGGAATTTCAAAAATAAAACAAAAAAACAGGGAAATTCTTTACAATTTCTTTAGGGTCTCTGATGAAACCTGGCATGACCCTATCTACAACGACAGCTGGATATGGCATAAGGCAGGACACATGGGACTGAGAGGATTGGTGAGATTGGGTGAACAAATGCAGACCCTATAAAGCAATAATGCATGGCACACATTCCATGGGTCCCAACTCTCCAGGTTGAAGGGAATATTACTACAGCTATAAAATGTACGGGAAACCTAGAGAATGGACACACTGTGAATACGAAAGGTCTCTAAAACTCAACGAATAGTCCCTCTTCTGGTGCTCCGGTTTGATTTTCCAACGGCTTTACTATCAATCTCCCAACTTTCAGAGACAGCCCCTTTAACCTGCTGGTTCTCACAGGTTGCCAATTTGGCAGAGGATGAAAGGGAAGTGGGAGAACCAATGAGAGAGTAGCTGTTAGGCATTTGGACTGGCACATGTCACTCTTATTTCCCGGGAGGGAGAAGAATTAACCAAAGTCTCAGCCACCCACCGCGATCCAGTATAGGTCCTGAACCAAAATATTGGACTTGCGTTCAGCTCACAAAAAATGAGTTAAATTATGGACCTCAGGGGCACAGCAATTCACAAACTGGTAGAGTAATAAAGGACAACTATCGTACAAAAATCTGTTGAGGGAAGGCAACGAGGCGGAATTGAAAGCGAGGCAGAATAGAAGGAAACACATTTCAACAGATACGTTGGAATCGCCTTTAAAGCACAGGAAGAGGGGTACAACTTCGACAATGATTCACTTGGCCAAAAAGGGTGAAAGCGTTTTCTCCTGAATATATTCAGGAGAAAACGCATACGCCCATTTTGGCCAATCAAGTAAGCAGGCAATGCAAATCTGCACTACAAAGAAGTATCACTTCCCACAGTTCAAAAGGGACCTCCACAAAATGGGTAAAAAGCAGAAATGCAAGACAGGGCCTGGAGAACAGGGAGCCTTGTTATGCTGATGGGCGGGATGTAAATTGCCAACTGCCTCTCTGGACGAGTGCATTGTGTTCCCTAAAAGAAGGAAAAAACAGAGCTACAGAGCCAGGGGCACTTCCAGACTAGGGTATATACCTTGGGAAAACTGAAAATCAATAAGACAGAGCCACCCCAAAATTTAGGGCTGCACTGCTTACAAGAACCTCAAATTGGGTACACCTTTATTATCCCAGGAAAGACAAATGTGGTTCAAGAAATTGTGGTACTTACGTATGATGGAATTTCCCTCAGCCATGAAATCAATGTCATAAGGCCAGTAGCAGCAAAATGATTGGATTCAGGTACGACGATTCTAAGTGAAATAAGTCACAGAGAAAAAGAGACTTATCATAAGATATCACTTATGAAGGTCCTGTAATCATGGCCACACATGAACTGAGTTAGGAAAGAGAACAGAGTCTAAAATATAGAAAACACTCTTATGCCAGCTTAAGGGGGAAGGAGAGGTGGGGTGATGCATAAAACCAGAATTTGATATTATAAAGGTACTGTTCCAAAAACCAAATAAGGACTAGACAATACCTACACCTTATTCTGTGAAAGGAACTCAACACCCCATATTCCACACAGAGGAATATATGTGACTAGTTAGAACCTTAAAACCTATGTATTGATATGTCTCCATAATGGAATCAAGTGTGTCTAGAATGGCATAAACATGGCAGTGAGAATCAGCTTAAACCCACTATAAAATGGAATTTCAAAAACAAAACAAAAAAACTTGGAATTTCTTTACAATTCCTTCAGGGTCTCTGATGATTCCTGGAATGACCATATCTACAACGACACCTGGATGTGGCATAATGCTGGACACTTGGGACTGAGAAGATTGGTGAGATTGGGTGAGCAAATGCAGACCCTTTAAAGCAGTACTGCATGGCACACATTCCATCGGTCCCAACTCTCCCGGTTGAAGGTAATATTACTATAGATATACCAAGTACGGGAAACGTAGAGAATGGACACACAGTGAATACAAAAGGTTTCTAAAACTCAGCAAATAGTCCCTCTCCTGGTGCTCCGGTTTGACTTTCCAACTGCTTTACTATCAATCTGCCATCTTGGAGAGACAGCCCCTTTAAACTCCTGGTCTGCAAAGGTTGCCAATTTGGCAAAGGATGAAAGAAAAGAGGGAGAACCAGTGAGAGAGTAGATGTTAGGCATTTGGATGGGCACATGTCACTCTAATTTCCCAGGAAGAAGAAGAATTAACCAAAGTCTCAGCCACACGCCTGGATCCAGTATAGGTCCTGAATCACAATTTTGGACTTGAGTTCAGCTCACAAAATACGAGTAGAAAAATGGAGATCAGGGGCAAAGCTATTCACAAACTGGCAGAGTAATAAAGTACTACTATCGTCCAAAAATTTGTTGAGGGAAGGCAACGAGGAGGACTTGAAACGAGGCAGAATAGCAGGAAATAGATTTCAAGAGTTACATTGGAATCGGCTTTAAAGAACAGGAAAAGGGACACAATTTCGACAATGATGCACTTGGCCAAAAAGAGCTTATGCGTTTTCTCTTGAATATATTCAGGAGAAAACGCAAAGGCCTTTCTGGACAAGCAAGCAAGCGGGCAATGCAAATCTGCACTACAAAGTTGTATCACTTCCCACTGGTCAAAAGGGACATCCTCAAAATGTGTGAAAACCAGAAAGGCAATCCAGGCCCTGGAGAACAGGGAGCCTTGTTATGCTGATGGGCGGGATGTAAATTGCCAACTGCCTCTCTGGAGGAGTGCATTGTGTTCCCTAAAACAAGTAAACAACAGAGCTACAGAGCCAAGGGCACTTCCAGTCTAGGGAATATACCTAGGGAAAACTGAAAATCAAACCACAGAACCACCCCAAACTTTAGGGCTGCACTGCTTACAAAAACGTCAACTTTGGTACACCTTAAATATCCCAGGAAAGATAAAAATTGATCAAAAAATTGTGGTACTTATATACGGTGGATTATCCCTCAACCATGAAATCAATGTCATAAGGCCAGTAGCAGCAAAATGAGTGGATTCAGGTACGATGATTCTAAGTGAAATAAGTCACACAGAAAAAGAAACTTATCATAAGATATCACTTATGAAGGTCCTGTAAACATGGCTACCCAGGAACTGATTTAGGAAGGAAAGATATTCTCACATTTAGAAAATAATTGTATGCCCGCTTAAAGGGGAAGGAGAGGTGGGTAATGCATAAAACCAGAGTTTGATATTAGTACAGGTAGCATTCTAAAAACCAAATACAGGATAGACATTACCTACACCTTTTTAAGTGAAAGGGACTCAACCCCGCATATTCCCCACAGAGGAACATATCTGACAAGTAAGAATCTTAAAACCTATGTATTGATATGTCTCCATAAGGGAATCAAGTGTGTCTAGACTGGCATAAACATAGCAGTGAGAATCAGCTCAAACCCACTATAAAATGGAATTTCAAAAACAAAACAATAAAACAGGGAAATTCTTTACAATTCTTTCAGGGTTTCTGATGAATCCTGGAATGACCCTATCTACAATGACAGCTGGATGTGGCATAAGGCTGGACACTTGGGACTGAGAGGATTGGTGAGATTGGGTGAGCAAATGCAGACCCTTTAAAACAATAATGTGTGGCACCTATTCCATGGGTCCCAAATGTCCAGGTTGAAAGGAATATTACTACAGCTATAACATGTACGCGAAACCTAGAGAATGGACACACTGTGAATATGAAAGGTTTCTAAAACTCAACTAATAATCCCTCTCCTGGTGCTCCGGTTTGACTTTCCAACTGCTTTACTATCAATCTCCAAACTTGGAGAGACAGCCCCATTAAACACCTGGTTCGCACAGTTACCAATTTGGCAAAAATAAAAGGGAAGATGGAGAACAAAGGAGAGAGTAGATGTTAGGCATTTGGACGGGTACATGTCACACTAATTGCCCCGCAGGAAGAATAATTAACCAAAGTCTCAGCCACGCGCCAGGAAGCAGTATAGGTCCTGAACCAAAATTTTGGACTTGCGGTCTGCTCACAAAAAACGAATTTAAAAATGGAGCTCAGGGGCACAGGAATTCAGAAACTGGCAGAGTAATAAAGGACAACTATCGTCCAAAAATCTGTTGACAGAAGGCAACGAGGCGGACTTGAAAGCGAGGCAGTATAGCAGGAAACAGATTTCAAGAGGTATGTTGGAATCGCCTTTAAAGCACAGGAAGAGGGGCACAACTTCGACAATGATGCACTTGGCCAAAATGGGCGTATGCGTTTTCTCCTGAATATATTCAGGAGAAAACGCATACGCACTTTTTGGCCAAGAAAGCAAGCGGGCAATGCAAATCTGCACTACAAACTAGTATCACTTCCCACTGGTCAAAAGGGACATCTGCAAAATGTGTAAAAACCAGAAAGGCAAGACAGGCCCTGGAGAACAGGGATCCTTGTTATGCTGATGCGTGGGATGTAAATTGCCAACTGCCTCTCTGGAGGAGTGCATTGTGTTCCCTAAAACCAGTATACAACAGAGCTACAGAGTCAAGGGCACTTCCAGTCTAGGAAATATACCTTGGGAAAACTGAAAATCAATAAGACAGAGCCACCCCAAAATTTAGGGCTTCACTGCTTACAAGAACCTCAACTTGTGTATACCTTAAATATCCCAGGAAAGACAAAAATGGTTCAAGAAATTTTGGTACTTACGTACGATGGAATATCCCTCAGCCATGAAATCAATTTCGTAAGGCCAGTAGCAGCAAAATGAGTGGTTTCAGGTACGATGATTCTAAGTGAAATAATCACACAGAAAAAGAAACTTATCATAAGATATCACTTATGAAGGTCCTATAAATATGGCCTCACATGAACTGAGTTAGGAAAGATACCAGAGTAACGAATCTTATCATAAGATATCACTCATAGCGGTAATGTACACATGGATACACATGAACGGATTTACAAACACAACGGAATCACACATTTAGAAAACAATCTTCTGCCTGCTTAAGGGGAAAGGCGAGGTGGGGTGATGCATAAAACCACAGTTTTAAATTAGCACAGATACCGTTATATAAACCATGTATGTAATAGACAACACCTACTCCCGGCACAATGAACTGGACTCAACACCCCCTATTCATTGCAGAGGAATATGTCTGACTCTAAGTATTTTAAAACATATGTATTCTCATGTCTCCATAAAGGAATCATGTGTGTGTGTATAACGGCATGAACACAGCACTGAAATTCAGTTAAACCCACTTATAAAAATAAATTTCAAAAGCAAAATGCAAAAACAGCGAAACAGTGAGAAAGTCTTAAAAATTACGTTCAGGGCCTGTGATGCAACCTGGATTGACCACCTTTACACCCACAGCTGGATGAGACATAAGACTGGACACTTGGGGCTGACAAGATGTCTGAGGTTGTGTGAGCAAAAGAACAGCACTTAGAGCAATACTGTGTGCTACCCATTCTAGTGTTCCCAACTCTCCAGGTTTAAGGGAATCTTCCTACAGTTAAAACATGCATGGGAAATCCAGTGGATGGTACACTGTGTAATTGGGAAAGTTTTCTAAATGGTACCTCATTTTTCCTTTTGTCATGCTCGGCTTCGCCATACCATCTGCATTACTAAAAATCTCCCCACTTGGAGTGTCAGCGCCTTTACCCTCCTGTTATGCACAGTTTGCAAATTGTGCAGAGGATGAACAGGAAGAGGGGGAATAAATGAGAGATTAGCTGTAGGTGTTTGGATGGGCACATGTCACTCTAGTTTCCCACCAGGAAGAAGAATTAACCAAAGGCTCAGCCTGAAGCCCCGGAACCAGACTAGGGCCTAAAGCCATCCTGCGGTATTGCAGCCAGCTCACAAAGAGGCGAGTTGAAAAATGGAAATCAGGGGCACAGCAATTCAAAACTTGCAGAGTTATAAAGGACAACTATCATCCAGAAATATATTGAGGAAAGGCAGTGAAGAGGATTTGAATGCAAGGCAGAATTGAAGGAAACAGATTTCAAGAGGTAGATTTGAGTCATCTTTAAAGCACATGAAAAGCGACAGAATTTCGACAATGTTGCCCTTGGCTGAAAAGGGAGTATGTGTATTTTCTTGAATATATTCGGGAAAAAATGCATACACCCTTTTTGGCCAAGCAAGCCATCAGGCATTGCAAATCCACACTATAGAGAAGTGTCCCTTACCTACAGTCAAAAGGGCCATCCACAAATAGTGTAAAAACCGCAAATACAGTACAGGCCATGGAGAAAAGGGAGCCTGGTTACGCCGAATGACAGGATGTAAATTGCCAACAGCCTCTCTGGAAAACTGTATGTTGTTTTCTAAAACAGAGCTACAGAGCATAGCACAGTTCCACTCATGGGCGTGTATTTTGGGATAACTAAAAGTCCATAACACACAGCCAGCCCAAACTTTAGGGCTGCTCTGTTTACAAGAACCTCGACTTCAGTACACTTTAAATATCCCAGGAAAGGAAAAAAAATGGATATAGATGTTGTGGTACTTATATACAATGGAATGTCACTCAGACATAAAATCAATGTCATAAGGCCAATAGCAGCTTAATGAGTGGCTTTAGGTGTGATGATGCTAAGTGAAATGAGCCACAAAGTAAAAGAAACTTATTGTAATATATCACTTATAGAGGGAATGTAAACATGGCTACACATGAACTGAATTTCAAAAGAGAACAGAGTTACACATCTAAAAAACACACTTATGCCTCCTTAAGGGGAAAGGTGACGTGGGGTGATGTGTAAAAGCAGAGTTTGAAATTAGCACAGATCCCATTCCATATACCAAATATGTAATAGACAAGACCTACTCCTTTCTCAATGAACTGGACACAAAACATCCTATTCACTGAAGAGGAATACATCTGACTGGTAATAACCTTGAAACCTATGTATTTATATGTCTCCATAATGGAATCAAGTGTATGTAGATTGGCATAAACACAGATCAATGGAACAGGACAGAAAGCCCAGAGATAAACCTACATACCTATGGCTATCTCATCTATGACAAAGGAGCTAAGGATATACAATGGAGAAAAGACAGTCTCTTCAGTAATTGGTGCTGGGAAAACTGGACCCCTCCACATTAAAGAATGAAATTAGAACACTCCATAACACCATACTCAAAAATAAACTCTAAATTGATTAGAGATCTAAATATAAGACCACACACTATAAAACACTTAGAGGAAACCATAGGCAGAACACTCTATGACATAAATCACAGCAAGATCCTTTTTGACCCACCACTTAGAGAAATGGAAATAAAAACAGAAATCAACAAATGGGACCTAATGAAACTTAAAAGCTTTTACACAGTACAGGAAAACTTAAACAAGATGCAAAAACAACCCTTAGAATGGGAGAAAATATTTTCAAATAAAGCAATTGACAAAGGATTAATCTCCTAACTTTACAAGCACCGCAAGTAGCTCAATATCACAAAAACAAACAACCCAATCCAAAAACGGGCAGAAGACCAAAATAGACATTTCTCCAAAGAAGATATACAGATTACCAAGAAACACATGAAAGGATGCTGCACATCACTAATCATTAGAGAAATGCAAATCAAAACTACCCTGAGGTATCACCTCACAGCAGTCAGAGTGGCAATCATCAAAAAAATCTACAAAACTATAAACGCTGGAGAGGCCTTTATTGGAGAAAAGGGAACACACTTATACTGTGGGTGTGAATGTAAATTGATATGGGCACTAGGGAGAACATTACGGAGGTTCCTTTAAATAACTAACAATAGAAGTACCATACGACACAACAATCCAACTACTGGACATTTGCCTTGTGAAAACCATAATTCAAAAAGAGTTATGTACAAAAATGTTCATTGCAGCTCTATTTGCAATAGCCAGGACATGGAAGCAACCTAAGTGTCCATCGACAGATGAATGGATAAAGAAGATCTGGCACATATATACAATGGAATATTACTCAGCCAAAAAAAGAAGCAAACTGAGCTATTTGTACTGAGGTGGATGGACTTAGAATCTGTCCTACACAGAGAAGTAAGTCAGAAAGGGAAAAACAAATACTGTATGTTAACAGAGATATACGGAATCTAATGAAGAAAAAAAAAAGATTTTGAAGAATCTAGTGGCAGGACATGATTAAGGACACAGACATAGTGAAAGGACTTGAGGACACTGGAAGGGGGATGGGTAAGTTGGGACAAAGTGAGAGAGTGGCATGGACATAAATACATTACCAAATGTAACACCGATAGCTACTGGGAAGCAGCCACATAGAACAGGGAGATCAGCTTGGTGCTTTGTGAGCACATAAAGGGGTGGGATATGGAGTGTGGGAGGGAGATGCAAGAGGGAGGGGATCTGGTGATATTTGTATATGTATAGCTGATTCACTTTGTTATACAGCAGAAATGAACACTCCATTGTAAAGCAATTATACTCCAATAAACGTGTAAAAGGAAAAAAAAAAAGAAATCCCAGGGATAAACCTACACACCTATGGTCAACTAATCTATGACAAGGGAAGCAAGACTATACAATGGAGATAAGACCGTCTCTTCAATCATTGGTGCTGGGAAATATGGACAGCTACATGTGAAAGAATGAAATTAGAACACTCCCCAACACCATACATAAAAATATATTCAAAATGGATTACAGACCTTAATGTAAGACCAGACAGTATAAAACTCTGAGAGAAAAACTTACGAAGGATACTCTGACGTAAATCACAGCAAGATCTTTTTTGATCCACCTCCTATAGTAATGAAATAAAAAATAAATCTAAACAGATGGGACCTAATGAAACGTAAAAGCTTTTGCAAAGCAAAGGAAACTACAAACAAGATGAAAAGACAACCCTCAGAATGGCAGAAAATATTTGCAAACGAATCAATGGACAAATGATTAATCTCCAATATATATAAACAGCTCATGCAGCTCAATATTAATAAAACAAACAACCCAATACAAAAATGGAAGAAGATCTAAATAGATATTTCTTCCAAGAAGACATAGAGATGGCCAGTACACACATGAAAATCTGCTCAACATCACTAATTATTAGAGAAATGGAAATAGAAACTACAATGAGGTATCACGTCAAATCATCAGAAAATCTACAAACAACAAATGCTGGAGAGGGTGTGGAGAAAAGGAACCTTCTTCCACTATTGTTGGGAATGTAAATCGATACAGTCTCTATGGAGAACAGTATGGAGGTTCCTTAAAAAAATTAAAAATAGAATTACCATATAATCCAGCAATCCCACTACTGGGCATATACCCATAGAAAACCATAAATCAAAAAGACACATTCACCACAATGTTCATTGCAGCACTATTTACAATAGCCAGGTAATGAAAGCAACCTAAGTGCCCACAGACAGATGAATGGATAAAGATATGGTACATATATATAATGGAATATTACTCAGCCATACATAGGAATGAAATTGGGTCATTTGTAGAGACCTTGATGGATCTAGAGACTGTCATAGAGTGAAGTAAGTCAGAAACAGAAAAACAAATATTGTATATTAATGCATATATGTGGAAACTAGAAAAATGGTACAGATGAACCGGTTTGCAGGGCAGAGATAGAGACACAGATGTAGAGAACAAACATATGGACACCAAGGGGGAACACCATGTGAGGGTGGTGGTGGGATGAATTGGGAGTCTATGATTCACATGTGCACACTTATATGTATAAAATCGATATCCAATAAGAACCTGCTGTATAAAATGAATAAATAAATTTTAAAAAATTAAAAATAAATAACATTTAATAAAATAAAACAGAAAAAATGTTTTTCCCTTCACATAGATGTCTTTATATTAATGCATTATTTCCATGTTTAAATCTCCAAATTTAAAAAAAAATGAGGAATAAATAAAATCTACCTTGAAACAAAAAGGAAAAAAAAAAAAAAAAAAAAAAAAAAAACAGAACCCACCAGTTATACAGAGGAAAATCGTATAAGGGCACTTGCTCCAGTGGTAAAAAATTCTTAAGTTGGTCAGAGTTGGGAAATCGTCTCCCATGCCGTCAGCCGCACTCCCCACCACAAGGAGCATCCTCATTGCAAAGCTGGGGGACTGTGTCCAGGCGTCTGTGAGTAAATGTGAGCTGAGCCCCAGTCCTGCTGCAGCTGAACTCTTCCCACCCTTTCCAGGTAAAACACCTGAATATGTACAAGCACTTGCAAGCCTAGAGGAAGGGCTGTGGAGCCACACTAGCTAGAGCACGCAGGCCGACTTGGTGCCTGCAGGCCAGCCAGGATGGTCCTGGCCCCAGAAGCTCTTCTGGAAGCTTTCCATTTCCCTAGCTGAGATACCCCTCCTGCCATGGCCCCCACTGCTTTTTTACTTCCTCACCTCTGCCTGGGGAGAATTTCCAGCGGCAGGTATGGATGACACATCC
Source organism: Mesoplodon mirus (assembly GCF_964341445.2). NCBI lineage: Eukaryota > Metazoa > Chordata > Mammalia > Artiodactyla > Ziphiidae > Mesoplodon > Mesoplodon mirus. Next base: position 184,407 of record NW_028295462.1, read on the forward strand.
TCTTCTTTAGCAGGTGGCAGCCTAGCAACTCCTGCAGAAAGTCCAGCAGAGCCCCACTCACACTGGGCCACCCACAAAGCCACGGCCTCTCCCTCCCTACCACCACCCCAGCCCCGACACTCCTGACGGGGCAGAGAATATGGCGTCAGGCACAGCTACAGGGGCTCTTGCTGACTGGAGAGGTGTTTATATTGACCTCAACACAGGCACATATGGGTAAGGCCAGCAGGCAGTGTCAGGCTGCCCAAATCAGCCAATCCTCATCCCTCAGGGGCTCACAGTTGCAGAAAATGAACCTTGCTAAACGGGCCAGGCCCAAGGAACAGGTGTGGGCCTTGAGAGTCAGGATAGACAAGGGGCTGCAGCTGCGGCTTGTTTTCTTATCATTTTATCTGGTCCATGAGTGGAAAACAACTTCAAGAAGACCCTATCCTAATGAGAGGAACCCAGGAGTCAGGGAGAGGAGTGATGGTGGGTGGAGACAGAGGCCTGGTGCCCTGGCTGCAGTGGAAGTGTCTGGAAGACCAGGCAGAGAGAGGCTGCACAGAGTGATAGCCAGGGTCACAGACCTGTCAGAGCTGCTGTTTGTTAGTTCAACTCCTGCTCTGAGGTGTTCTGTGTCAGCTGTGAGCGACAGGTGAGCTGGGGGTTCTCTGCAAGGTGGGCTATGTGCACAGTTCCTGTGTGTCCAGCCCTGCTGGGGTACCTGCCCAGGGGAGCTCCGTATCCTGGGAAGGGCCTGACTATGAGAGCCCCATGGGCTGCTGGGTAGCTGCACAGGTGAGCTCCATACCCTGGGAGGGACTTGAACAGGAGAGCCCCGTGGGCTGTGGGGTGGGGGGTGCAGCCCAGGTGAGCTCCATATCCTGGGATTGGCCTGACCACGAGAGCCCCATGGGCTGCTGGAGACCTGGTAAAGGATATCAGGACAGTCAGTGAAGCCACCGAGGATATACATCCAGTAGCTCCTATTTCCTACACCCTGCTGCTCATTCTACCATCCACCAGGCCATGGCATTCTGTATTACACTTCAATGATGCCTTCTTCTGTATTCCATTCATCTCAGAGTCACAAGAATTTTTGGCTTGTGTGTGGCAGGACACAACATGCAACACAGGCAATAATGCTGGGCCGTCCTGCCCCAATGGTTCAAATATCCCCACACCATCATTGGGGAAATGTCCTCTAAAGACCTAAAAGTTCTACCTCTGTAAAAGGGAACCCTCCTTCAATATGCAGATGACATTCTGATCACCAGGCCTACTAAAGACGCCTCTGAACTACCTAGCCAAGAAAGGATAGAAGGTGTCCAAGAAAAAGGCTCAAATATCCCAGGCTCAGGTGACATGCCTGGGCTTCATTCTCACAGATATTCGGAGAAACGCATCCCAGGATAGGGAAGAAGCCATTTGCAGCCTTACCTCTTCTAAAACTAGAAGACAGCTTAGGGGTTCCTGGGGAGGCCAAGGTTTTCTGCATCTGGATCCCTAACTACAGTCTAATAGCTGGGACTCTACATGAAACACTGACACGAAAAGATGATGATCCTTTTGTATAGAATCCAGAAGCAGCCTTTCAAGAATGGAAAGATCAGTCAATTCAGACCCTTGCCCAGGAACTCGCTAATTTAGCTAAACCCTTTGACCTTTACATATCCGGTCAGAGGTTAATTGCCCTTGGAGCCTTAGTGCAAAAACTGGGACCACTTGAAATGGAGCAACACAAGAATGCCCTTCAGGTATGATAAACTATGGTCACCAAGGGCTTTGCCCAATGACTCATCAGGCCAGGATACTGGGGTATCTAAAAAGCTGGAAATCAGCAGCCCACAAGGCCAGCTCCCTCCTAAGGGAAAAGGACCCCACGTGGTGATCCTAACCACCCATCATGCCCTGAAGTTGCAGGGGTCGCTCTGTGGACACACTGACCTCGAGTGAGGAGGCCCTCCAACTCCAACCTCCAGAGAGACAAACGGGAGCCACGGGCCCCCAAGATGACTCGTGTGACCATCACTTGACCTGGAGTTTCTCTCAGAAAACAAGAAGACTGTGCCCCGAAAGAGCAGACTACTGCTTGCAGGACTTACTGCACCCAGAGGGGAGCTAATAAGCTTGGCGGGGGAAACGTATATCACGCTTTCACCATAGAAAACCCTACAGACACCGCGGTGATGGTGGCCAATATGACCGGCTGGACTGCTGGCTACTTCTAAAGGCCGTTGACTCAGTGGACGTCATGGTCCTGGATCACCACTGACCCTGGACTGTCTGGGAGTTGCACGGGCAGGGTTCTGACACATGGTGCTGTTTGTACATTATTTCAGGGACCTAATTAAAGAAAGCACAGACTACTGGTCAGAGCATCTAGGCTGGCAAAAACCGTCAGCCTAATGTCGCCGAACAAATGTGGGGTGGGGTGAAACCTGCCACTTCAGCATCTCTGCACATCTCTTTCCTGGACACTTAAAGGTCATTAGAATCTATAACACTTCCAATGCTGGTGCTAAGGCGTACGGGAAGTGAGGCAGGAGGCCTTGGGACAATCAACCTCACCTGGAGACTGGTGGGGAGACGTTTTGCCCCTCCCCCCAGGTATCAGGGCTCCCACCACAGCATGAAGCAGTTACAAAAGAGGGGTCTGCACCCTCAACACCCCAAGAATGAGGAACGGAACAAAAAGCAGAGGAGGTGTTCGTCTCTGGCAACGTTCATTAAAAATTCCTGGGAGATAAAAAGAGAATCTGGGCAATAAAATAAAGTCTAACCTGTTTTTCCTTTGTGCTTTGTCTAATTTCACGTGCTCCTAGGGTTCCGCATGCAGAGGTCCCATACCCGGCACTTCAGACCCGATTTCCTAGTGCAGAATGGCTGGGTCAACACCTCAGCTAGCGGGGTCCCATGCAGACTCCACGGCATAGAGCCTGAGCTTCAGCCAACCCAGCCCTCGAGAGCTCCATCCCCTCCCTCCCACTGACGCTGCTGGGATCCCTACACAGCATCTCAACCCACACCCCGTGGGGGAGTTCACACTCTCACCTCTCCATTCTGTTTTCAAAGTAATGTTTCCTTTGCTTCTGAACCAAACTCAGTCTTGATCTGTTGGCTCCAATGACACTGGGCACGGGGACTTCTGTTGGGGTCCACACTGGAGGATCAGTAACAGAAATTGAGAACATTGTAACTTCAATGAACAGATGTGTGAGCCAAACTGTAGTTAACACAGAGCAGTGTATAATGCTCGGGTAAAATAAGATGTTTCTAAGTCTTACCTTTGATATTTCCATCACTTTACTATAAGCAAGTTCAGTGAAGACGTCTGTCTTATTTGTCAGGTCAACATTAGAGAAATGAAGTGATTTATTTCCATGGATGTGCATCGAATACTCTTGGCTGAGGCTTCAATCTTGTTTTGAATGCTTTTCCATTGAAAATGATACCTCTCTTTCAGCTCCCCCATTTCTGAGAAGTATAAAATCTTATAATGTATTATTACCAAAGGGGAAAGGTAGGAGAAGGGATAAATTAACAGTGTGGGATTAACACATACACACTGCTATGTATAAAATAGATCATCAACAAGGAACTACTGTATAGCACAGGGAACTACACTGAATATTTTGCAATAACCTATAAGGGGAAATAATCTGAAAAATTATAGATATTTTTTATTGACATCGTCTATCAAAGACAGATAAAATGTAACCTAAGCAAGGCCGATGGTGAACACTTCTGACCCTGAAGATTTCAATCATCTAAAGTTTTGGCTCTGCCTATTTCCCAAGGCGCTTAATGGACATACGTGTAGCCGTAGCTTAAAAATTCCCCAGTTTGGGGTACGGGGAGGCACTGATTTGCAAAAATCCCTGGTGTTCTCCTTCCATGCACTGGACCCTTCCTACAGCTAAAACATGACTGTAACACCTAGAGGATGGTACACCATTTGATCAGAAAGAGTTTGGAAAAGGCACCTCATCTCCTCATCGTCTGGTGCTCGGGTTCACCCCTCCAGCATCTTTCCTAACAATCTCCTCATTTGGGGATATCACCACCGTCAACATCCTGTTGCACACAGTTTGTAATTTGTCCAGAGGATGAAGCGGAAGGATGAGAAAAATTTAGAGACAAGTCTTAGGTGTTCGGACAGGCACATGCCACTCTAATTTCCAATCCGGAAGACAAATTCATCAAAGGCTAGAATTGCCCACGGAAACAGAATAGGGCTAGAGGAAATCCCGCTGTTTTGTGCCCAGTTTCCAAAAACACAAGTTGAATAATGGAACTCAGGGGCACTAAAATTCATGAAACTGCAGAGTTGAAAATATCTATCATCGAAAAATGTCTTGAGGTAAGTCACAGAAAAGGACTTGTAAGCAAGGGATAGTGGCAGGAAACAGATTTGAAGAGGTAGAAAGGACTCCCCATTAAAGCACAAGAAAAGGGGCTGAACATCGCCAATGATGCAGTTGGCCCAAAAGGGCGTATGCAATTTTTTCTGAATATATTCAAGTAAAGGCCATACACACTTTTTATCCAACCAGACAGGTGGGCAGTGGAAATCAATACTACAAAATGTATCACATCACATCAGTCAGAAGGGCCATCCACATAAAGTGTAAACACCAGAAATGCAGGACAGGGTGAGGAGAAAAGGGAGCCCTGTGAGGCTGATAGTGGAATTGTAATTTGCCAACGGCCACTACGGTGAAGTGTATTGTGTTTGCTAAAACATCTAAAAGATGAGCTACAGAGCATAGGGCACTTGCACTCATGGACGTATCTGCATTGTGATGAAAAGTTCATGGAGCATTGTGGTGACAAATTTCACAGAGCCTTGTGATGATGAGGGCATTGACTATTGTGATGACACAGGTCATGAAACCTTGTGATGACAGGACACACGGAGCATTGTGATGACTGGGGTCATGTAGCATTGTGATGAGAGGGGCATGGAGCATTGGTCTAAAAAGTTTCATGGATAATTGTGTTGACAGTGGGCATGGCACATTGTGATGACAAGGGCATGGAGCATTGTGATGACAAGGTGATGGAGTATGGTGAAGACAGGTGTCAGGGAGCATTGTGATGGCATATTTCATGGACCATTGTGATGACAATGGCATGGAGCATTGTGATGCCAAGTGTTATGGAGGATTGTGATGACAAAGGTAATGGAGCACTGTGATGACAAGGGCTTGGAGCATTGTGATGACAAGGGTCATGGAGCATTGTGATGACAAGGGCATGGAGCATTGTGATGACAACGGCCATTGAGAATTTTGATGAAAATGTCGTGAAGCATTGTGATGACAAAGGCATGGGGCTTGCTATGACAGGGGTCATGGGGCATTGCGATGACAAGTGCATGGAGAATTGTGATGACAAGAGCATGATAAACTGTGATGAGAACTGTCATGGAGCATTGTGATGACAAGGACGTGGAGAATTGTGATGACAAGGGACATGGAGCATTGTGATGACCAGGGCATGGAGCATTGTGATGGCAAGTCCGTGGAGCACTGTGATGAGAAGACCATGGATAATTATAGTGACGAGCATCATGGAGCACTGTAATGACAAGGGGCATGGAACATTGTGATGATACGTCTCATTGAGCATTGTGATGACAGGGGTCATGGATCATTGTGATGACAAGGGTCATGGAGTATTGTGATGACAAGCTTGTGGAGTATTGTGATGACAAAGCATTTAACACTGTGATGGGAAGTGTCATGGAACATAGTTATGCCAAGAACGTGGAGAATTGTGATGACAGGGAACATGGAGCATTGTGATGGCAAGACTGTGGAACACTGTGATGAGAAGACCATGGATAATTGTGATGATGAGTGCCATGGAGCGCTATAATGAAAAGGGTTATGGAGAATTGTGATGACAGTGGCCATGGAGCATTGTGATGAAAAGAGTCATGGAGCATTTTGATGACAACGGTGTGGAGCAATGTGATGAGAAGACCATGGATAATTGTGAATGACGAGCGTCATGGAGCACTGTAATGACAAGGGGTATGGAGCATTGTGATGACAGTGCTCATGGAGCATTGTGATGACAAGTGTCATGGAGCATTCTGATGACAACCTTGTGGAGTATTGTGATGACAATGGCATGGAGCATTGTGATGAAAAGGGCATGGAGCATTGTGATGAAAAATGCATGGAGCCTTTTCATGACAGTGTTCAAGGAGCATACTGATGACAAGTGTCAGGGAGCCTTGTGATGACAAGTGTATTGAGAATTGTGATGACAAATATCATGGAGCATTGTGACGACAAGGGCATGGAGTATTGTGATGACAGGAATCATGGAGCGTTGTGATGACAAGGGTTATGGAACATTGTGATCACATGGGTTTGGAGCATTGTGAAGACAGAGGTCATGGATCATTGTGATTTCAAGGAGCATGGAGCATTGTGATGACAGGGGTCATGGAGCATTGTGATGTCAGGGGACATGGAACATTTTGATGAAAGGGGTCATGGAGCATTTTGATGACAGGGGTTATGGAACATTGTGATGTCAGTGGTCATTGAACACTGTGATGATAAGTGCTTGTAGCATTGTGATTACAGGAGTCATGGAACATTTTGATGACAGGGCAGAGGGAGTATTGTGATGAATAGGGATGAAACATTTTGATATCAGTTGTGAGAGAGAATTTTGATGAGAAGTGCATGGAGCATTGTGATGACAAGGTTTATGGAGCATTGTGATGACAAGATTGTGGAGCACTGTGATGACAAGCGCATGGCAAATTGTCATGACATGTGTCATGGAGCATTGTGCTGACAAGCGCATGGAGCATTGTAATGAAAACGGTCATAGAGCATTGTTCTGAGAAAGGCATAGAGTATTGTGATGACAAGGGTCAAAGAGCATTGTGATGAACCGTTCAAGGAGCATTGTGGTTAAAAAGGTCACAGAGACTGTTGATGATGAGGGCATGGACCATTGTGATGACAAAGGTCATGAAGCATTGTGATGACTGGAGTCACGGAGCATTGTGATGACAGGGGTCATGGAGCTTTGTGATATCAAGGGCATGGAGCATTGTGATGACAAGGGCATGGATCATTGGTCTAATAAGTTTCATGGATTATTGCAATGACAGTTGGAATGGTGCATTGTGATGACAAGGGCTTGGAGCATTGTGAAGACCAGGTCATACATTATTGTGAAGACAGGTGTCAGGGAGCATTGTGATGACATATGTAATGGCCCATTGTGATGACAATGGCATGGAGCATTGTGATGCAAGTGTCATGGAGGATTCTGATGACAAAGGTAATGGAACAGTGTGATGACAATGGCTTGGAGCATTGTGATGACAAGGGTCAGGGAGCATTGTGCTGACAAGTGCATGGAGAATTGTGATGACAAGGGTCATGGAGCATTTTGATGACAAGCTTGTGGAGTATTCTGATGACAATGGCATGGAGCATTGTGATTAAAACTGCAATGGTCATTGTGAGGAACAAGGCATGGAGCCTTTTCGTGACAGGGTTCATGGAGCTTTCTGACGACAAGTGTCAGGGAGCACTGTGATGACAAGTGTATTGAGAATTGTGATGACAAAAGTCATGGAGCATTGTGATGAAAAGCGCATGGAGTATTGTGATGACAGGCATCATGGAGCGTTGTGATGACAAGTGTTATGGAACATGGTGATCACAATTGTTTGGAGCATTGTGATGACACAGGTCATGGATCATTTTGATTTCAAGAAGCATGGAGCATTGTGATGACAAGGGCATGAAACAATGTGATACAAACGTTCATGGAGGATTTTGATGACAATGGTAATGGAATATATTGAGGACAAGCGCACAGAACATTGTAATGACAAGTTCATGTAGCATTTTGCTGACAAAGGCATGGAGCATTGTGATGACAGGTGTCATGGAGCACTGTGATGCTATGCGTCACAGAGCATTGTGAATATATGAGTCATGGAGCATTGGGATGAAAAGGGCATGGATCATTGTGATGACAAGCGTCATGGAAGATTGGGCTGAAAATGTTCATGGAGTATTGTGATGACAGGGGTCATGGAGCATTGTGATGACAAGAGTTCCGGATCACTGTGTTGTCAGGGGTAATGGAGTGTTGTGATGACAGTTGTCATGGAGCATTGTGTTGATATTGGTCCTGGAGCATTGTGATGAGAAGACCATGGAGACATGTGATGACAAGTCTCATGGAGTATTCTGATGAAAAGGGGCATGGAGCATTGTGATTACAGTGGTCTTGGAGCATTGTTATGCCAAGGGCATGGAACATTGTGAAGAAAAGTTCATGGAGCATTCTGATGAATGCGTCATGGAGCACTGTGATGACAAGTGCATGGAGCATTGTGATTACAGGTGTCTTGGAGCACTGTGATGAAAAGGGCATGGATCATTGTGATAAAAAAGGCATGGAGCCTTGTCATGACAGTGTTCAAGGAGCATACTGACGACACGTGTCAGGGAGCACTGTGATGAAAAGTGTATTGAGCATTGTGATGACTAAGGTTATGGAGCATAGTGATGAGAAGACCATGGATAACTGTGATTATGAGCATCATGGGGTGTTGTGATGATAAGTGTTATGGAATATTGTGATCACAACTGTTTGGAGCATTGTGATGACAGAGGTCATGGAGCATTTTGATTTCATTTTGATGACAACAGCCTGAAGCATTATTGTGATGGGCATGGTGCATTGTGATGATAGGATTCATGGAGATTTGAGATGAAAATGGGCATCGAGCATTTTGATAACAAGGGTCTTGGAGCATTGTGATGACAAGGGAATGGAGCATTGTGATGAGAAGTCCATGGAACATTCTGATGACATGCGTCATGGAGCTTTCTGATGACAATGGCATGGAGAATTGTGATTACAGGTGTCTTGGAACATTGTGATGACAAGTGTCATGGAGCCTTGTGAATGACAAGGCCGTGGAACATTGTGATGGCAGGGGTCATGGAACATTGTTATGACAGGTGTAATGGAGCATTGTGATGAGAAGGGCAGGAAGCATTGTTGTGAAATGTTTCATGGATTATTGTGATGAGAGTGGGCATGGAGCATTGTGATGACAAGAGCACGGAACGCTGTGATACATGGGTCATGGAGGATTGTAATGACAAGGGCATGGAGCATTGTGATGACAAGTGTCATGGAGGTTTGTGATGACAAGGGCATGGAGCAATGTGATGAGAGGGTTCATGGAGCATTGTGATGACAATGACATGGAGCATTGTGATGTCAAGTGTCATGGAGGTTTGTGATGTCAAAAGTCATGGAGCATTTTGATGACAAGGGCATGGTGCATTGTGATGAGAAGGGCAGGGAGCAGTTTGAGGACAGGGTCATGCAGCAATTTGATGAAAATTGTAATGGAACATTTTGATGACAGGTGTTATAGAACATTGTGATGTCAGGGGTCATGGAGCTTTGGGATGAAAAGGTTCATGGAACATTTTGATGACAGGGGTTGTGGAACATTGTGATGTCAGGGGTCATGGAACATTGTGATGAAAAGGGGATGTAGCATTGTGATGACAGGAGTCATGGAACATTGTGATTACAGGGGTGAAGGAGTAATGTGATGACTAGTGATGGAAAATTATGATATCTCATGTGAGAGAGCATTTTGATGAGAAGTGCATGGAGCATTGGGATTACAAGGTTTATGGAGCATATCAATGAGAAGGTTGTGGACCGCTGTGATGAAAGGCACATGGCATATTGTGATGACAAGGGTCATGGAGCATTGTTCTGACACAGGCATGGAGCACTGTGATGACAAGGGTCACGGAGCATTGTGATGAAAAGTTCATGGAACATTGTGGTTACAAATGTCACAAAGCCTTGTGATGACGCGGGCATGGACCGTTGTGATAACAAACGTTATGAAGCACTGTGATGACTGGAGTCACGGAGCACTGTGATGACACGGGTCATGGAGCATTGTGATGAAAAGGGCATGGAGCATTGTGATGACAGAGGTCATGGATAATTTTGATTTCATTGTGCTGACAATAGCCGGAAGCATAATGATGATGGGCATGATGCATTGTGATGACAGGGTTCATGGAGCATAGAGATGAAAAGGGGCATGGAGCATTGTGATTACAGGGGTCTTGGAGCATTGTGATGACAAGTGTCATGGAGCCTTGTGATGACAAGGCCGTGGAACATTGTGATGGCAGGGGTCATGGAGCATTGTTATGACAGGGGTAATGGAGCATTGTGATGAGAAGGGCATGGAACATTTTGATTACAAGATTTATAGAGCACTGTGACGACAAATTTGTGGATTGTTGGGATAAAATGTGCGTGGCACACAGTGATGACAAGGGTCATGGAGCATTTTTCTGACAAAGGCATGGAGCACTGTGATGAAAAGTGTCACGGAGCACTGTGATGAAAAGTTCATGGAGCATTGTGGTTAAATAGGTCACAGAGCCTTGTGATGATGCTGGCATGGACCACTGTGATGACAAATGTTACGAAGCATTGTGATGACTGGAGTCACAGAGCATTGTGATGACAGGGGTCATGGAGCATTGTGATGACAAGAGCATGGAATATTGTGCTGATAAAGGCGTAGAGAATTGTGATGCCAAGGGTCAAAGAGCATTGTGATGAAAAGTTCATGGAACATTGTGGTTAAAAAGGTCACAGAGACTGTTGATGATGAGGGCATGGACCATTGTGATGACAAATGTCATGAAGCATTGTGATGACTGGATTCACAGAGAATTGTGATGACAGTGGTCATGGAGGATTGTGATAACAAGGGCATGGAGCACTGTGATGACAAGGGCATGGAGCATTGGTCTAATAAGTTTCATAGATTATTGCGATGACAGTTGGAATGGCGCATTGTGATGACAAGGGCATGGAGCATTGCGATAACCAGGTCATGCAGTATTGTGAAGACAGGTGTCAGGGAGCATTGTCATGACATATGTAATGACCCATTGTGATACCAATGGCATGGAGCATTGTGATGCCAAGTGTCCTTGAAGATTCTGATGACAAAGGTAATGGAGCATTTTGATGACAATGGCTTGGAGCATTGTGATGAAAAGGGTCAGGGAGCATTTTGCTGACAAGTGGATGGAGAATTGTGATGACAAGGCTCATGGAGCATTCTGATGACAAGCTTGTGGAGTATTTTGATGACAATGGTATGGAGCATTGTGATGAAAACGGCATGGGGCGGTGTGATGAAAATGGCATGGAGCCTTTTTGTGACAGGGTTCAAGGAGCATTCTGACGACAAGTGTCAGGGAGCATTGTGATGACAAGTGTATTGAGAATTGTGATGACAAAGTCATGGAGCGTTGTGATGAGAAGGCCATGGATAAATGTGATGATGATTGTCTTGGGGTGTTTTGATGATAAGAGTTATGGAACATTGTGATCACAAGGATTTGGAGCATTATGATGTCAGAGGTCATGGAGAATTTTGATTTCATTGTGATGACAATAGCCTGAAGCATTATGATGATGGTCATGGTGCATTGTGATGACAGGGTTCATGGATCATTGAGATGAAAAGGGGCATGGAGCATTGTCATTACAGGGATCTTGGAGCATTGTGATGACAAGGGCATGGAGCACTGTGGTTACAGGGTTCTTGGAACATTGTGATGACAAGTGTCATGGAGCCTTGTGATAACAAGGCCGTGGAACATTGTGATGGCAGTGGTCATGGAGCATTGTTATGACAGAAGTAATGGAGCATTTTGATGAGAAGGTCATTGAGCATTGGTCTGAAATATTTCATGGATTATTGTGATGTGAGTGGGCATGGAGCATTGAGATGATAAAGGCACAGAACACTGTTATACATGGGTCATGGAGGATTGTAATGACCAGGGCATGGAGCACTGTGATGGGAAGGGCATCAAGCATTGTGATGAGAAGTGTCATGGAGCTTTGTGATTACAAGGGCATGGAGCAATGTGATGAGAGTGTACATTGAGCATTGTAATGACAATGACATGGAGCACTGTGATGCCAAAGGTCATGGAGCTTTCTGATGACAAACGTCATGGAGCATTTTGATGACAAGTGTGTGGTGCATTGTGATGCGAAGGGCAGGGAGCATTTTGATGACAGGGTCATGCAGCAATTTGATGAAAAGTGTAATGGAACACTTTGATGCCAGGGGTTATAAAACATTATGATAACACGGGTCATGGAGGTTTGAGATGAAATGGGTCATGGGGCATTTTGATGACAGTGGTTATGGAACATTGTGATGTCAGGGGTCATGGAACATTGTGATGATAAGGGGATGTAGCATTGTGATGACAGGGTCATGGAACATTGTGATTATAGGGGTGAGGGAGTATTGTGATGACTAGTGATGGAACAATGTGATATCTCTGGTGAGAGAGCATTTTGATGAGAAGGGCATGGACCATTGTGATTACAAGGTTTATGGAGCACAGCGATGACAAGGTTGTGGATCATTGTGATGAAAAGCGCGTGGCACACTGTGATGATAAGGGTCATTGAGCATTGTTCTGACAAAGACATGGCGCACTGTGATGACAAGGGTCACGGAGCATTGTGATGAAATGTTCATGGAGCATTGTGGTTACATAGGACACAGAGCCTTGTGATGACGCGGGCATGGACCGCTGTGATGACAAACGTTATGAAGCATTGTGATGACTGGAGACATGGATCATTGTGAGGAAAGGGGTCATGGAGCATTGTGATAACAAGGGCATGGAGAATTGTGAAGACAGGGGCATGGAGCATTGGTCTGAGAAGTTTCATAAATTATTGTGATGACAGCGGACATCGTGCATTGTGATGACAAGGGCATGGAGCATTGTGATGAGAAGGTCATGGAGTATTGTGAAGACAGGTGTCAGGGGGCATTGTGATGACATATGTCATGGTCCATTGCGATGACAATGGCAGGGAGCATTGTGATGCCAAATGTAATGGAGGATTGTGATGGCAAATATAATGGAGCACTGTGATGACTAGGGCTTGCAGCATTATGATGACAATGGCCATTGAGAATTTTCATGAAAAAGTCGTGAAGCATTCTGATGACAATGTCCTGCAGTTTGTTAGGAGAAAACCATGGAGCCTTGTGAAGACAAGTCTCATGGAGCATACTGATGAAAAGGAGCATGGAACATTGTGATGACAAGCGCATGGTGCATTGTGATGACATGTGTCATGGAGCATTGTGCTGCCAAGCGCATGGAGCATTGTGATGACAAGGGTCAAAGAGCATTGTGATGAAAATTTCATGGAGCATTGTGGTTAAAAAGGTCACAGAGACTGTTGATGACCAGAGCATGGACCATTGTGATGACAAAGGTCATGAAGCATTGTGATGATTGGAGTCACGGAGCACTGTGATGACAGGGGTCATGGAGCATTGTGATAACAAGTGCATGGAGCATTGTGATGACAAGGGCATGGAACATTGGTCTAATAAGTTTCATGGATTATTGTGATGACAGTTAGAATGGCGCATTGTGATGACAATGGCATGGAGCATTGTGATGACCAGGCCATGCAGTATTGTGAAGAAAGGTGTCAGGGAGCATTGTGATGACATATGTAATGGCCCATTTTGATGACAATGGCATGGAGCATTGGGATGCCAAGTGTCATGGAGGATTCTGATGACAAAAGTAATGGAGCATTGTGATGACAATGGCTTGGAGCATTGTGATGACAAGGCTCAGGGAGCATTGAGCTGACAAGTGCGTGGAGAATTGTAATGACAAGTGTCATGGAGCCTTCTGATGACAAGCTTGTGGAGTATTTTGATGACAATGGCATGGATCATTTTGATGAAAACGGCATGGGGCATTGTGATGAAAAAGGCATTGAGCCTTTTCGTGACAGGGTTCAAGGAGCATTCTGATGACAAGTGTCAGGGAGCATTGTGATGACAAGTGTATTGAAAATTGTGATGACAAAGGTCATGGAGCATTGTGATGAAAAGGCCATGGAGTATTGTGATGACAGGCATCATGGAGCGTTGTGATGACAAGTGTTATGGAACTTTGTGATCACAAGTGTTTGGAGTATTGTGATGACAGAGGTCATGGACCATTTTGATTTCAAGGAGCAGGGAGCATTGTGATGACAAGGGCATGAAGCAATGTGATCCCAAGGTTCATGGAGGATTTTGATGACAATGGAAATGGTGTATTTTGATGACAAGCGCATAGAGCATTGTAATGGAAAGGTCATGTAGCGTTTTTCTGACAAAGGCATGGAGCATTGTGATGACATGTGTCATGGAGCACTGTGATGACAAGCATCACGGAGCATTGTGAATACACGGGGCATGGATCATTGTGATGACAAGGGTCATGGAGCACTGCGCTGAAAATGTTCATGGAGTGTTGTGATGACAGGGGTCATGGAGCATTGTGATGACAAGAGTCCCAGATCATTTTGTTGTCAGTTGTCATGGAGTGTTGTGATAACAGTGGTCATGGAGCATTGTTAAGATATTGGCCATGGAGCATTGTGATGAGTAGGTCGTGGATCATTTTGCTGAAAATGTTCATGGACTATTGTGATGACAGGGGTCATGGAGCATTGTGATGACGAGGGAATGGAGCATGGTGATGACAAGGTCCTGGAGCATTGTGAGGAGAAGACCATGGAGACTTGTGATGAGAAGTCTCATGTAGCATTCTGATGAAAAGCGGCATGGAGCATTGTGATTACAGGGGTCTTGGAGCATTGTGATGACAAGGGCATGGAGCATTATGATGAGAAGGCCATGAAGCATTCTGATGACATGCGTTATGGAGCTTTTTGATGACAAGGGCATGGATCATTGTGATTACAGGGATCTTGGAGCATTGTGATGAAAAGGGCATGGATTATTGTGATGACAAACGCATGGAGCCTTGTCATGACAGGGTTCAAGGAGCATACTGATGGCAAGTGTCAGGCAGCATTGTGATGACAAGTGTATTGAGCATTGTGATGACAAAGAACATGGAGCATTGTGAAGAGAAGACTATGGATAATTGTGATGATGAGCGTCATGGGTTGTTGTGATGATAAGTGTTTTGGAACATAGTGATCACAAGTGTTTGGAGCATTATGATGACAGAGGTCATGGAGAATATTGATTTCATTGTGATGACAATAGCCTGAAGCATTATGATGATGGGCATGGTGCATTGTGATGGCAGGGTTCATGGAGCATTGAGATGAAAAGGGGCATGGAGCATTGTGTTTACAAAGGTCTTGGAGCATTGTGATGACAAAGATCATGGAGAATTGTGAAGAGAAGGCCATGGAACATTCTGATGACATGCGTCATGGAGCTTTGTGATGACAAGGGCAAGGAGCATTGTGATTACAGGGGCCTTCAGCATTGTGATGACAAGTGTCATGGAACCTTGTGATGACTAGGCCGTGGAACATTGTGATGGCAGGGGTCATGGTGCATTGTTATGACAGAGGTAATGGAGCATTGTGATGAGAAGGGCATGGAACATTGGTCTGAAATGTTTCATGGATTATTGTGATGAGAGTGGGCATGGAGCATTGTGATGACAAGGGTACGGAACACTATGATACATGGGTCATGCAGGATTGTAATGACAAGGGCATGCAGCATTGCGATGAGAAGGGCATCGAGCATTGTGATGACAAGTGTCATGGAGATTTGTGATGACAAGCGCATTGAGCAATGTTATGAGAGGGTTCATGGAGCATTGTGATGACAATGACATGGAGCATTGTGATGCCAAGGGTCATGGAGCTTTGTGATGACAAGTCATGGAGCATTTTGATGACAAGGGCATGGTGCATTGTGATGAGAAGTGCAGGGAGCATTTTGATGACCGGGCCATGCAGCAATTTGATGAAAAGTGTAATGGACTATTTTGATGGCAGGTGTTATAGAACATTGTGATGTCAGGGGTCTTGGAGCTTTGGGATAAAAAGGATCATGGAGCATTTTGATGACAGGTGTTATGGAACATTTTGATGTCAGGGGTCATGGAACATTGTGATGATAAGGGGATGTAGCAGTGTGATGACAGGGTCATGGAAGATTGTGATTACAGGGGTGAGGGTGTATTATGATGACTAGTCATGGAACACTGTGATATCTCTGGTGAGAGAGCATTTTGATGAGAAGTGCATGGACCATTGTGATTACAAGGTTTATGGAGCATTGCAATGACAAGGTTGTGGACCGTTGTGATGAAATGTGCGTGGCACATTGTGAAGACAATGGTCATGGAGCATTTTTCTGACAAAGACATGGAGCATTGTGATGACAAGGGTCACTGTGAATTGTGAAGAAAAGTTCATGGAGCATTGTGGTTACAAAGGTCACAGAACCTTGTGATGACACGGGCATGGATCATTGTGATGACAAACGTTATGAAGCATTGTGATGACTGGAGTCACGGAGCATTGTGATGACAGGGGTCATGGAGCATTGTGATGACATGTGTCATGGAGCATTGTGCTGACAAGCGCATGGAGCATTGTGATGACAAGGGTCATGGAGCATTGTGCTGAGAAAGGCATAGAGCATTGTGATGACAATGGTCAAAGAGCATTGTGATGAAAAGTTCATGGATCATTTTGGTTAAAAAGCTCACAGAGAGTGATGATGATGAGGGCATGGCCCATTGTGGTGACAAAGGTCATGAACCACTGTGATGACTGGAGTCACAGAGCATTGTGATGGCAGGGGTCATGGAGCATTGTGATAACAAGGGCATGGAGCATTGTGATGACCAGGGCAAGGAGCATTGGTCTTATAAGTTTCATGGATTATTGTGATGACAGTTAGAATGCCGCATTGTGATGACAAGGGCATGGAGCATTGTGATGACCAGGCCATGCAGTATTGTGAAGAAAGGTGTCAGGGAGCATTGTGATGACATATGTAATGGCCCATTTTGATGACAATGGAATGGAGCATTGGGATGCCAAGTGTCATGGAGGATTCTGATGACAAAAGTAATAGAGCATTGTGATGACAATGGCTTGGAGCATTGTGATGACAAGGGTCAGGGAGCATTCTGATTACAAGCTTGTGGAGTATTTTGATGACAATGGCATGGATCAGTTTGATGAAAACGGCATGGGGCATTGTGATGAAAAAGGCATGGAGCCTTTTCGTGACAGGGTTCAAGGAGCATTCTGATGACAAGTGTCAGGGAGCATTGTGATGACAAGTGTATTGAAAATTGTAATGACAAAGGTCATGGAGCATTGTGATGAAAAGTCCATGGAGTATTGTGATGACAGGCATCACGGAGCGTTGTGATGACAAGTGTTATGGAACATTGTGATCACAAGTGTTTGGAGTATTGTGATGACAGAGGTCATGGATCATTTTGATTTCAAGGAGCAGGGAGCATTGTGATGACAAGGGCATGAAGCAATGTGATCCCAAGTTTCATGGAGGATTGTGATGACAATAGAAATGGAGTATTTTCATGACAAGCCCATAGAGCATTGTAATGGAAAGGTCATGTAGCATTTTGCTGACAAGGCATGGAGCATTGTGATGACATGTGTCATGGAGCACTGTGATGACAAGCGTCACAGATCTTTGTGAATACACGGGTCATGGAGCATTGGGATGACAAGGGCATGGATCATTGTGATGACAAGGGTCATGGAGCACTGCGCTGAAAATATTCATGGAGTGTTGTGATGACAGCGGTCATGGAGCATTGTGATGACTAGGGAATGGAGCACTGTGATGACAAGAGTCCCAGATCATTTTGTTGTCAGTTGTCATGGAGTGTTGTGATAACAGTGGTCATGGAGCATTGTGAAGATATTGGCCATGGAGCATTGTGATGAGTAAGTCGTGGAGCATTGGGCTGAAAATGTTCATGGACTATTGTGATGACAGGGGTCATGGAGCATTGTGATGACAAGGGAATGGAGCATGGTGATGACAAGGTCCTGGAGCATTGTGAGGAGAAGTCCATGGAGACTTGTGATGACAAGTCTCATGTAGCATTCTGATGAAAAGCGGCATGGAGCACTGTGATTACAGGGGTCTTGGAGCATTGTGATGACAAGGGCATGGAGCATTATGATGAGAAGGCCATGAAGCATTCTGATGACATGCGTCATGGAGCTTTTTGATGACAAAGGCATGGATCATTGTGATTACAGGGATCTTGGAGCATTGTGATGAAAAGGGCATGGATTATTGTGATGACAAAGGCATGGAGCCTTGTCATGACAGGGTTCAAGGAGCATACTGACGACAAGTGTCAGGGAGCATTGTGATGACAAGTGTATTGAGCATTGTGATGACAAAGATCATGGAGCATTGTGAAGAGAAGACCATGGATAATAGTGATGATGAGCGTCATGGGGTGTTGTGATGATAAGTGTTATGGAACATAGTGATCACAAGTGTTTGGAGCATTATGATGACAGAGGTCATGGAGAATATTGATTTCATTGTGATGACAATAGCGGAAGCATTATGATTATGGGCATGCTGCATTGTGATGGCAGGGTTCATGGAGCATTGAGATGAAAAGGGGCATGGAGCATTGTGTTTACAAAGGTCTTGGAGCATTGTGATGACAACGGAATGGAGCATTGTGAGGAGAAGGCCATGGAACTTTCTGATGACATGCGTCATGGAGCTTTGTGATGACAAGGGCAAGGAGCATTGTGATTACAGGGGCCTTCAGCATTGTGATGACAAGTGTCATGGAACCTTGTGATGACTAGGCCGTGGAACATTGTGATGGCAGCGGTCATCTTGCATTGTTATGACAGAGGTAATGGAGCATTGTGATGAGAAGGGCATGGAACATTGGTCTGAAATGTTTCATGGATTATTGTGATGAGAGTGGGCATGGAGCATTGTGATGACAAGGGTACGGAACACTATGATACATGGGTCATGCAGGATTGTAATGACAAGTGCATGGAACAATGCGATGAGAAGGGCATCGAGCATTGTGATGACAAGTGTCATGGAGCTTTGTGATGACAAGCGCATTGTGCAATGTTATGAGAGGGTTCATGGAGTATTGTGATGACAATGACATGGAGCATTGTGATGCCAAGGGTCATGGAGCTTTGTGATGACAAGTCATGGAGCATTTTGATGACAAGGGCATGGTTCATTGTGATGAGAAGTGCAGGGAGCATTTTGATGACCGGGCCATGCAGCAATTTGATGAAAAGTGTAATGGAAAATTTTGATGGCAGGTGTTATAGAACATTGTGATGTCAGGGGTCTTGGAGCTTTGGGATGAAAAGGATCATGGAGCATTTTGATGACAGGGGTTATGGAACATTGTTATGTCAGGGGTCATGGAACATTGTGATGATAAGGGGATGTAGCAGTGTGATGACAGGGTCATGGAAGATTGTGATTACAGGGGTGAGGGTGTATTGTGATGACTAGTCATGGAACACTGTGATATCTCTGGTGAGAGAGCATTTTGATGAGAAGTGCATGGACCATTGTGATTACAAGGTTTATGGAGCATTGCAATGACAAGGTTGTGGACCGTTGTGATGAAATGCGCGTGGCACATTGTGAAGACAATGGTCATGGAGCATTTTTCTGACAAAGACATGGAGCATTGTGATGACAAGGGTCACTGTGAATTGTGAAGAAAAGTTCATGGAGCATTGTGGTTACAAAGGTCACAGAACCTTGTGATGACACGGGCATGGATCATTGTGATGACAAACGTTATGAAGCATTGTGATGACTGGAGTCACGGAGCATTGTGATGACAGGGGTCATGGAGCATTGTGATGACATGTGTCATGGAGCATTGTGCTGACAAGCGCATGGAGCATTGTGATGACAAGGGTCATGGAGCATTGTGCTGAGAAAGGCATAGAGCATTGTGATGACAATGGTCAAAGAGCATTGTGATGAAAAGTTCATGGATCATTTTGGTTAAAAAGCTCACAGAGAGTGATGATGACGAGGGCATGGCCCATTGTGGTGACAAAGGTCATGAACCACTGTGATGACTGGAGTCACAGAGCATTGTGATGGCAGGGGTCATGGAGCATTGTGATAACAAGGGCATGGAGCATTGTGATGACCAGGGCAAGGAGCATTGGTCTTATAAGTTTCATGGATTATTGTGATGACAGTTAGAATGCCGCATTGTGATGACAAGGGCATGGAGCATTGTGATGACCAGGCCATGCAGTATTGTGAAGAAAGGTGTCAGGGAGCATTGTGATGACATATGTAATGGCCCATTTTGATGACAATGGAATGGAGCATTGGGATGCCAAGTGTCATGGAGGATTCTGATGACAAAAGTAATAGAGCATTGTGATGACAATGGCTTGGAGCATTGTGATGACAAGGGTCAGGGAGCATTCTGATTACAAGCTTGTGGAGTATTTTGATGACAATGGCATGGATCAGTTTGATGAAAACGGCATGGGACATTGTGATGAAAAAGGCATGGAGCCTTTTCGTGACAGGGTTCAAGGAGCATTCTGATGACAAGTGTCAGGGAGCATTGTGATGACAAGTGTATTGAAAATTGTGATGACAAAGGTCATGGAGCATTGTGATGAAAAGTCCATGGAGTATTGTGATGACAGGCATCACGGAGCGTTGTGATGACAAGTGTTATGGAACATTGTGATCACAAGTGTTTGGAGTATTGTGATGACAGAGGTCATGGATCATTTTGATTTCAAGGAGCAGGGAGCATTGTGATGACAAGGGCATGAAGCAATGTGATCCCAAGTTTCATGGAGGATTGTGATGACAATAGAAATGGAGTATTTTCATGACAAGCCCATAGAGCATTGTAATGGAAAGGTCATGTAGCATTTTGCTGACAAGGCATGGAGCATTGTGATGACATGTGTCATGGAGCACTGTGATGACAAGCGTCACAGATCTTTGTGAATACACGGGTCATGGAGCATTGGGATGACAAGGGCATGGATCATTGTGATGACAAGGGTCATGGAGCACTGCGCTGAAAATATTCATGGAGTGTTGTGATGACAGCGGTCATGGAGCATTGTGATGACTAGGGAATGGAGCACTGTGATGACAAGAGTCCCAGATCATTTTGTTGTCAGTTGTCATGGAGTGTTGTGATAACAGTGGTCATGGAGCATTGTGAAGATATTGGCCATGGAGCATTGTGATGAGTAAGTCGTGGAGCATTGGGCTGAAAATGTTCATGGACTATTGTGATGACAGGGGTCATGGAGCATTGTGATGACAAGGGAATGGAGCATGGTGATGACAAGGTCCTGGAGCATTGTGAGGAGAAGTCCATGGAGACTTGTGATGACAAGTCTCATGTAGCATTCTGATGAAAAGCGGCATGGAGCACTGTGATTACAGGGGTCTTGGAGCATTGTGATGACAAGGGCATGGAGCATTATGATGAGAAGGCCATGAAGCATTCTGATGACATGCGTCATGGAGCTTTTTGATGACAAAGGCATGGATCATTGTGATTACAGGGATCTTGGAGCATTGTGATGAAAAGGGCATGGATTATTGTGATGACAAAGGCATGGAGCCTTGTCATGACAGGGTTCAAGGAGCATACTGACGACAAGTGTCAGGGAGCATTGTGATGACAAGTGTATTGAGCATTGTGATGACAAAGATCATGGAGCATTGTGAAGAGAAGACCATGGATAATAGTGATGATGAGCGTCATGGGGTGTTGTGATGATAAGTGTTATGGAACATAGTGATCACAAGTGTTTGGAGCATTATGATGACAGAGGTCATGGAGAATATTGATTTCATTGTGATGACAATAGCGGAAGCATTATGATTATGGGCATGCTGCATTGTGATGGCAGGGTTCATGGAGCATTGAGATGAAAAGGGGCATGGAGCATTGTGTTTACAAAGGTCTTGGAGCATTGTGATGACAACGGAATGGAGCATTGTGAGGAGAAGGCCATGGAACTTTCTGATGACATGCGTCATGGAGCTTTGTGATGACAAGGGCAAGGAGCATTGTGATTACAGGGGCCTTCAGCATTGTGATGACAAGTGTCATGGAACCTTGTGATGACTAGGCCGTGGAACATTGTGATGGCAGCGGTCATCTTGCATTGTTATGACAGAGGTAATGGAGCATTGTGATGAGAAGGGCATGGAACATTGGTCTGAAATGTTTCATGGATTATTGTGATGAGAGTGGGCATGGAGCATTGTGATGACAAGGGTACGGAACACTATGATACATGGGTCATGCAGGATTGTAATGACAAGTGCATGGAACAATGCGATGAGAAGGGCATCGAGCATTGTGATGACAAGTGTCATGGAGCTTTGTGATGACAAGCGCATTGTGCAATGTTATGAGAGGGTTCATGGAGTATTGTGATGACAATGACATGGAGCATTGTGATGCCAAGGGTCATGGAGCTTTGTGATGACAAGTCATGGAGCATTTTGATGACAAGGGCATGGTTCATTGTGATGAGAAGTGCAGGGAGCATTTTGATGACCGGGCCATGCAGCAATTTGATGAAAAGTGTAATGGAAAATTTTGATGGCAGGTGTTATAGAACATTGTGATGTCAGGGGTCTTGGAGCTTTGGGATGAAAAGGATCATGGAGCATTTTGATGACAGGGGTTATGGAACATTGTTATGTCAGGGGTCATGGAACATTGTGATGATAAGGGGATGTAGCAGTGTGATGACAGGGTCATGGAAGATTGTGATTACAGGGGTGAGGGTGTATTGTGATGACTAGTCATGGAACACTGTGATATCTCTGGTGAGAGAGCATTTTGATGAGAAGTGCATGGACCATTGTGATTACAAGGTTTATGGAGCATTGCAATGACAAGGTTGTGGACCGTTGTGATGAAATGTGCGTGGCACATTGTGAAGACAATGGTCATGGAGCATTGTTCTGACAAAGACATGGAGCATTGTGATGACAAAGGTCACTGTGAATTGTGATGAAAAGTTCATGGAGCATTGTGGTTACAAAGGTCACAGAACCTTGTGATGACACGGGCATGGATCATTGTGATGACAAACGTTATGAAGCATTGTGATGACTGGAGTCACGGAGCATTGTGATGACAGGGGTCATGGAGCATTGTGATGACATGTGTCATGGAGCATTGTGCTGACAAGCGCATGGAGCATTGTGATGACAAGGGTCATGGAGCATTGTGCTGAGAAAGGCATAGAGCATTGTGATGACAAGGGTCAAAGAGCATTGTGATGAAAAGTTCATGGATCATTTTGGTTAAAAAGCTCACAGAGAGTGATGATGACGAGGGCATGGCCCATTGTGGTGACAAAGGTCATGAACCACTGTGATGACTGGAGTCACAGAGCATTATGATGGCAAGGGTCATGGAGCAATGTTTTATCAAGGGCATGGAGCATTGTGATGACCAGGGCAAGGAGCATTGGTGTAATAATTTTCATGGATTATTGCGATGACAGTTGGAATGGCGCATTGTGATGACAAGGGCATGGAGCATAGTGATGGCCAGGTCATGCAGTATTGTGAAGACAGGTGTCAGGGAGCATTGTGATGACATACGTGATGGCCCATTGTGATGACAATGGCATGGAGACTTGGGATGCCAAGTGTCATGGAGGATTCTGATGGCAAAGGTAATGGAGCATTGTGATGACAATGGCTTGGAGCATTGTGATGACAAGGGTCAGGGAGCATTGTGCTGACAAGTGCATGGAGAAATGTGATGACAAGGGTCATGCAGCATTCTGATGACAAGCTTGTGGAGTATTTTGATGACAATGGTATGGAGCATTGTGATGAAAACGGCATGGGGCATTGTGATGAAAAAGGCATGGAGCCTTTTCCTGACAGGGTTCAAGGAGCATACTGATGACAAGTGTCAGGGAGCCTTGTGATGACAAAGGTCATGGAGCATTGTGATGAAAAGAGCATGGGGTATTTTGATGACAGGCATCATGGAGCGTTGTGATGACAAATGTTATGGAACATTGTGATCACAAGGGTTTGGAGCATTGTGATGACAGAGGTCATGGATCATTTTGATTTCAAGGAGCATGGAGCATTGTGAGGAGGAGGGCATGAAGCAATGTGATCCCAAGTCTCATGGAGGATTGTGATGACAATGGAAATGGATTATTGTGATGACAAGCGCATAGAGCATTGTAATGACAAGGTCATGTAGCATTTTGCTGACAAAGGCATGGAGCATTGTGATGACGATTCATGGAGCACTGTGATGACAAGCGTCACGGAGCATTGTGAATACAGGTGTCATGGAGCATTGGGATGACAAGGGCATGGATCATTGTGATGACAAGGGTCATGGAGCACTGGGCTGATAATGTTCATGGAGTGTTTGGATGACAGGTGTCATGGAGCATTGTGATGACTATGGAATGGAGCATTGTGATGACAAGAGTCGCGGATCATTGTGTTGTCGGGTGTCATGGAGAGTTGTGAGGACAGTGGTCATGGAGCATTGTGATGATATTGGCCATGGAGCATTGTGATGAATAGGTCTTGGAACACTGGGCTGAAAATATTCATGGATTATTGTGATGACAGTGGTCATGGAGCATTGTGATGTGAAGGGAATGGAGCATGGTGATGACAATGTCCAGGAGCATTGTGATGAGAAGACCATGGAGACTTGTCATGACAAGTCTCATGGAGCATTCTGATGAAAAGGGGCATGGAGCATTGTGATTACCGGGGTCTTGGAGCATTGTGATGACTAGGGCATGGAACACTATGATACATGTGTCACGGGTCATGGAGGATTGTGATGACAAGTCATGGAGCATTGTGATGACAAGGGCATGGAGCATTGTGATGACAGGAGCATGGAGCATTTGTCTGACAAGATTCATAGATTATTGTGATGACAGTGGACATGGTGCATTGTGATGACAAAGTCATGGATCATTGTGTAGAGAAGGTCATGGTGTATTGTGAAGACAGGTGTCAGGGAGCATTGTGATGACATATGTCATGGTCCATTGCGATGACAATGGCAGGGAGTATTGTGATGCCAAATGAAATGGAGAATTGTGATGACAAATATAATGGAGCATCATGATGACTATGGCTTGGAGCATTATGATGACAATGGCCATTGAGAATTTTCATGACAAGGTCGTGAAGCATTGTGATGACAAGTTCCTTGAGCATTGTGATGACAAAACCATGGAGCCTTTTGATGACAAGTCTCATGGAGCATACTGATGAAAAGGGTCTTGGAACATTGTGATGACAAGGGCATGGAGCATTGTGAGGAGAAGACCAAGGCGCATTCTGATGGCATGCGTCATCGAGCTTTGTGATGACAAGGGCAAGGAGCATTGTGATTACAGGGGCCTTAAGCATTGTGATGACAAGTGTCATGGAACCTTGTGATGACTAGGCCGTGGATCATTGTGATGGCAGGTGTCATAGTGCATTGTTATGACAGAGGTAATGGAGCATTGTGATGAGAAGGGCATGGAACATTGGTCTGAAATGTTTCATGGATTATTGTGATGAGAGTGGGCATGGAGCATTGTGATGACAAGGGTACGGAACACTATGATACATGGGTCAAGCAGGATTGTAATGACAAGGGCAAGGAGCATTGCGATGAGAAGGGCATCGAGCATTGTGATGACAAGTGTCATGGAGCTTTGTGATGACAAGCGCATTGAGCAATGTTATGAGAGGGTTCATGGAGCATTGTGATGACAATGACATGGAGCATTGTGATGCCAAGGGTCATGGAGCTTTGTGATGACAAGTCATGGAGCATTTTGATGACAAGGGCATGGTGCATTGTGATGAGAAGTGCAGGGAGCATTTTGATGACCGGGCCATGCAGCAATTTGATGAAAAGTGTAATGGAATATTTTGATGGCAGGTGTTATAGAACATTGTGATGTCAGGGGTCTTGGAGCTTTGGGATGAAAAGGATCATGGAGCATTTTGATGACAGGGGTTATGGAACATTGTGATGTCAGGGGTCATGGAACATTGTGATGATAAGGGGATATAGCAGTGTGATGACAGGGTCATGGAACATTGTGATTACAGGGGAGAGGGTGTATTGTGATGACTAGTGATGGAACACTGTGATATCTCTGGTGAGAGAGCATTTTGATAAGAAGTGCATGGACCATTGTGATTACAAGGTTTATGGAGCATTGCAATGACTAGGTTGTGGACCGATGTGATGAAATGCGCGTGGCACATTGTGAAGACAATGGTCATGGAGCATTGTTCTGACAAAGACATGGAGCATTGTGATGACAAAGGTCACTGTGAATTGTGATGAAAAGTTCATGGAGCATTGTGGTTACAAAGGTCACAGAACCTTGTGATGACACGGGCATGGATCATTGTGATGACAAACGTTATGAAGCATTGTGATGACTGGAGTCACGGAGCATTGTGATGACAGGGGTCATGGAGCATTGTGATAACATGTGTCATGGAGCATTGTGCTGACAAGCGCATGGAGCATTGTGATGACAAGGGTCATGGAGCATTGTGCTGAGAAAGGCATAGAGCATTGTGATGACAAGGGTCAAAGAGCATTGTGAAGAAAAGTTCATGGATCATTTTGGTTAAAAAGCTCACAGAGAGTGATGATGACGAGGGCATGGCCCATTGTGGTGACAAAGGTCATGAAGCATTGTGATGACTGGAGTCACAGAGCATTGTGATGGCAGGGGTCATGGAGCATTGTGAAAACAAGGGCATGGAGCATTGTGATGACCAGGGCAAGGAGCATTGGTCTAATAAGTTTCATGGATTATTGCGATGACAGTTGGAATGGCGCATTGTGATGACAAGGGCATGGAGCATTGTGATGGCCAGGTCATGCAGTACTGTGAAGACAGGTGTCAGGGAGCATTGTGATGACATATGTAATGGCTCATTGTGATGACAATGGCATGGAGCATTGGGATGCCAAGTGTCATGGAGCATTCTGATGGCAAAGGTAATGGAGCATTTTTATGACAATGGCTTGGAGCATTGTGATGACAAGGGTCAGGGAGCATTGTGCTGACAAGTGCATGGAGAAATGTGATGACAAGGGTTATGGAACATTCTGATGACAAGCTTGTGGAGTATTTTGATGACAATGGCATGGAGCATTGTGATGAAAACGGCATGGGGCATTTTGATGAAAAAGGCATGGAGCCTTTTCCTGACAGGGTTCAAGGAGCATACTGATGACAAGTGTCAGGGAGACTTGTGATGCCAAGTGTATTGAGAATTGTGATGACAAAGGTCATGGAGCATTGTGATGAAAAGAGCATGGAGTATTGTGATGACAGGCATCATGGAGTGTTGTGATGACAAGTGTTATGGAACATTGTGATCACAAGTGTTTGGAGTATTGTGATGACAGAGGTCATGGATCATTTTGATTTCAAGGAGCAGGGAGCATTGTGAGGACAAGGGCATGAAGCAATGTGATCCCAAGGTTCATGGAGGATTGTGATGACAATGGAAATGGAGTATTGTGATGACAAGCGCATAGAGCATTGTAATGACAAGGTCATGTAGCATTTTGCTGACAATGGCATGGAGCATTGTGATGACATGTGTCATGGAGCACTGTGATGACTAGCGTCACGGAGCATTGTGAATACAGGGGTCATGGAGCATTGGGATGTCAAGGGCATGGAACATTGTGATGACAAGTGTCATGGAGCACTGGGCTGAAAATGTTCATGGAATGTTGTGATGACAGGTGTCATGGAGCATAGTGATGACTATGGAATGCTGCATTGTTTTGACAAGAGTCGTGGATCATTGTGTTGTCGGGTGTCATGGTGTGTTGTGATGACAGTGGTCATGGAGCATTGTGATGATATATTGCCCATGGAGCATTGTGATGAATAGGTCTTGGAGCATTGGGCTGAAAATATTCATGGATTATTGTGATGACAGCGGTCATGGAGCATTGTGATGAAAAGGGAATGGAGCATGGTGATGACAAGGTCCTGGAGCATTGTGATGAGAAGACCATGGAGACTTGTCACGACAAGTCTCATGGAGCATTCTGATGAAAAGGGGGAATGGAGCACTGTGATTACAGGGGTCTTGAAGCATTGTGATGACTAGGGCATGGAACACTGTGATATATGTGTCATGGGTCATGGAGGATTGTGATGACAAGTCATGGAGCATTGTGATGACAAGGGCATGGATCATTGTGATGACAGGAGCATGGAGCATTTGTCTGACAATTTTCATAGATTATTGTGATGACAGTGAACATGGTGCATTGTGATGACAAGGGCATGGATCATTGTGAAGAGAAGGTCATAGTGTATTGTGAAGTCAGGTGTCAGGGAGCATTGTGATGACATATGTCATGGTCCATTGCGATGAGAATGGCAGGGAGTACTGTGATGCCAAATGAAATGGAGAATTGTGATGACAAATATAATGGAGCATTGTGATGACTAGGGCTTGTAGCATTATGATGACAAGGGCCATTGAGAATTTTCATGACAATGTCGTGAAGCATTGTGATGACAAGTTCCTTGAGCATTGTGATGACAAAACCATGGAGCCTTGTGATGACAAGTCTCATGGAGCATACTGATGAATAGGGTCTTGGAACATTGTGATGACAAGAGCATGGAGCATTGTGAGGAGAAAACTAAGGAGCATTCTGATGGCATGCGTCATCGAGCTTTGTGATGACAAGGGCATGGAGCATTTTGATTACATGTGTCTTGGAGCACTGTGATGAAAATGGGATGGATCATTGTGATGAAATAGGCATGGAGCCTTGTCATGACAGGGTTCAAGGAGCATACAGACAACAAGTGTCAGGGACCATTTTGATGACAAGTGTATTGAGCATTGTGATGACAAAGGTCATGGAGCATTGTGATGAGAAGACCATGGATAATTGTGATGACGAGCGTCATGTGGCATTGTGATGACAAGTGTTATGGAATATTGTGACCACAAGGGTTTGGAGCATTGTTATGACAGAGGTCATGGAGCATTTTGATTTCATTGTGATGACAATAGCATGAAGCATTAGGATGATGGGCATGGTGCATTGTGATGACAGGGTTCATGGATCAGTGAGATGAAAAGGGGCATAGAACATTCTGATTACAAGTTTATTGGAGCATTGTGATGAGAAGGGTCATGGAGCCTTGTGATGACAAGGCCATGGAACATCGTGATGGCAGGGGTCATGGAGCTTTGTTATGACAGTGGTAATGGAGCATTGTGATGGCAAGGGCATGGAACATTGTGATGAGAAGGCCATGGAGCATTCTGATGACATGTGTCATGGAGCTTTGTGATGACAAGCACATGGAGCAGTGTGATGAGAGCGTTCATGGAGCATTGTGATGACAATGACATGGAGAATTGTGATGCCAAGGGTCATGGATCTTTGTGATGACAAAGGTCACGGAGCATTTTGATGGCAAGGGCGTTGTGCATTGTGATGAGAAGGACAGGGATCATTGTGATGACAGGGTCATGGAGCAATGTGATGAAATGTGTCATGGAATATTTTGATGACAGGTGTTATGGAATATTGTGATGTCATGGGTCTTGGAGCATTTTGATGAAAAGGGTCATGGATCATTTTGATGACAGGTGTTATGGAACATTGTGATGTCAGGGGTCATCGAACATTGTGATGATAAGTGCATGTAGCATTGTAATGACAGGAGTCATGGAATATTGTGATGACAGGGATGAGGGAGTACAGTGACAAATAGTGATGTAGCATTGTGATATCAGTGGTGAGAGAGCATTTAAATGAGAAGTGCATGGGGCATTGTGATGACAAGATTGTGGAGCATTGTGATGACAAGCGCATGGTCCATTGAGATGACCTGTGTCATGGAGCACTGTGCTGAAAAGCGCATGGAGCATTGTGATGACAAGGGTCATGGAGCCTTGTGCTGAGAAAGGCATAGAGCATTTTGATGACAAAGGTCAAAGAGCATTGTAATGAAAATTCATGTAGCATTGTCGTTAAAAAGGTCACAGAGACAGTTGATGATGAGGACATGGACCATTGTGATGACAAAAGTCATGAAGCATTGTTATGACTGGAGTCACGGAGCATTGTGATGACAGGGGTCATGGAGCATTGTGATAACAAGGGCATGCAGCATTGTGATGACAAGGGCATGGGACATTGGTCTAATAAGTTACATGAATTATTGTGATGACAGTTGGAATGGCGCATTGTGATGACAAGGGCATGGAGTATTGTGATGACCATTTCATGCAGTATTGTGGAGACAGGTGTCAGGGAGCATTGTGATGACATATGTAATGGCCCATTGTGATGACAATGGCATGGAGCACTGTGATGCCAAATGTCATGGAGGATTCTGATGACAAATATAATGGAGCATTGTGATGACAATGGTTTGTAGCATTGTGATTACAAGGGTCAGGGAGCATTGTGCCGACAAGTGCATGGGGATTTGTGATTACAAGGGTCATGGAACATTCTGATGACAAGCTTGTAGATTATTTTGATGACAATGGCATGGAGCATTGTGATGAGAAGGGCGTGGAACATTGGCCTGAAATATTTCATGGATGATTTTGATGAGAGTGGGCATGGAGCATTGTGATGACAAGGGCACGGAACACTGTGATACATGGGTCAATGGTCATGCAGCTTTGTGATGAAAATTCATGTAGCACTGTGATGACAAGGGCATGGAGCATTGTGATGATAGGGGCATGGAACATTGGTGTGACAAGTTTCATTGATTATTGTGATGATATTGGACATGGTCCATTGTGATGACAAGGGCATTGATCATTGTGAAGAGAAGGTCATGGAATATTGTGAAGACAGGTATCAGGGAGCATTGTGATGACATATGCCATGGTCCATTACGATGACAATGGCAGGGAGTATTGTGATGCCAAATGTAATGGAGCATTGTGATGACAAATATAATGGAGCATTTTGATGACTAGGGCTTGGAGCATTATGATGACATGGGCCATTGAGAATTTTCATGACAAGGTCGTGAAGCATTGTGATGACAAGATCCTGGAGCATTATGATGAGAAAACCATGGAGCTTTGTGATGACAAGTCTCATGGAGCATACTGATGAAAAGGGGCAAGGAGCATTGTGATTACAGGGGTCTTGCCACATTGTGATGACAAGGGCATGGAGCATTGTGAGCAGAAGGCCAAGGAGCATTCTGATGACATGTGTCATTGAGCTTTGTGATGACAAGGGCATGGAGCATTGTGATTATAGGGGTCTTGAAGCATTGTGATGAAAAGGGCATGGATCATTGTGATGAAAAAGGCATGGAGCCTTGTCATGACATGTTTAAAGGAGCATACAGAAAACAAGTGTCAGGGAGAATTTTGATGACAAGTGTATTGAGCATTGTGATAACAAAGGTCATGGAACATTGTGATGAGAAGACCATGGATAATTGTGATGACGAGCGTCATGGGTCATTGTGATGACAAGTGTTATGGAATATTGTGATCACAAGGGTTTTGAGCAATGTAATGACAGACGTCATGGCCATTTTGATTTCATTGTGATCACAATAGCATGAAGCATTATGATGATGGGCATGGGGAATTGTGATGACAGGTTTCATGGATCATTGTAATGAAAAGTGGCATAGAGCATTGTGATTACAAGGTTCTTGGAGCATTGTGATGAGAAGGGTGATGAGCCTTGTGATGACAAGGCCATGGGATATTGTGATGGCAGGGGTCATGGAGCATTTTTATGACAGTGGTAATGGAGCATTGTGATGGCAAGGGCATGGAGCATTGTGATGAGAAGGCCATGGAGCATTCTGATGACATTTGTCATGGAGCTTTGTGAAGATAAGTGCATGGAGCAATGTGATGAGAGGGTTCATGGAGCACTGTGATGACAATGACATGGAGCATTGTGATGAGAAGGCCATAAAGCATTCTGATGACATGTGTCATGGAGCTTTTTGATGACAAGGGAATGGAGCATTGTGATGAGAAGGTCATGCAATATTGTGAAGACGGGTGCCAGGGAGCATTGTGATGACATATGTCATGGCCCATTGTGATGAAAATGGCATGGAGCATTGTGATGCCAAGTGTCATGGAGGATTCTGATGACAAATGTAATGGACATTGTGATGACAATGGCTTTGAGCATTGTGATGACAAGTGTCAGGGAGCATTGTGCTGACACGTGCATTGAGATTTGTGATGACAAGGGTCATGGAACATTCTGATGATAAGCTTGTGGAGTATTTTGATGGCAATGGCATGGAGCATTGTGATGTAAACGGCATGGGACATTGTGATGAAGAATGCATGGAGCCTTTTCGTGACTGGGTTCAAGGAGCATTCTGTCGACAAGTGTCAGGGAGCATTGTGATGACAAGTGTATTGAGAATTGTGATGACAAATGTCATGGAGCATTGTGATGAAACGTGCATGGAGTATTTTGATGACAGGCATCATGGAGCGTTGTGATGACAAGTGTTATGGAACATTGTGATCACAAGGTCTTGGAGCATTGTGATGACAGAGGTCATGGATCATTTTGATTTCAAGGAGCATGGAGCATTGTGATGACAAGGGCATGAAGCAATGTGATCCCAAGGTTCATGGAGGGTTGTGATGACAATGGTAATGGAGTATTGTGATGACAAGCACATAGAACATTGTAATGACAAGGTCATGTAGTATTTTGCTGACAGAGGCATGGAGCATTGTGATGACAGGTGGCATGGAGCATTGTTATGCCAAGTGTCATGGAGAATTCTGATGACAAAGGTTATGGAGCTTTGTGATTACAAGTGTCAGGGAGCATTGTGCTGGCAAGTGCATGGAGAATTGTGATGACAAGGGTCATGGAGCATTTTGATGACAGGGGTTATGGAACATGGTTATGTCAGCGGTCATGGAACATTGTGATGATAAGGGGATGTAGCATTGTGATGACACTGTCATGGAATATTGTGATTACAGGGATGTGGGAGTATTGTGATGACTAGTGATGGAACATTGTGATATCTCTGGTGAGAGAGCATTTTGATGAGAAGTTCATGGACCATTGTGATTACAAAGTTTATGGAGCATTGCAAAGATAATTTTGTGGACCGTTGTGATGAAATGCGTGTGGCACATTGTGATGACAATGGTCATGGAGCATTGTTCTGACAAAGACATGGAACGTTGTGATGACAAGTGTCACAGAGAATTGTGATGAAATGTTCATGTAGCATTGTGGTTACAAAGGTCACAGATCCTTGTGATGACGCTGGCATGGATCATTGTGATGACAAACGTTATGAAGCATTGTGATGACTGGAGTCAAGGAGCATTGTGATAACAGGGGTCATGGAGCATTGTAATGACAAGTGCATGGAGCATTGTTTTGACAAGAGAATGGAGCATTCGTCTAACAAATTTCATAGATTAGTGTGATGATAGTGGACATGGTGCATTGTGATGACAAGGGCATGGAACATTGTGATGAGAAGGTCATGGCGTATTGTGAAGACAGGTGTCAGGGCGCATTGTGATGACATATGTCATTGTCCATTGCGATGACAATGGCATGGAGCATTGTGATGCCGAATGTAATGGAGGATTGTGATGACAAATATAATGGAGCATTGTGATGATTAGCGCTTGGAGCATTATGATGACAAGGGCCATTGAGAATTTTCATGACAAGGTCGTGAAGCATTGTGATGACAAGATCCTGGAGCATTGTGAAGACAAATCTATGGAGCCTTGAGATGACAAGTCTCATGGAGCATACTGATGTAAAGGGGCATGGAACATTGTGATTACAGGGGTCTTGGAACATTGTGATGACAAGGGCATGGAACATTGTGAGGAGAAGACCATGGAGCATTCTGATCGCATGTGCCATTGAGCTTTGTGATGACAAGGGCATGGCTCATTGTGATTACATGGGTCTTGGAGCATTGTGATGAAAAGGGCATGGATCATTGTGATGAAAAAGGCATGGAGCCTTGTCATGACAGGGTTCAAGGAGTATACAGACAACAAGTGTCAGGGAACATTTTGATGACAAATGTATTGAGCATTGTGATGACAAAGGTCATGGAGCATTGTGATGAGAAGACCATGGATAATTGTGATGATGATCATCATGGGGCATTGTGATGACAAGTGCTATGGAATATTGTGATCACAAGGGTTTGGAGCATTGTTATGACAGAGGTCATGGAGCATTTTGATTTCATTGTGATGACAATAGCAAGAAGCATTAGGATGATGGACATGGTGCATTGTGATGACAGGGTTCATGGATCATTGAGATGAAAAGGGTCATGGAGCATTGTGATTACAGGGGTCTTGGAGCATTGTGATGAGAAGGGTCATGGAGCCTTGTGAGGACATTGCCATGGAACATCGTGATGGCAGGGATCATGGAGCATTGTTATGACAGGGGTAATGTAGCATTGTGATGGCAAAGGCAAGGAGCATTGTGATGAGAAAGCCATGGAGCTTTCTGATGACATGTGTCATGGAGCATTGTGATGACAAGTGTCACGGAGCATTGTGATGAAAATTCATTGAGAATTGTGGTTATTAATGTCACAGAGACTTGTGATGAGGTGGGCATGGACCATTGTGATGACAAACGTTATGAAGCATTTTGATGACAGGTGTCACGAAGCATTGTGATGACAGGGGTCATGGAGCATTGTGATGACTAGGGAATGGAGCATAGTGATGACAATAGTCCCGGATCATTGTGTTTTCAGGTATCATGGAGTGTTGTGATGACAGTTGTCATGGTGCATTGTGATGATATTGGTCATGGAGCATTGTGATGAGAAGGTCATGGAGCATTGTGCTGATAATATTCTTGGAGTATTGTGATGACAAGTGTCATGGATCATGGTGATGACAAGGTCCTGTAGCATTGTGATGAGAAGACCATGGAGGCTTGTGATGACAAGTTTCATGGAGCATTCTGATGAAAAGGGGCATGGATCATTGTGATTACAGTGGTCTTGGAGCATTGTGATGACAAGGGCATGGAACATTGTCATGAGACGGCCATGCAGCATTCTGATGACATGCGTCATGGAGCTTTGTGATGACAAGGGCATGGAGTATTGTGATTACAGAGGTATTGGAGCACTGTGATGAAAAGGGCATGGATCACTGTGATGAAAAAGGCATGGAGCCTTGTCATCACAGGGTTCAAGGAGCATACTGAAGACAAGTGACAGGGAGCATTGTGATGACAAGTGTATTTAGCATTGTGATGACAAAGGTCATGGAGCATTGTGATGAGAAGACCATGGATAATTGTGATGATGAGCGTCCTTGTGTGATGTGATGATAAGTGTTATGGAACATTGTGATCACAAGTGTTTGGAGCATTATGATAACAGAGGTCATGGAGAATTTTGATTTCATTGTGATGACAATAGCCTGAAGCATTATGATGATGGTCATGGTGCATTGTGATGACAGGGTTCACGGATCATTGAGATGAAAAGGGTCATGGAGCACTGTGATTACAGGGGTTTTGGAGCATTGTGATGACAAGGGCATGGAGCATTTTGATGAGAATGCCATGGAACATTCTGATGGCATGCGTCATGGAGCTTTGTGATGACAAGGACATGGAGCATTGTGATGAAAAGTGGCATGGAGAATTGGCCTGACAAGTTTCATTGATTATTGTGATAAGATTGGGCATGGCACATTGTGATGACAAGGGCATGGAGCACTGTGATGACAAGGTCATGGATTATTGTGAAGAAAGGTGTCAGGGAGCATTGTGATGAAATATGTCATGTTCCACTTTGATGACAATATCATGGAGCACTGTGATGCCAAGTGTCATGGAGGATTGCTCTGACAAAGTAAAGGAGCATTGTGACGACATTAGCATGGAGCATTGTGATATCAAGGGCCATTGATAATTTTAATGTCCAGGTCGTGAAACATTGTGATGAAAAGCGCATGGAGCTTCCTATGACAGTGGTCATGGAGCATTGCGATGACAAGTGCATGGAGTATTGTGATCACAAGAGCATATAACATTTTGATGTGAAGTGCCATGGAGCATTGTAATGACAAGGACGTGGAAAATTGTGAGGACAAGGGACATTGAGCTTTGAGATGACAAGGCATGGAGCATGGTGATGGCAAAACCGTGGAGCATTGTGATGAGAAGGCCTTGGGTAATTGTGGTGTTGAGCATCATGGAGCACTGTAATGACAAGGGGCATGAAGCATTGTGATGACAGGTGTCAGGGAGCATTGTGATGACAGGTGTCATGGAGCAATGTGATGACAAGGGCATGGAGCATTGTGATGACAAGTGCATGGAGCATTGTGATGACAAGTGCATGGAGCATTGCAATTTCAAGTGCATGGAGAATTGTGATGACAAGAGCATGTAATATTTTGATGAGAAGTGTCATGTAGCATTGTGATGACAAGGACGTGGAGAATTGTGATGACAAGAGACATGGATCATTGTGATAACCAGGGCATGGAGCATTGTGATGACAGGGATCATGGAGCATTATTATGACAAGGCAATGGTGCATTCTGACATAAGATATCACTTATGAAGGGAATGTAAACATGGCTACATATGAACTGATTTAGGGAAGAGAACAGAGTCTCAGATTTAGAAAACATTCTAATGCTTGCTTAAGGGGAAAGACAGGTGGGGAGATGCACAAAACAAAAGTTTGATATTAGCACAGGTAGCGTTCCATAACCCAAAAACAGAAGAGACAAGCCCTACTCCTTCCTCAGTGAACGGAACTCAACATCCTTATTCCCCGCAGAGAAATATATCTGACTAGTAAGAATTTTAAAACCTATGTATTGATATGTCTCCGTAAGGGAAATAAGTGTGTCTAGAACGACATAAACATGGCAGTGAGAATCAGCTCAAACCCAATATAAAAATGAATTTCAAAACAAAACATAAAAACAGTAAAATTCTTACACAATACCTTCAGGGGTTCTGATGAAACCTGGAATGACCCTATCTACAATGACAGCTGGATGTGGCATAACGCTGGTCACTTGGGACTGAGAGAATTGGTGAGATTGGGTGAAAAAATGCAGACCCTTTGAAGCAATTATGCCTGCCACGCATTCCATGGTTCGCAACTCTCCAAGTAGAAGGGAATATCACTACAGTTATAACATGTATGGGAACCTAGAGAATGGAAACCATCTGATGGTGAAAGGTTTCTAAAACTCTACTACTTTTTTTCTCTCCTTGTGCTCCAGTTTGACATTCCAACTGCTTTACTATCAATCTCCCAACTTGGAGAGTCAGCCCCTATAAACTCCTGGTTCGCACAGTTGGCAAATTGTGCAGAGGATATAAGGGAAGAGAGAGAACCAAGGAGAGAGTAGCTGTAGGCATTTGGACGGCCACATTTCACTCTAATTTCCCGTCACGAAGAGGAATTAACCAAAGACTCAGCCTGCACCCCCCAGAACCAGTATAGGTCCAGAAGCAAAATTGTGTATTTGCGGTCAGCACACAAAAACGCGAGTTGAAAAATGGAGCTCAGGGCCACAGCAATTCACTAACCTGCAGAGTTATAAAGGACTACTCTCTTCCAAAAATCTGTTGAGGGAAAGCCACGAGGCGGAAGTGAAAATGAGGCAGAATGGCATGAAACAGATTTCAAGAGGTACATTGGAATCGCCTTTAAACACAGGAAAGGCATCACAACTTCGAAAATAATGGAAATGGCCATAAAGGGCATATGGGTTTTCACGTGAATATATTTAGGAGAAAACGCATATGCCCTTTTCAGCCAAGCAAGCAAGTGGGCAAAGCAAGTCTGTAGTACAAAGAAGTATCACTTCCCACCGGTCAAAAGGGACATCCACAAAATGGGTAAAAACCAGAAAGGCAAGACAGGCCCTGGAGAACAGGGAGCCTTGTTATG
Organism: Mesoplodon mirus; assembly: GCF_964341445.2. Lineage (NCBI taxonomy): Eukaryota > Metazoa > Chordata > Mammalia > Artiodactyla > Ziphiidae > Mesoplodon > Mesoplodon mirus. Next base: position 222,354 of record NW_028295462.1, read on the forward strand.
TTGATGGGCGGGATGTAAATTGCCAACTGCCTCTCTGGAGGAGTGCATTGTGTTCCCTAAAACAAGTAAACAACAGTGCTACAGAGCCAAGGGCACTTCCAGTCTAGGGAATATACCTTGGGGAAAATGAAAGTCAATAAGACAGAGCCACCCCAAAATTTAGGGCTGCACTGCTTACAAGAACCTCAACTTGGGTACACCTTCAATATCCCAGGAAAGATAAAAATGGTTCAAAAAATAGTGGTACTTACGTACGATGGAATATCCCTCAGCCTTCAAATCAATGTCATAAGAACAGTAGCAGCAAAATGAGTGGATTCAGGTATGATGATTCTAAGTGAAATAAGTCACACAGAAAAAGAAGCTTATCATAAGATATCACTTATGAAGATCCTGTAAACATGGCTACACATGAAATGAGATAGGAAAGAGAACAGAGTCTCACATTTACAAAACACTCTTATGCCTGCTTAAGGGGGAAGGAGACGTGGGGTGATGCATAAAACCAGAGTTTGATATAAGCACAGGTACCGTTTGAAAAACCAACTATGGAATAGACAAGACCTACACCTTCCTCAGTGAAAGGGGCTCAAAACCCCATATTTCCCAAAGAGGAATATATCTGACTAGTAAGAATCTTAAAACCTATGTATTGATATGTCTCCATAACTGAATCAAGAGTGTCTAGACTGGCATAAACATGGCAGCGAGAATCAGCTCAAACCCACTATAAAAAGGAATTTCAAAAACAAAACAAAAAAAACAGGGAAATTCTTTACAATTCCTTCAGGGTCTATGATGAAACCTGGAATGACCCTATCTACAATGACAGCTGGTTGTGGCATAAGGCTGGACACATGGGACTGAGAGGATTGGTGAGATTGGGTGAGCAAATGCAGACCCTTTAAAGCAATAATGCTTGACGCCCATTCCATGGGTCCCATGTCTCCAGGTTGAAGCGAATATTACTACACCTATAACATGTACGGGAAACCTAGAGAATGGACACCCTTTGAATACGAAAGGTCTCTAAAACTCAACGAATAGTCCCTCTCCTGGTGCTCCGGTTTGACTTTCCAACTGCTTTACTATCAATCTCCAAGCTTGGAGAGCCAGCACCTTTAACCTCCTGGATCGCACAGGTGGCCAATTTGGCAGTGGATGAAAGGGAAGAGGGAGAACCAATGAAAGAGTATTTGATAGGCATTTGGAAGGGCACATGTCACTCTTATTTCCCGGGAGGAAGAAGAATTAACCAAAGTCTCAGCCACCCTCCGGGAACCAGTATAGTCCTGAACCAAAATATTGGACTTGCGTACAGCTTACAAAAAACGAGTTAAATAATGGTTCTCGGGGGCACAGCAATTCACAAATACCAGAGTAATAAAGGACCACTATCATCCAGAAATCTGTTGAGGGAAGGCAACGAGGCGGACTTGAAAGCGAGGCAGAATATCAGGAAACAGATTTCAAGAGGTACGTTGGAATTGCCTTTAAAGCACAGGAAGAGGGACACAACTTCGACCATGATACACTTGGCCGAAAATGGGCCTATGCGTTTTCTCCTGAATATATTCAGGAGAAAACGCATATGCCCATTTTGTCCAAGCAAGCAAGCGGGCAATGCAAATCTGCACTACAAAGAAGTATCACTTCCCACCGGTCAAAAGGGACATCCACAAAATGGGTATAATTCAGAAAGGCAACACAGGACCTGGAGAACAGGGAGCTTTGTTATGCTGATGGGCGGGATGTAAATTGCCAACTGCATCTCTGGAGGAGTGCATTGTGTTCCCTAAAACAAGTAAACAACAGAGCTACAGAGACAAGGGCACTACCAGTCTGGGGAATATACCTTGGGAAAACTGAAAATCAATAAGAGAGAGCCACCCCAATATTTAGGGCTGCACTGCTTACAAGAACCTCAACTTGCGTACACCTTAAATATCCCAGGAAAGATAAAAATGGTTCAAGAAATTGTGGTACTTACGTACGATGGAATATCCCTCAGCCATGAATTCAATGTCAAAAGACCAGTAGCAGCAAAATGAGTGGATTCTGGTACGATGATTCTAAGTGAAATAAGTCACAAAGAAAAAGAAGCTTATCATAAGATATCACTTATGAAGATCCTGTAAACATGGCTACACATGAACTGAGTTAGGAAAGAGAACAGAGTATCACATTTAGAAAACACTCTTATGCCTGCTTAAGGCGGAAGGAGAGGTGAGGTGATGCATAATACCAGAGTTTGATATATGCACAGGTACCGTTCGAAAAACCAACTATGGTATAGACAAGACCTACACATTCCTCAGTGAAAGGGACTCAAAACCACATATTTCCCACAGAGGAATATATCTGACTAGTAAGAATCTTAAAACCTATGTATTGATATGTCTCTGTAAGGGAATCAAGTGTGTCTAGACTGGCATAAACATGGCAGCGAGAATCAGCTCAAAACCACTATAAAAAGGAATTTGACCTTCCTCCCCATGGATACACCAGAAATACAGCTACACGTGGAACAACTCCTACAGAATACCCACTGATCGCTGGCAGAAGACCCCAGACCTCCCAAAAGACAAGAAACTCCCCACATAACTGGGTAGGGCAAAGCGGAGAGATTCCCGCACAGAGGATCGGTGCCGAGCGGCACTCACCAGCCCGAGAGGCTTGTCTGCTCCCATGCCAGGGCGCGCAGCGCTTGAAGCTGAGGCTCGGGCTTTGGTCAGAGTGCAGAGAGAGGACTGGGGCTGGTGGCGAGAACTCAGCGTGAAGGGGGCTAATGTGCCACAGCTAGCTGGGAGGGAGTCCGGGAAAACTCTAGAGCTGCCGAACAGGCAAGAGACTTTTTCTTCCCTCTTGGTTTCCTGGTGCGTGAGGAGAGGGGATTAAGAGCGCTGCTTAAAGGGGCTCCACAGACGGGCCCGAGTCACAAATGAAAGCGCGGAGCCCAGTGACGGGCGTGGGATGCTGGGGCTCTGGCTGCTGCCGCCAATAAGCCTGTGTGCAAGCGCAGGTCACTGCCCACACCGCCCTTCCGGGAGCCTGTGCAGCCCGCCACTGCCAGGGTCCCGGGATCCAGGGGTGGCTTCCCTGGGAGAACGCACGGCGCGCCTCGGGCTGGTGCAACGTCACGCCGACCTCGGCCGCTGCAGGCTCGACCCGCACTCCGTGCCCCTCCCTCCTGCCCGGCCTGAGTGAGCAAGAGTCCCCGAAGCGGCTGCTCCTTTAACCCTGTCCTGTCTGAGCAAAGAACAGACGCCCTCCGGCGACCTACACGCAGAGGCGGGGCCAAATCCAAAGCTGAGACCCAGGAGCTGTGAGAAAAAAGAAGAGAAAGGGAAACCTCTCCCAGCAGCCTCAGAAGCAGCGGATTAAAGCTCCACAATCAACTTGATGTACCCTGCATGTGTGGAATACATGAATAGACAACACATCATCCCAAATTGAGGAGCCCAGAGTCAGAGCTGTGCCTCTGAGGTGGGAGAGCCAACTTCAGGACACTGGTCCACAAGAGACCTCCCAGCTCCACATAATATCAAACGGCAAAAATCTTCCAGAAATCTCCATCTCAACACCAGCACCCAGCTTCACTCAACGACCAGCAAGCTACAGTGCTGGACACCCTATGCCAAACAACTAGCAAGACAGGAACACAACGCCACCCATTAGGAGAGAGGTGGCCTAAAATCATAAAAAGTCCGCAGACACCCCAAAACACACCACCAGACCTGGACCTGCCCACCAGAAAGACAAGATCCAGCCTCACCCACCAGAACACAGGCACTAGTCCCCTCCACCAGGAAGCCTACACAACCCACTAAACAAACCTTAGCCACTGGGGACAGACACCAAAATCAACGGGAACTACGAACCTGCAGCCTGCAAAAAGGAGACCCCAAACACAGTAACATAAGCAAAATGAGAAGGCAGAAAAACACACAGCAGGAGAAGGAGCAAGATAAAAACCCACCAGACCTAACAAATGAAGAGGTAATAGGCAGTCTACCTGAAAAAGAATTCAGAATAATGATGGTAAACATGATCCAAGATTATATTTCCCAGATCCAAAATCTTGGAAATAGAATAGACAAAATGCAAGAAACAGTTAACAAGGACCTAGAAGAACTAAAGATGAATCAAGCATCGATTAAAAACACAATACATGAAATAAAAAATACTCTAGATGGGATCAATAGCAGAATAACTGAGGCAGAAGAACGGATAAGTGAGGTGGAAGATAAAATAGTGGAAATAACTGCTGCACAGCAAAATAAAGAAAAAAAGAATGAAAAGAACAGAGGACAGTCTCAGAGACCTCTGGGACAACATTAAACACACCAACATTCGAATTATAGGGGTTCCAGAAGAAGAAGAGAAAAAGAAAGGGACTGAGAAAATATTTGAAGAGATTATAGTTGAAAACTTCCCTAATATGGGAAAGGAAATAGTTAATCAAGTCCAGGAGGCACAGAGAGTCCCATACAGAATAAATCCAAGGAGAAATACGCCAAGACACATATTAATCAAACTGTCAAAAATTAAACACAAAGAAATCATATTAAAAGCAGCAAGGCAAAAACAACAAATAACACACAAGGGAATCCCCATCAGGATAACAGCTGATCTCTCAGCAGAAACTCTACAAGCCAGAAGGGAGTGGCAGGACATAATTAAAGTGATGAAGGAGAAAACCCTGCAACCAAGATTACTCTACCCATCAAGGATCTCATTCAGATTTGATGGAGAAATCAAAACGTTTACAGACAAGGAAAAGCTGAGAGAGTTCAGCACCACCAAACCAGCTTTCCAACAAATGCTAAAGGAACTTCTCTAGGCAAGAAACACAACAGAAGTAAAAGACCTACAATAACTAACCCAAAACAATTAAGAAAATGGGAATAGGAACATACATATCGATAATTACCTTAAATGTAAATGGGCTAAATGCTCCCACCAAAAGACACATATTGGCTGAATGGATACAAAAACAAGACCCATATATATGCTGTCTACAAGAGACCCACTTCAGACCTAGAGCCACATACAGACTGAAAGTAAGGGGATGGAAAAAGATATTCCATGCAAATGGAAACCAAAAGAAAGCTGGAGTAGCAATTCTCATATCAGACAAAATAGACTTTAAAATAAAGACTACTAGAAGAGACAAAGAAGGACACTACATAATGATCAAGGAATCGATCCAAGAAGAAGATATAACAATTGTAAATATTTATGCACCAAACATAGGAGCACCTCAATACATAAGGCAAATACTAACAGCCATAAAAGGAGAAATCGACAGTAACACAATCATAGTAGGGGACTATAACACCCCACTTTCACCCATGGACAGATCATCCAAAATGAAAATAAATAAGGAAACACAAGCTTTAAATGATACATTAAACAAGATGGACTTAATTGATATTTATAGGACATTCCATCCAAAAACAACAGAATACACATTTTTCTCAAGTGCTCATGGAACATTCTCCAGGATAGATCATATCTTGGGTCACAAATCAAGCCTTGGTAAATTTAAGAAAATTGAAATTGTATCAAGTATCTTTTCCGACCACAATGCTATGAGACTAGATATCAATTATAGGAAAAGAGCTGTAAAAAATACAAACACATGGAGGCTAAACAATACACTACTTAATAACAAAGTGATCACAGAAGAAATCAAAGAGGAAATTAAAAAATACCTAGAAACAAATGACAATGGAGACACGACGAACCAAAACCTATGGGATACAGCAAAAGCGGTTCTAAGAGGGAAGTTTATAGCAATACAATCCCACCTTAAGAAACAGGAAACATCTGGAATAAACAACCTAACCTTGCACCTAAAGCAATTAGAGAAAGAAGAACAAAAACATCCCAAAGTTAGCAAAAGGAAAGAAATCATAAAAATCAGATCAGAAATAAATGAAAAAGAAATGAAGGAAACGATAGCAAAGATCAATAAAACTAAAAGCTGTTTCTTTGAGAAGATAAACAAAATTGATAAACCATTAGCCAGACTCATCAAGAAAAAAAGGGAGAAGACTCAAATCAATAGAATTAGAAATGAAAAAGGAGAAGTAACAACTGACACTGCAGAAATACAAAAGATCATGAGAGATTACTATAAGCAACTCTATGCCAATAAAATGGACAACCTGGAAGAAATGGACAAATTCTTAGAAATGCACAACCTGCCAAGACTGAACCAGGAAGAAATAGAAAATATGAACAGACCAATCACAAGCACTGAAATTGAAACTGTGATAAAAAATCTTCCAACAAACAAAAGCCCAGGACCAGATAGCTTCACAGGCGAATTCTATCAAACATTTAGAGAAGAGCTAACACCTATCCTTCTGAAACTCTTCCAAAATATAGCAGAGGGAGGAACACTCCCAAACTCATTCTACGAGGCCACCATCACCTTGATACCAAAACCAGACAAGGATGTCACAAAGAAAGAAAACTACAGGCCAATATCACTGATGAACATAGATGCAAAAATCCTCAACAGAATACTAGCAAACAGAATCCAACAGCACATTAAAAGGATCATACACCATGATCAAGTGGGGTTTATTCCAGGAATGCAAGGATTCTTCAATATACGCAAATCAATCAACGTGATACACCATATTAACAAATTGAAGGAGAAAAACCATATGATCATCTCAATAAATGCAGAGAAAGCTTTCGACAAAATTCAACACCTATTTATGATAAAAACCCTGCAGAATGTAGGCATAGAGGGAACTTTCCTCAACATAATAAAGGCCATATATGACAAACCCACAGCCAGCATCGTCCTCAATGGTGAAAAACTGAAACCATTTCCACTAAGATCAGGAACAAGACAAGGTTGCCCACTCTCACCACTCTTATTCAACCTAGTTTTGGAAGTTTTAGCCACAGCAATCAGAGAAGAATAGGAAATAAAAGGAATCCAAATTGGAAAAGAAGAAGTAAAGCTGTCACTGTTTGCAGATGACATGATACTATACATAGAGAATCCTAAAGATGCTACCAGAAAACTACTAGAGCAAATCAATGAATTTGGTCAAGTTGCAGGATACAAAATTAATGCACAGAAATCTCTGGCATTCCTATATACTAATGATGAAAAATCTGAAAGTGAAATCAAGGAAACACTCCCATTTACCATTGCAACAAAAAGAATAAAATATCTAGGAATAAACCTACCTAAGGAGACAAAAGACCTGTATGCAGAAAATTATAAGACACTGATGAAAGAAATTAAAGATGATACAAATAGATGGAGAGATGTACCGTGTTCTTGGATTGGAAGAATCAACATTGTGAAAATGACTCTACTACCCAAAGCAATCTACAGATTCAATGCAATCCCTATCAAACTACCACTGGCATTTTTCACAGAACTAGAACAAAAAATTTCACAATTTGTATGGAAACACAAAAGACCCCGAATAGCCAAAGCAATCTTGAGAACGAAAAATGGAGCTGGAGGAATCAGGCTCCCTGACTTCAGACTGTACTACAAAGCTACAGTAATCAAGACAGTATGGTACTGGCACAAAAACAGAAATATAGATCAGTGGAACAGGATAGAAAGCCCAGAGATAAACCCACGGACATATGGTCACCTTATCTTTGATAAAGGAGGCAGGAATGTACAGTGGAGAAAGGACAGTCTCTTCCATAAGTGGTGCTGGGAAAACTGGATAGGGACATGTAAAAGTATGAGATTAGATCACTCCCTAACACCATACACAAAAATAATCTCAAAATGGATTAAAGACCTAAATGTAAGGCCAGACACTATCAAACTCTTAGAGGAAAACATAGGCAGAACACTCTATGACATAAATCACAGCAAGATCCTTTTTGACCCACCTCCTAGAGAAATGGAAATAAAGACAAAAATAAACACATGGGACCTAATGAAACTTCAAAGCTTTTGCACAGCAAAGGAAACCATAAACAAGACCAAAAGACAACCCTCAGAATGGGAGAAAATATTTGCAAATGAAGCAACTGACAAAGGATTAATCTCCAAAATTTATAAGCAGCTCATGCAGCTCAATAGCAAAAAAAGAAACAACACAATCCAAAAATGGGCAGAAGACCTAAATAGACATTTCTCCACAGAAGATATACAGACTGCCAACAAACACATGAAAGGATGCTCAACATCTTTACTCATTAGAGAAATGCAAATCAAAACTACAATGAGATATCATCTCACACCAGTCAGAATGGCCATCATCAAAAAATCTAGAAACAATAAATGCTGGAGAGGGTGCGGAGAAAAGGGAACACTCTTGCACTGCTGGTGGGAATGTGAATTGGTACAGCCACTATGGAGAACGGTATGGAGGTTCCTTAAAAAACTACAAATAGAACTACCATATGACCCAGCAATTCCACTACTAGGCATATACCCTGACAAAACCATAATTCAAAAAGAGACATGTACCAAAATGTTCATAGCAGCCCTATTTACAATAGCCCGGAGATGGAAACAACCTAAGTGTCCATCATCGGAAGAATGGATAAAGAAGATGTGGCACATATATACAATGGAATATTACTCAGCCATAAAAAGAAATGAAATTGAGCTATCTGTAATGAGGTGGATAGACCTAGAGTCTGTCATACAGAGTGAAGTAAGTCAGAAAGAGAAAGACAAATACTGTATGCTAACACATATATATGGAATTTAAGAAAAAAAATGTCATGAAGAACATAGGGGTAAGACAGGAATAAAGACACAGACCTACTAGAGAATGGACTTGAGGATATGGGGAGGGGGAAGGGTAAGCTGTGACAAAGTGAAAGAGCGGCATGGACATATATACACTACCAAATGTAAGGTAGATAGCTAGTGGGAAGCAGCCGCATAGCACAGGGAGATCAGCTTGGTGATTTGTGACCGCCTGGAGGGGTGGGATAGGGAGGGTGGGAGGGAGACGCAAAAGGGAGGGTATATGGAAACATATGTATATGTATAACTGATTAAATTTGTTATAAGGGGAAATAAAAAAATAAAAACAAAATAAATAAATTAAAAAAAAGTACTGCTGACTGTAAATTAAAATTTGATGATATACACCTTGCCAATTAAGAATTATTCTACTAGATGATGTGGCGTCCCAAAGTTGCTACAATTTGATTTTCATAATTCTAAAAGCCAAGTGTTTTGCTGGAGTTGAAATTTAAAGATAAGCAAGAGATGAGGCTAAGATGATATATGTGGTAACAGATTAAAGTTGGAAACATCACTATACATTCATGTTTATCTTAATATTGCTTCATATTACCTTAATACACATGGCTATGTAGAGAGATACTTATAGATATGTGCGTATACATGGGTAATGGACACACATATTATCTCTTTGCTCTGTCAGCTGAGAAGATCTAGAAGCAATGACATCCGAGCAGCAATTAGCACACCCCACACCCAAAAAAAAAAAAAAACGAGATAAATAATGTAGCTCAGGGGCACAGCAATTCACAAAATGGCAGAGTAATACAGGGCAACTATCGTCCAAAAATCTGTTGAGGTGAGGCAACGAGGCGGACTTGAAAGCGAGGCAGAAGAGCAGGAAACAGATTTCAAGAGATATGTTGGAATCGCCTTTAAAGCACAGGAAGAGGGGCGCAACTTTGACAATGATGCACTTGGCCAAAAAGGGCGTATGAATTTGCTCCTGAATATATTCAGGAGAAAACGCATATGCCCCTTTTGGCCAAGCAAGCAAGCGGGCAATGCAAATCTGCACTAAAAAGAAGTATCACTTCCCACCGGTCAAAAGGGACATCCACAAAATGGATAAAAACCAGAAAGGCAAGACAGGCCCTGGAGAACAGGGAGCCTTGTTATGCTGATGGGCTGGATGTAAATTGCCAACTGCCTCTCTGGAGGAGTGCATTGTGTTCCCTAAAACAAGTAAACAACAGAGCTACAGAGCCAAGGTCACTTCCAGTCTAGGGAATATACCTTGGGAAAACTGAAAATCAATAAGACAGAGCCACCCCAAAATTTAAGGCTGCACTGCTTACAAGAACCTCAACTTGGGAACACCTTAAGTATACCAGGAAAGATAAAAATTGTTCAAAAAATTGAGGTACTTACGTATGATGGAATATCCCTCAGCCATGAAATCAATGTCATAAGACCAGTAGCAGCAAAATGAGTGGATTCAGGTACGATGATTCTAAGTGAAATAAGTCACACAGAAAAAGAAACTTATCATAAGATATAACTTATGAAGATCCTGTAAACATGGCTACACATGAACTGAGTTAGGAAAGAGAACAGAGTCTCACATTTAGAAAACACTCTTATGCCTGCTTAAGGGGGAAGGAGAGGTGGGGTGATGCATAAATCTGGAGTTTGATATAAGCACAGGTACCGTTCCAAAAACCAAGTATGGAATAGACAAGACCTACACCTTCCTCAGTGAAAGGGACTCAAAACACCATATTTCCCGCAGAGGAATATATCTGACTAGTAAGAAGCTTAAAACCTATGTATTGATATGTCTCCTTAAGGGAATCGAGTGTGTCTAGACTGGCAAAAACATGGCAGTGAGAATCAGCTCAAACCCACTATAAAAAGGAATTTGAAAAACAAAAAAATAATGGGAAATTCTTTACAATTCCTTCAGGATTTCTGATGAAACCTGGAAAGACCATATCTACAATGACAGCTGGATGTGGCATAAGGCTGGCCACATGGGACTGAGAGGATTGGTGAGATGGGGTGAGCAAATGCACACCCTTTAAAGCAATAATGCATGGCACCCATTCCATGGGTCCCATGTCTCCAGGTTGAAGGGAATATTACTACAGATATAACATGTACTGGAAACCTAGAGAATGGATACACTGTGAATAAGAAAGTTCTCTAAAACTCCACGAATTGTCCCCCTCCTGGTGCTCCGGTTTGACATTCCACCTGCTTTAGTATCAATCTCCCAACTTGGGAAGACAGACCCTTTAACCTCCTGGTTCGCACAGGTTGCCAATTTGGCAGAGGATGAAAGGGAAGAGGGAGAACCAATGAGAGAGTAGCTGTTAGGCAACTGGACGGGCACATGTCACACTTGTAAAACGGGAGGAAGAAGAATTAACCAAAGTCTCAGCTTCCCACCAAAAACCAGTATAGGTCCTGAAACAAAATATTGGACTTGAGTTCAGCTCACAAAAAAACGAGTTAAATAATGTATCTCAGGGGCACAGCAATTCACAAAATGGCAGAGTAATAAAGGGCAACTATCGTCCAACAATCTGTTGAGGGCAGGCAACGAGGCGGACTTGAAAGCGAGGCAGAATAGCAGGAAACAGATTTCAAGAGGTACGTTGGAATCGCCTTTAAAGCACAGAAAGAGGGGCACAACTTCGACAATGATGCACTTGGCCAAAAAGGGCGTATGCGTTTTCTCCTGAATATATTCAGGATACAACGCATATGCCCATTTTGGCCAAGGAAGCAAGTGGGCAATGCATGTCTGCACTAAAAAGAAGTATCACTTCCCACCGCTCAAAAGGGATATCCACAAAATAGGTAAAAACCAGAAAGGCAAGACAGGCCCTGGAGAACAGGGAGCCTTGTTATCCTGATGGGCGGGATGTAAATTGCCAACTGCCTCACTGGAGGAGTGCAATGTTTTCCCTAAAACAAGTAACAACAGAGCTACAGAGCCAAGGGCACTTCCAGTCTAGGGAATATACCTTGGGAAAATTGAAAATCTATAAGACACAGCCACCCCAAAATTTAGGGCGACACTGCTTACAAGAACCTCAACTTGGGTACACCTTAAATATCCCAGGAAATATAAAAATGGTTCAAAACATTGTGGTACTTCCGTACAATGGAATATCCCTCAGCCATGAAATCAATGTCATAAGACCAGTAGCAGCAAAATGAGTGGATTCACGTACGGTGATTCTAAGTGAAATAAGTCACAGAGAAAAATAAATTTATCATAAGATATCACTTATGAAGATCCTGTAAACATGGGTACACATGAATTGAGTTAGGAAAGGGAACAGAGTCTCACATTTAGAAAACACTCTTATTCCTGCTTAAGGGGGAAGGAGTGGCGGGGTGATGCATAAAACCAGAGTTTGATCGAAGCACAGGTACCGTTCCAAAAACCAACTATGGAATAGACAAGACCTACCTATACCTTCCTCAGTGAAAGGGACTCAAAACCCCATATTTCCCGCAGAGGAATATATCTGACTAGTAAGAATCTTAAAACCTATGTATTGATATGTCTCTGTAAGGGAATCAATTGTGTCTAGACTCTCATAAACTTGGCAGTGAGAATCAGCTCAAACCCACTATAAAAAGGAATTTGAAAAACAAAAAATAATGGGAAATTCTTTACAATTCCTTCAGGATTTCTGATGAAACCTTGAATGACCCTATCTACAATGACAGCTGGATGTGGCATAAGGCTGGACACATGGGACAGAGAGGATTGGTGAGATTGGGTGAGCAAATGCACGCCCTTTAAAGCAATAATGCATGGCACCCATTCCATGGGTCCCATGTCTCCAGGTTGAAGGGAATATTACTACAGCTATAACATGTACGGGAAACCTTGAGAATTTACATTCTGTGAATACGAAAGGTCTCTAAAACTCAACGAATAGTCCATCTCCTGGTGCTCTGGTTTGACTTTCCAGCTGCTTTACTATCAATCTCCCAACTTGGAGAGACAGCACCTTTAACCTCCTGGTTCGCACAGGTTGCCAATTTGACAGAGGAGGAAAGGGAAGAGGGAGAACCAATGAGAGAGTAGCTGTTAGGCATTTGGACGGGCATATGTCAGTCTTATATCCCGGGAGGAAAAAGAATTAAACAAAGTCTCAGCCACCCACCGAAAACCAGTATAGGTCCTGAACCAAAATATTGGACTTGCGTACAGCTCACAAAAAACAAGTTAAAAAGTGCAGCTCAGGGGCACAGGAATTCACAAACTGGCAGAGTAATAAAGGACAACTCTCGTCCAAAAATCTGTTGAGGGAAGGAAACTTGGCGGACTTGAAAGCGAGGCAGAATAGCACGAAGAAGATTTCACGAGGTACATAGGAATCACCTTTAAAGCACAGGAAGAGGGGCACAACATCGACAATGGTGCACTTGGCCAAAAATGGGCGTATGCGTTTTCTCCTGAATATATTCAGGAGAAAACGCATACGCCCCTTTTGGCCAAGCAAGCAAGCGGGCAATGCAAATCTGCACTATAAAGAAGTATCACTTCCCACCGGTCAAAAGGGACATCCACAAAATGGATAAATCCAGAAAGGCAAGACAGGCCCTGGAGAACAGGGAGCCTTGTTATGCTGATGGGCGGGATGTATATTGCCAACTGTCTCTCTGGAGGAGTGCATTGTGTTCCCTAAAACAAGTAAACAACAGAGCTACAGAGCCAAGGGCACTTCCAGTCTAGGGAATATACCTTGGGAAAACTGAAAATCAATAAGACACAGCCACCCCAAAATTTAGGGCTGCACTGCTTACAAGAACCTCAACTTGGGTACAACTTAAGTATACCAGGAAAGATAAAAATTGTTCAAAAAATTGTGGTACTTACGTATGATGGAATATCCCTCAGCCTTTAAATCAATGCCATAAGACCAGTAGCAGCAAAATGAGTGGATTCAGGTACGATGATTCTAAGTGAAATAAGTCATACAGAAAAAGAAACTTATCATAAGATATCACTTATGAAGATCCTGTAAACATGGCTACACATGAACTGAGTTAGGAAAGAGAACAGAGTCTCACATTTACAAAACACTCTTATGCCTGCTTAAGGGGGAAGGAGAGGTGGGGTGATGCATAAAACCAGAGTTTGATATAAGCACAGGTACCGTTCCCAAAACCAACTATGGAATAGACAAGACCTACACCTTACTCAGTGAAAGGGACACAAAACCCCATATTTCCCGCAGAGGAATATATCTGACTAGTAAGAATCTTAAAACCTATGTATTGATATGTCTTGTAAGGGAATCAAGTGTTTCCAGACTGGCATAAACATGGCAGTGAGAATCAGCTCAAACCCACTATAAAAAGGAATTTGAAAAACAAAAATTAATGGGAAATTCTTTACAATTCCTTCAGGAATTCTGATGAAACCTGGAAAGATGCTATCTACAATGACAGCTGGATGTGGCCTAAGGCTGGACACATGGGACAGAGAGGATTGGTGAGATGGGGTGAGCAAATGCAGACCCTTTAAAGCAATAATGCATGGCACCCATTCCATGGGTCCGATGTCTCCATGTTGAAGGGAATATTACTACAGCTATAACATGTACGGGAAACCTAGAGAAGACACACTGTGAATAAGAAAGGTTTCTAAAACTCAACGAATAGTCCCCCTCCTGGTGCTCCGGTTTGACATTCCAACTGCTTTAGTATCAATCTCCCAACTTGGAATGACAGCCCCTTTAACCTCCTGGTTCGCACAGGTTGCCAATTTGGCAGAGGATGAAAGGGAAGAGAGAGAACCAATGAGAGAATAGCTGTTAGGCATTTGGACGGGCACATGTCACACTTATATCACGGGAGGAAGAAGAATTAACCAAAGTCTCAGCCAACCACCTAATACCAGTATAGGTCCTGAACCAAAATATTGGACTTGCGTTCAGCTCACAAAAAAACAAGTTAAATAATGTAGCTCAGGGGCACAGCAATTCACAAAATGGCAGATTAATAAAGGGCAACTATCGTCCAACAATCTGTTGAGGGTAGGCAACGAGGTGGACTTCAAAGCGAGGCAGAATAGCAGGAAACAGATTTCAAGAGGTACGTTGGAATCGCCTTTAAAGCACAGAAAGAGGGGCACAACTACGACAATGATGCACTTTGCCAAAAAGGGCGTATGTGTTTTCTCCTGAATATATTCAGGATAAAAAGCATATGCCCTTTTTGGCCAAGCAGGCAAGTGGGCAATGCAAGTCTGCACTACAAAGAAGTATCACTTCCCTCCGGTCCAAAGGGACATCCACAAAATGGGTAAAAACCAGAAAGGCAAGACAGGCCCTGGAGAACAGGGAGCCTTGTTGTGCTAATGCTGGGATGTAAATTGCCAACTGCCTCTCTGGAGGAGTGCATTGTTTTCCCTAAAACAAGTAAACAACAGAGCTACAGATCCAAGGGCACTTCCAGTCTAGGGAATATACCTTGGGAAAACTGAAAATCAATAAGACACAGCCACCCCAAAATTTAGGGCGACACTGCTTACAAGAACCTCAACTTGGGTACACCTTAAATATCCCAGGAAATATAAAAATGGTTCAAAAAATTGTGGTACTTCCGTACAATGGAATATCCTTCAGCCATTAAATCAATGCCATAAGACCAGTAGCAGCAAAATGAGTGGATTCAGGTACGATGATTCTAAGTGAAATAAGTCACACAGAAAAAGAAACTTATCATAAGATATCACTTATGAAGATCCTGTAAACATGGCTACACATGAACTGAGATAGGAAAGAGAACAGAGTCTCACATTTACAAAACACTCTTATGCCTGCTTAAGGGGGAAGGAGACGTGGGGTGATGCATAAAACCAGAGTTTGATATAAGCACAGGTACCGTTCCCAAAACCAACTATGGAATAGACAAGACCTACACCTTCCTCAGTGAAAGGGACTCAAAATCCCATATTTCCCGCAGAGGAATATATCTGACTAGTAAGAATCTTAAAACCTATGTATTGATATGTCTCCGTAAGGGAATCGAGTGTGTCTAGACTGGCAAAAACATGGCAGTGAGAATCAGCTAAAACCCACTATAAAAAGGAATTTGAAAAACAAAAAAATAATGGGAAATTCTTTACCATTCCTTCAGGATTTCTGATGAAACCTGGAAAGACCCTAACTACAATGACAGCTGGATGTGGCATAAGGCTGGCCACATGGGACTGAGAGGATTGGTGAGATGGGGTGAGCAAATGCACACCCTTTAAAGCAATAATGCATGGCACCCATTCCATGGGTCCCATGTCTCCAGGTTGAAGCGAATATTACTACACCTATAACATGTATGGGAAACCTAGAGAATGGACACACTGTGAATAAGAAAGGTCTCTAAAAGTTAACGAATAGTCCCCCTCCTGGTGCTCCGGTTTGACATTCCAACTGCTTTAGTATCAATCTCCCAACTTGGTAAGACAGCCCCTTTAACCTCCTGGTTCGCACAGGTTGCAATGTGGCAGAGGATGAAAGGGAAGAGGGAGAACCAATGAGAGACTAGCTGTTAGGCATATGGACCGGCACATTTCACACTTATATCACCGGAGGAAGACGAATTAACCAAAGTCTCAACCACCCACCGAATACCAGTATAGGTCCTGAACCAAAATATTGGACTTGCGTTCAGCTCACAAAAAAACGAGTTAAATAATGTAGCTCAGGGGCACAGCAATTCACAAAATGGCAGATTAATAAAGGGCAACTATCGTCCAACAATCTGTTGAGGGGAGGCAACGAGGCGGACTTCAAAGCGAGGCAGAATAGCAGGAAACCAATTTCAAAAGGTACGTTGGAATCGCCTTTAAAGCACAGAAAGTGGGGCACAACGTGGACAATGATGCACTTTGCCAAAAAGGGCGTATGTGTTTTCTCCTGAATATATTCAGGAGAAAACGCATACGCCCTTTTTGGCCAAGCAAGCAAGTGGGCAATGCAAGTCTGCACTACAAAGAAGTATCACTTCCCACCGGTCAAAAGGGACATCCACAAAATGGGTAAAAACCAGAAAGGCAAGAAAGGCCCTGGAGAACAGGGAGCCTTGTTATGCTAATGCCGGTATGTAAATTGCCAACTGCCTCTCTGAAGGAGTGCATTGTTTTCCCTAAAACAAGTAAACAACAGAGCTACAGAGCCAAGGGCACTTCCAGTCTAGGGAATATACCTTGGGAAAACTGAAAATCAATAAGACACAGCCACCCCAAAATTTAGGGCGACACTGCTTACAAGAACCTCAACTTGGGTACACCTTAAATATCCCAGGAAATATAAAAATGGTTCAAAAAATTGTGGTACTTCCGTACAATGGAATATCCCTCAGCCATGAAATCAATGTCATAAGACCAGTAGCAGCAAAATGAGTGGATTCAGGTACGATGATTCTAAGTGAAATAAGTCACACCGAAAAAGAAACATATCATAAGATATCACTTATGAAGATCCTGTAAACATGGCTACACATGAACTGAGTTAGGAAAGAGAACAGAGTCTTACATTTAGAAAACACTCTTATGCCTGTTTAAGGGGGAAGGAGAGGTGGGGTGATGCATAAAACCAGAGTATGATATAAGCACAGGTACCGTTCCCAAAACCAACTATGGAATAGACAAGACCTACACCTTCCTCAGTGAAAGGGACTCAAAACCCCATATTTCCCGCAGAGGAATATATCTGAATAGTAAGAATCTTAAAACCTATGTATTGATATGTCTCCGTAAGGGAATCGAGTGTATCTAGACTGGCAAAAACATGGCAGTGAGAATCAACTCAAACCCACTATAAAAAGGAATTTGAAAAACAAAAAAATAATGGGAAATTGTTTACAATTCCTTCAGGATTTCTGATGAAACCTGGAAAGACCATATCTACAATGACAGCTGGATGTGGCATAAGGCTGGCCACATGGGACTGAGAGGATTGGTGAGATGGGGTGAGCAAATGCACACCCTTTAAAGCAATAATGCATGGCACCCATTCCATGGGTCCCATGTCTCCAGGTTGAAGGGAATATTACTCCAGCTATAACATGTATGGGAAACCTAGAGAATGGACACACTGTGAATAAGAAAGGTCTCTAAAATTCAACGAATAGTCCCCCTCCTGTAGCTCCGGTTTGACATTCCAGGTGCTTTACTATCAATCTCCCAACTTGGAGAGACAGCACCTTTAACCTCCTGGTTCGCAAAGGTTGCCAATTTGACAGAGGAGGAAAGGGAAGAGGGAGAACCAATGAGAGATTAGCTGTTAGGCATTTGGACAGGCATATGTCAGTCTTATATCCCGGGAGGAAGAAGAATTAACCAAAGTCTCAGCCACCCACCGAAAACCAGTATAGGTCCTGAACCAAAATATTGGACTTGCGTACAGCTCACAAAAAACAAGTTAAAAAATGGAGCTCACGGGCCCAGGAATTCACAAACGGGCAGAGTAATAAAGGACAACTCTCGTCCAAAAATCTGTTGAGGGAAGGAAACGTGGCGGTCTTGAAAGCGAGGCAGAATAGCACGAAGAAGATTTCACGAGGTACATAGGAATCACCTTTAAAGCATAGGAAGAGGGGCACAACATCGACAATGGTGCACTTGGCCAAAAATGGGCGTATGCGTTTTCTCCTGAATATATTCAGGAGAAAACGCATACGCCCCTTTTGGCCAAGCAAGCAAGCAGGCAATGCAAATCTGCACTACAAAGAAGTATCACTTCCCACCGGTCAATAGGGATATCCACAAAATGGATAAAAACCAGAAAGGCAAGACAGGCCCTGGAGAACAAGGAGCCTTGTTATGCTGATGGGCGGGATGTATATTGCCAACTGCCTCTCTGGAGGAGTGTATTGTGTTCCCTAAAAATGTAAACAACAGAGCTACAGAGCCAAGGGTACTTCCAGTAAGGGAATATACATTGGGAAAACTGAAAATCAATAAGACACAGCCACCTCAAAATTTAGGGCTGCACTGCTTACAAGAACCTCAACTTGGGTACACCTTAAGTATACCAGGAAAGATAAAAAATGTTCAAAAAATTGTGGTACTTACGTATGATGGAATATCCCTCAGCCATTAAATCAATGCCATAAGACCAGTAGCAGCAAAATGAGTGGAATCAGGTGCGATGATTCTAAGTGAAATAAGTCACACAGAAAAAGAAACTTATAATAAGATATCACTTAGGAAGATCCTGTAAACATGGCTACACATGAACTGAGTTAGGAAAGAGAACAGAGTATCATATTTACAAAACACTCTTATGCCTGCTTAAGGGGGAAGGGGAAGTGGGGTGATGCATAAAACCAGAGTTTGATATAAGCACAGGTACCGTTCCAAAAACCAAGTATGGAATAGACAAGACCTACACCTTCCTCAGTGAAAGGGACTCAAAACCCCAGATTTCCCGCAGAGCAATATATCTGACTAGTAAGAATCTTAAAACCTATGTATTGATATGTTTCTGTAAGGGAATCAAGTGTGTCCAGACTGGCATAAACATGGCAGTGAGAATCAGCTCAAGCCCACTATAAAAAGGAATTTGAAAAACAAAAAATAATGGGAAATTCTTTACAATTCCTTCAGGATTTCTGATGAAACCTGGAAAGACCCTATCTACAATGACAGCTGGATGTGGCCTAAGGCTGGACACATGGGACTGAGAGGATTGGTGAGATGGGGTGAGCAAATGCAGACCCTTTAAAGCAATAATGCATGGCACCCATTCCATGGGTCTGATGTCTCCATGTTGAAGGGAATATTACTACAGCTATAACATGTACGGGAATCCTAGAGAATGGACACACTGTGAATAAGAAAGGTTTCTAAAACACAACGAATAGTCCCCCTCCTGGTGCTCCGGTTTGACATTCCAACTGCTATAGTATCAATCTCCCAACTTGGAATGACAGCCCCTTTAACCTCCTGGTTCGCACAGGTTGCCAATTTGGCAGAGGATGAAAGGGAAGCGGGAAAACCAATGAGAGAGTAGCTGTTAGGCATTTGGACGGGCAAATGTCACACTTATATCACGGGATGAAAAAGAATTAACCAAAGTCTCAACCACCCACCGAATACCAGTATAGGTCCTGAACCAAAATATTGGACTTGGGTTCAGCTCACAAAAAAACGAGTTAAATAATGTAGCTCAGGGGCACAGCAATTCACAAAATGGCAGATTAATAAAGGGCAACTATCGTCCAACAATCTGTTGAGGGGAGGCAACGAGGCTGACTACAAAGCGAGGCAGAATAGCAGGAAACAGATTTCAAGAGGTACGTTGGAATCGCCTTTAAAGCACAGAAAGTGGGGCACAACTTCGACAATGATGCACTTCGCCAAAAAGGGCGTATGTGTTTTCTCCTGAATATATTCAGGATAAAACGCACACGCCCTTTTTGGCCAAGCAGGCAAGTGGGCAATGCAAGTCTGCATTACAAAGAAGTATCACTTTCCACCGGTCAAAAGGGACATCCACAAAATGGGTAAAAACCAGAAAGGCAAGACAGGCCCTGGAGAACAGGGAGCCTTGTTGTGCTAATGCTGGGATGTAAATTGCCAACTGCCTCTCTGGAGGAGTGCATTGTTTTCCCTAAAGCAAGTAAACAACAGAGCTACAGAGCCAAGGGCACTTCCAGTCTAGGGAATATACCTTGGGAAAACTGAAAATCAATAAGACACAGCCACCCAAAAATTTAGGGCGACACTGTTTACAAGAACCTCAACTTGGGTACACCTTAAATATCCCAGGAAATATAAAAATGGTTCAAAAAATTGTGGTACTTCCGTACAATGGAATATCCCTCAGCCATGAAATCAATGTCATAAGACCAGTAGCAGCAAAATGAGTGGATTCAGGTACGAAGATTCTAAGTGAAATAAGTCACACAGAAAAAGAAACGTATCATAAGATATCACTTATGAAGATCCTGTAAACATGGCTACACATGAACTGAGTTAGGAAAGAGAACAGAGTCTCACATTTAGAAAACACTCTTATGCCTGCTTAAGGGGGAAGGAGAGGTGGGGTGATACATAAAACCAGAGTTTGATATAAGCACAGGTACCATTCCCAAAACCAACTATGGAAGAGACAAGAACTACACCTTCCTCAGTGAAAGGGACTCAAAACACCATATTTCCCGCAGAGGAATATATCTGACTAGGAAGAATCTTAAAACCTATGTATTGATATGTCTCTGTAAGGGAATCAAGTGTGTCTAGACTGGCATAAACATGGCAGTGAGAATCAGCTCAAACCCACTATAAAAAAATTTGAAAAACAAAAAAATATTGGGAAATTCTTTACAATTCCTTCAGGATTTCTGATGAAACCTGGAATGACCCTATCTACAATGACAGCTGGATGTGGCATAAGGCTGGACACATGGGACTGAGAGGACTGGTGAGATTGGGTGAGCAAATGCACACCCTTTAAAACAATAATGCATGGCACCCATTCCATGGGTCCCATGTCTCCAGGTTGAAGGGAATATTACTACAGCTATAACATGTACAGGATACCTTGAGAATTTACATTCTGTGAATACGAAAGGTCTCTAAAACTCAATGAATTGTCCATCTCCTGGCACTCTGGTTTGACTTTCCAACTGCTTTACTATCAATCTCCCAACATGGAGAGAGAGCACCTTTAACCTCCTGGTTCACACAGTTTGCCAATTTGACAGTGGAGGAAAGGGAAGAGGGAGAACCAATGAGAGAGTAGCTGTTAGGCATTTGGATGGGCACATGTCAGTCTTATATCCCAGGAGGAAGAAGAATTAACCAAAGTCTCAGCCACCCACCGAAAACCAGTTTAGGTCCTGAACCAAAATTTTGGACTTGCGTTCAGCTCACAAAAACAAGTTAAAATGGAGCTCAGGGGCACAGGAATTCACAAACTGGCAGAGTAATAAAGGACAACTATCGTCCAAAAATCTGTTGAGGGAAGGAAACGTGGCGCACTTGAATTCGAGGCAGAATAGCAGGAAAAAGATTTCACGAGGTACATAGGAATCACCTTTAAAGTACAGGAAGAGGGGCACAACATCGACAATGGTGCACTTGGCCAAAAAGGGCGTTTGCGTTTTCTCCTGAATATATTCAGGATAAAACACATACGCCCTTTTTGGGCAAAAAAGCAAGTGGGCAATGCAAGTCTACACTACAAAGAAGTATCACTTCCCACCGGTCAAAAGTGTCATCCACAAAATGGGTAAAAACCAGAAAGGCAAGACAGACCCTGGAGAACAGGGAGCCTTGTTATGCTGATGGGCAGGATGTAAATTGCCAACTGCCTCTCTGGAGGAGTGCATTGTGTTACCTAAAACAAGTAAACAACAGAGCTACAGAGCCAAGGGCACTTCTAGTCTAGGGAATATACCTTGGGGAAACTGAAAATCAATAAGACACAGCAACCCCAAAATTTAGGGCTACACTGCTTACAAGAACTTCAACTTGGGTACACCTTCAATATCCCAGGAAATATAAAAATGGTTCAAAAAATTGTGGTACTTACGTACGATGGAATATCATTCAGCCATTAAATCAATGTCATAAGACCAGTAGCAGCAAAATGAGTGGATTCAGGTACGATGATTCTGAGTGAAATAAGTCACACAGAAAAAGAAACTTATCATAAGATATCACTTATGAAGATCCTGTAAACATGGCTACACATGAACTGAGTTATGAAAGAGAACACAGTCTCACATTTACAAAACACTCTTATGCCTGCTTAAGGGGGAAGGAGAGGTGGGGAGATGCATAAAACCAGAGTTTGATATAAGCACAGGTACCGTTCCCAAAACCAACTATGGAATAGACAAGACCTACACCTTCCTCAGTGAAAGGGACGCAAAACCCTATATTTCACGCAGAAGAATATATCTGAATAGTAAGAATCTTTAACATCTGTATTGATATGTCTCCATAAGAGAATCAACTGTGTCTATACTGGCAAAAACATGGCAGCGAGAATCAGCTCAAACCCACTATAAAAAGGAATTTCAAAAACAAAACCAAAAAACAGGGAAATTCTTTACAATTCCTTCAGGGTCTCTAATGAAACGTGGAATAACCCTATCTAAATGACAGCTGCATGTGGCATAAGGCTGGACACATGGCACTGAGAGGATTGGTGAGTTTGGGTGAGCAAATGCACACCCTTTAAAGCAATAATGCATGGCACCCATTCCATGGGTCCCATGTCTCCAGGTTGAAGGGAATATTACTACAGCTATAACATGTACGGGAAACCTAGAGAATGGACACACTGTGAATACGAAAGTTTTCTAAAACTCAACGAATAGTCCCTCTCCTTGTGCACCAGTTTGACTTTCCAACTCCTTTACTATCAATTTTCCAATATGCAGAGACAGCACCTTTAACCTCCTGGTTCGCACAGGTTGCCAATTTGGAAGAGGATGAACGGAAAATGGAGAAGCAATGAGAGAGTAGCTGTTAGGCATTTGGACGGGCACATGTCACTCTAATTGCCCGGAAGGAAGAAAAATTAACCAAAGTCTCAGCCACCCGCAGGGATCCATTATAGGTCCTGAACCAAAATTTTGGACTTGCGGTCAGCTCACAAAAAACGTGTTGAAAAATGGAGCTCAGGGGCACAGCAATTCAAAAAACTGGCAGAGTAATAAAGGACAACTATCGTCCAAAATATCTGTTAAGGGAAGGCAACGAGGCAGCCTTAAAAGCGAGGCAGAATAGCTGGAAACAGATTTCAAGTGGTTCGTTGGAATGTCCTGTAAAGCACAGGAAGAGGGGCACAACTTCGAAAATGATGCACTTGGCCAAAAAGGGCGTATGTGTTTTCTCCTGAATATATTCAGGAGAAAACGCATACGCCCTTTTTGGCCAAGCAAGCAAGTGGGCAATGCAGATCTGCACAGCAATGTTGTATCACTTCCCACCGGTCAAAAGGGACATCCACAAAATGTGTAAAATCCAGAAATCCTAGAGAGGCCCTGGAGAACATGGAGCCTTTTTATGCTGATGGGCGGGATGTCAATTGCCAACTGCCTGTCTGGAGGAGTGCATTGTGTTCCCTAAAACAAGTAAACAACAGAGCTACAGAGTCAAGGGCACGTCCAGTCTAGGGAATATACCTTGGGAAAACTGAAAATCAATAAGATAGAGCCACCCCAAAATTTATGGCTGCACTGCTTACAAGAATCTCAAATTGGGTACTCTATAAATATCCTAGGATAGTTAAAAATGGTTCAAAAATTTGTGGTTCTTATGTACGATGGATTATCCCTCAGCCATGAAATCAATGTCATAATGCCAATAACAAGAAAATGAGTGGATTCAGGTACGATGATTCTAAGGGAAAATAAGTCACACAGAAAAACAAACTTATTATAAGATAGCACTTATGAATTTTCTGTAACATGGCTACACATGAACTGAGTTAGGAAAGGGAACAGAGTCTCACATTTAGAAAACAAACTTATGCCTGCTTAAGGAGGAAGGAGACGTGGGTTGATGCGTAAAACCAGAGTTTGATATTAGTACAAATACCATTCCAAAATCGGAATACGGAATAGAAAAGACCTACACCTTCCTCAGTGAAAGGGACTCAAAACCCCATATTTCCCGCAGAGGAATATATCTGACTAGTAAGAATCTTTAACCTCTGTATTGATATGTCTCCATAAGGGAATCAACTGTGTCTAGACTGGCAAAAACATGGCGGAGAGAATCAGCTCAAACCCACTATAAAAAGGAATTTCAAAAACAAAAAAAAAAACAGGGAAATTCTTTACAATTCCTTCAGGGGGTCTGATGAAACCTGGAATGACCCTACCTACAACGAGAGCTGGATGTGGCATATACCTGTACACTTGAGACTGAGAAGTTTGGTGAGACTGGGTGAGCAAATGCAGACCCTTTAAAGCAATAATTTGTGGCACCCATTCCATGGGTCCCAACTCTCCATGTGTAAGGGAATATTACTACAGCCATAATATTTACGGGAAACCTAGAGAATGGACACACTGTGAATACGAAAGGTTTCTAAAACTCAACTTAGAGTCCCTCTCCTTGTGCTCCATTTTGACCTTCCAACTGCTTTACTATCAATCTCCCAACTTGGAGCGACAGCCCGTAAAACCTCCTGGTTCTCACAGGTTGCCAATTTGGCAGAGGATGAAAGGGAAGAGGGAGAACCAATGAGAGAGTAGCTGTTAGGCATTTGGACGGGTACATGTCACTTTAATTGCCCGGCAGGAAGTAGAATTAACCAATGTCTCAGCCACCCGCTGGGAACCAGTATAGGTTTTGAACCATAATTTTGGATTTGCGGTCAGCTCACAAAAACGAGTTGAAAATGGAGCTCAGGGGCACAGCAATTTACAAACTGGCAGACAATAAAGGACAACTATCGTCCAAAAATCTTTTGAGGGAAGGCAGAGAGGCGGACTTTAAAACGAGGCAGAATAGCAGGAAAGAGATTTCAAGACGTACGTTAGAATCAGCTTTCAAGCACAGGAAGAGGGGCACAACTTCGACAATGATGCACTTCTCTAAAAAGAGCGTATGTGTTTTCTCCGAAATATATTCAGGAGAAAATGCATATGCCCTTTTTGGCCAAGCAAGCAAGCAGCAATGCAAATCTACACTACAAAGAAGTATCCCTTCCCACCGGTCAAAAGGGACATCCACAAAATGTGTAAAAACCAAAAAGGCAAGACAGGCTCTGGAGATCAGGGAGCCTCGTTATGCTGATGGGCGAGATGTAAGTTGCCAACTGCCTCTCTGGAAGAGTGCACTGTGTTCCCTAAAACAAGTAAACAACAGAGCTACAGGGCCAAGGGCACTTCCAGTCTAGGGAATATACCTTTGGAAACCTGAAAATCAATAAGACAGAGCCACCCTAAAATTTAACACTGCACTGCTTACAAGAACCTCAACTTGGGTACACCTTAAGTATCCCAGGAAAGACAAAAATGGTTCAAGATATTGTGGTACTTACGTACGATGGAATATCGCTCAGCCATGAAATCAATGTCATACGGCCATTAGCAGCAAAAAGAGTGGATTCAGGTACGTTGATTCTAAGTGAAATAAGTCACACAGAAAAAGAAACTTATCATAAGATATCACTTGTCAAGGTCCTGTAAACATGGCTACACATGAACTGAGTTAGGAAAGATTACAGATTAACTTATCTTACAATAAGATATCACTCATAGCGGGAATGTACACATGACCACACATGAACTGAATGACAAACACAAAAGAGTCACACATTTAGAAAACATCTTCTGCCTGCTTAATGGGAAAACCGTGGTGGGTTGATGCATAAAACCACAGTTTTAAATTAGCACAGATACCGTTATATAAACCATGTATGTAATAGACAACACCTACTCCCGGCACAATGAACTGGACTCAACACACCCTATTCATTGCAGAGGAATATGTCTGACTCTCAGTATTTTAAAGCATATGTATTCTCATGTCTCCATACAGGAATCATGTGTGTGTATAAAGGCATGAACACAGCACTGAAATTCAGTTAAACCCACTTATAAAAATAAATTTCAAAAGCAAAATGCAAAAACAGATAGAAAGTCTTAAAAACTACGTTCAGCACCTGTGATGCAAGCTAGATTGACCACCTTTACACCCACAGCTGGATGAGAGATAAGACTGGACACTTGGGGCTGACAAGATTGCTGAGGTTGTGTGAACAAAAGAACACCACTTAGAGCAATACTGTGTGCTACCCATTCTAGTGGTCCCAACTCTCCAGGTTTAAGGGAATCTTCCTACAGTCAAAACATGCATGGGAAACCCAGTGGATGGTACACTGTGTAATTGGGAAAGTTTTCTAAAAGGTACCTCATTTTTCCTTTTGTTGTGCTCGGCTTCGCTATTCCATCTGCATTACTCAAAATCTCCCCACTTTGAGTGTCAGCGCCTTTAACCTCCCGTTAAGCACAGTTTGCAAATTGTGCAGAGGATGAACAGGAAGAGGGGAAATAAAAGAGAGATTAGCTGTAGGAGTTTGGATGGGCACGTGTCACTCTAGTTTCCCATCAGGAAGAAGATTTAACCAAAGGCTCAGCCTGAAGCCCCGGAACCAGACTAGTGCCTAAAGCCATCCTGCGGTATTGCAGCCAGCTCTCAAATAGGCGAGTTGAAAAATGGAAATCAGG
Organism: Mesoplodon mirus; assembly: GCF_964341445.2. Lineage (NCBI taxonomy): Eukaryota > Metazoa > Chordata > Mammalia > Artiodactyla > Ziphiidae > Mesoplodon > Mesoplodon mirus. Next base: position 249,292 of record NW_028295462.1, read on the forward strand.
GGCACAGCAATTCACAAAATTGCAGAGTTATAAAGGACAACTATCATCCAGAAATATATTGAGGAAAGGCAGTGAAGAGGATTTGAATGCAAGGCAGAATTGAAGGAAACATATTTCAAGAGGTAGATTGGAGTCGTCTTTAAAGCACATGAAAAGTGACAGAATTTCGACAATGTTGCCCTTGGCTGAAAAGGGACTATAAGTATTTTCTTGAATATATTCGGGAGTAAATGTATATGACCTTTTTGGCCAAGCAAGCCATCAGGCATTGCAAATCCACACTTCATAGAAGTGTCCCTTACCGCCAGTCAAAAGGGCCATCCACAAATAGTGTAAAAACCACAAATGCAGGACAGGCCATGGAGAAAAGGGAGCCTGGTTACGCCGATGGACCGGATGTAAATTGCCAACAGCCTCTCTGGAGAACTGTATGTTGTTTTCTAAAACAGAGCTACAGAGCATAGCACACTTCCACTCATGGGCGTGTATTTTGGGAAAACTAAAAATCCACAACACACAGCCAGCCCAAACTTTAGGGCTGCTCTGTTTACAAGAACCTCGACTTCGGTACACTTTAAATATCCCAGTAAAGGAAAAAAAATGGATATAGATGTTGTGGTACTTATATACAATGGAATGTCACTCAGACATAAAATCAATGTCATAAGGCCAATAGCAGCATAATGAGTGTCTTTAGGTACGATGATGCTAAGTGAAATGAGCCACAAAGAAAAAGAAACTTATTGTAATATATCACTTATAGAGGGAATGTAAACATGGCCACACATGAACTGAATTTCAAAAGAGAACAGAGTTACACATTTAGAAAACACACTTATGCCTCCTTAAGGGGAAAGGTGACGTGGGGTGATGTGTAAAAGCAGAGTTTGAAATTAGCACAGATCCCATTCCATATACCAAATATGTAATAGACAAGACCTACTCCTTTCTCAATGAACTGGACACAAAACACCCTATTCACTGAAGAGGAATATATCTGACTGGTAATAACCTTGAAACCTATGTATTTATATGTCTCCATAATGGAATCAAGTGTATGTAGATTGGCATAAACACAGATCAATGGAACAGGACAGAAAGCCCAGAGATAAACCTACATACCTATGGCTATCTCATCTATGACATAGGAGCTAAGGATATACAATGGAGAAAAGACAGTCTCTTCAGTAATTGGTGCTGGAAAAACTGGACCCCTACACATAAAGGAATGTAATTAGAACACTCCATAACACCACACAGAAAAATAAACTGTAAATTGATTAGAGATCTAAATATAAGACCAGACACTATAAAACACTTAGAGGAAACCATAGGCAGAACACTCTATGACATAAATCACAGCAAGATCCTTTTTGACCCACCTCCTAGAGAAATGGAAATAAAGACAAAAATAAACACATTGGACCTAATGAAACTTAAAAGCTTTTGCACAGCAAAGGAAACCATAAACAAGACGAAAAGACAACCCTCAGAATGGGAGAAAATATTTGCAAATGAAGCAACTGACAAAGGATTAATCTCCAAAATTTATAAGCAGCTCATGCAGCTCAATAAGAAAAAAACAAACAACCCAATCCAAAAATGGGCAGAAGACCTAAATAGACATTTCTCCACAGAAGATATACAGACTGCCAACAAACACATGAAAGGATGCTCAACATCTTTACTCATTAGAGAAATGCAAATCAAAACTACAATGAGATATCATCTCACACCAGTCAGAATGGCCATCATCAAAAAATCTAGAAACAATAAATGCTGGAGAGGGTGTGGAAAAAAGGGAACACTCTTGCACTGCTGGTGGGAATGTGAATTGGTACAGCCGCTATGGAGAACGGTATGGAGGTTCCTTAAAAAACTACAAATAGAACTACCATATGACCCAGCAATCCCACTACTGGGCATATACCCTGACAAAACCATAATTCAAAAAGAGACATGTACCAAAATGTTCATAGCAGCCCTATTTACAATAGCCCGGAGATGGAAACAACCTAAGTGTCCATCATCAGATGAATGGATAAAGAAGATGTGGCACATATATACAATGGAATATTACTCAGCCATAAAAAGAAATGAAATTGAGCTATTTGTAATGAGGTGGATAGACCTAGAGTCTGTCATACAGAGTGAAGTAAGTCAGAAAGAGAAAGACAAATACTGTATGCTAACACATATATATGGAATTTAAGAAAAAAAATGTCATGAAGAACATAGGGGTAAGACAGGAATAAAGACACAGACCTAATAGAGAATGGACTTGAGGATATGGGGAGGGGGAAGGGTAAGCTGTGACAAAGTGAAAGAGCGGCATGGACATATATACACTACCAAACGTAAGGTAGATAGCTAGTGGGAAGCAGCCGCATAGCACAGGGAGATCAGCTCGGTGCTTTGTGACAGCCTGGAGGGGTGGGATAGGGAGGGTGGGAGGGAGACGCAAAAGGCAGGGGATATGGAAACATATGTATATGTATAACTGATTAAATTTGTTATAAGGCAAAAAATTAAAAAAAAGGATTAATATGGGGGATAAAAAAAGGTTTTCAAGATAAAAAAATATATATATAATAAGACTATGCATCTTTAAAAAAAAAAAAAAAACTCCGCCCTGCTTCTTGTACGTACATTGTGCTTTCGTGTTTCTTCTTTTTTTCCCCATTACTTGACTTCTCAGAGGTCATTTTATTTTCTGCCCTGCCATACCACAGTACCAACTCTTAGACATTTTGATTAGTTGTGTGCTTTTTCTGTTTCTTAATTTACTATGGAAACACTGCTTATATTTACCCTTTTATTTATCAGTTTAAATAAAAAGAGGTAACATATATGTATATATACACACACACATGACATATGTAACATAATATACATATACAAAAAAAAAAAGAATGGGAGAAAATATTTTCAAATGAAGCAATTGACAAAGGATTAATCTCCTAACTTGACAAGCACCGCATGTAGCTCAATATCACAAAAACAAACAACCCAATCCAAAAACGGGCAGAAGACCTAAATAGACATTTCTCCAGAGAAGATATACAGATTACCAAGAAACACATGAAAGGATGCTGAACATCACTAATCATTAGAGAAATGCAAATCAAAACTACCCTGAGGTATCACCTCACAGCAATCAGAGTGGCAATCATCAAAAAAATCTACAAAACAATAAATGCTGGAGAGGCCTTTATTGGAGAAAAGGGAACACACTTGCACTGTGGGTGGGAATGTAAATTGATATGGGCACTAGGGAGAACATTACGGAGGTTCCTTTAAATAACTAACAACAGAAGTACCATACGACACAACAATCCAACTACTGGGCATTTGCCTTGCGAAAACCATTATTCAAAAAGAGTTATGTACAAAAATGTTCATTGCAGCTCTATTTGCATTAGCCAGGACATGGAAGCAACCTAAGTGTCCATCGACAGATGAATGGATAATGAAGATCTGGCACATATATACAATCAAATATTACTCAACCATAAAAAGAAGCAAAACTGAGTTATTTGTACTGAGGTGGATGGACTTAGAATCTGTCCTACACAGTGAAGTAAGTCAGAAAGGGAAAAACAAATACTGTATGTTAACAGAGATATATGGAATCTAATGAAGAAAAAAAACGATTTTGAAGAACCTAGTGGCAGGACAGGATTAAGGACACAGACATAGAGAAAGGACTTGAGGACACCAGAAGGGGGATGGGTAAGCTGGGACGAAGTGAGAGAGTGGCATGGACATAAATACATTACCAAATGTAACACCGATAGCTACTGGGAAGCAGCCACATAGAACAGGGAGATCAGCTCGGTGCTTTGGGACCACATAAAGGGGTGGGATATGGAGTGTGGGAGGGAGATGCAAGAGGGAGGGGATCTGGTGATATTTGTATATGTATAGCTGATTCACTTTGTTATACAGCAGAAACGAACACTCCACTGTTAAGCAATTATACTCCAATAAACGTGTAAAAGGAAAAAAAAGAAAAGAAAGCCCAAGGATAAACCTACACACCTATGGTCAACTAATCTATGACAAAGGAGGCAAGACTATACAATGGAGATAAGACAGTCTCTTCAATCATTGGTGCTGGGAAATATGGACAGCTACATGTAAAAGAATGAAATTAGAACACTCCCCTACACCATACATAAAAATATATTCAAAATGGATTAGAGACCTTAATGTAAGACTGGACAGTATAAAACTCTGAGAGGAAAACTTACGAAGGATACTCTGACATAAATCACAGCAAGATCTTTTTTGATCCACCTCCTATAGTAATGAAATACAAAATAAAACTAAACAGATGGGACCTAATGAAACGTAAAAGCTTTTGCAAAGCAAAGGAAACTACAAACAAGACGAAAAGACAACCCTCAGAATGGCAGAAACTATTTGCAAATGAATCAATGGACAAATGATTAATCTCCAATATATATAAACAGCTCATGCAGCTCAATATTAATAAAACAAACAACCCAATACAAAAATGGAAGATCTAAATAGACATTTCTTCCAAGAAGTCATAGAGATGGCCAGTACACACATGAAAATTTGCTGAACATCACTAATTATTAGAGAAATGGAAATCGAAACTACAATGAGGTATCACGTCACACCTGTTAGAATGGGCATCATCAGAAAATCAACAAACAACAAATGCTGGAGAGGGTGTGGAGAAAAGGAACCTTATTCCACTATTGTTGGGAATGTAAATCGATACAGTCTCTATGGAGAACACTATGGAGGTTCCTTAAAAAACTAAAAATAGAATTACCATATAATCCAGCAATCCCACTACTGGGCATATACCCAGAGAAAACCATAAATCAAAAAGACACATTCACCACAATGTTCACTGCAGCAATATTTACAATAGACAGGTAATGAAAGCAACCTAAGTGCCCACAGACAGACGAATGGATAAAGATATGGTACATATATACAATGGAATATTACTCAGCCATACATAGGAATGAAATTGGGTCATTTGTAGAGACCTTGATGGATCTAGAGACTGTCATACAGAGTGAAGTAAGTCAGAAAGAGAAAAACAAATATTGTATATTAATGCATATATGTGGAACCTAGAAAAATGGTACAGATGAACCGGTTTGCAGGGCATAGATAGAGACACAGATGTAGAGAACAAACATATGGACACCAAGGGGGGAACGCCATGTGAGGGTGGTTGTGGGATGAATTGGGAGACTGGGATTCACATGTGCACACTTATATGTATAAAATAGATATCCAATAAGAACCTGCTGTATAAAAGAAATAAATTTAAAAAAAATAAAAATAAATAAAAAACATTTAATAAAATAAAACAGAAAAAAAGTTTTTCCCTTCACATAGACGTCTTTATATTAATGCATTATTTCCATGTTTATATCTCCAAATTAAAAAAAAAGAGGAATAAATAAAATCTAACTTGAACCAAAAAGAAAAAAGAAAAAAGAAAACAGAACTCACCAGTTATACAGAGGAAAATCGTATCAGGGTACTTGCTCCAGTGGTAAAAAATTCTTAAGTTGGTCAGAGGTGGGAAATTGTCTCCCATGCAATCAGCAGTGCTCCACCCCACAAGGAGCATCCTCATTGCAAAGCTGGGGGACTGTGTCGAGGCGTCTGTGAGTAAATGTGAGCTGAGCCCCAGTCCTGCTGCAGCTGAACTCTTCCCACCCTTTCCAGGTAAACCACCTGAATATGTACAAGCACTTGCAAGCCTAGAGGAAGGGCTGTGGAGCCACACTAGCGAGAGCACGCAGGCCGACTTAGTGCCTGCAGGCCAGCCAGGATGGTCCTGGCACCAGATGCTCTTCTGGAATCTTTCCATTTCCCTGCCTGAGATACCCCTCCTGCCACGGCCCCCACTGCTTTTTTAATTCCTCACCTCTGCCTGGGGAGAAATTCCAGTGGCAGGTATGGGTGACACATCCTCTTCTTTAGCAGGTGGCAGCCTGGCAACTCCTGCAGAAAGTCCAGCAGAGCCCCACTCACACTGGGCCACCCACAAAGCCACGGCCCCTCACTCCCTCCCACCACCCCAGCCCCGAAACTGCTGACGGGGCAGAGAATATGGCGTCAGGCACAGCTACAGGGGCTCTTGCTGACTGGAGATGTGTTTATATTGGCCTCAAACCAGGCACACCTGTGGGGGGGGGCTGGCAGGCAGTGTCAGGCTGCCGAAATCAGCCAATCCTCACCCCTCAGGGGCTCACAGTTGCAGATAATGAACCTTGCTAAACGGGTCAGTCCCAAGGAACAGGTGTGGGCTCTTGAGAGTCAGGCTAGACAAGGGGCTGCAGCTGCGGCTTGTTTTCTTATCATTTTATCTGGTCCATGAGTGGAAAACAACTTCAAGAAGACCCTATCCTAATGAGAGGAACCCAGGAGTCAGGCAGAGGAGTGATGGTGGGTGGAGACAGAGGCCTGGTGCCCTGGCTGCAGTGGAAGTGTCTGGAAGACCAGGCAGAGAGAGGCTGCACAGAGTGATAGCCAGGGTCACAGACCTGTCAGAGCTGCTGTTTGTTAGTTCAAGTCCTGCTCTGAGGTGTTCTGTGTCAGCTGTGAGCGACAGGTGAGCTGGGGGTTCTCTGCCAGGTGGGCTATGTGCACAGTTCCTGTGTGTCCAGCCCTGCTGGGGTACCTGCCCAGGGGAGTTCTGTATCCTGGGAAGGGCCTGACTATGAGAGCCCCATGGGCTGCTGGGTAGCTGCACAGGTGAGCTCCATACCCTGGGAGGGACTTGAACACGAGAGCGCCGTGGGCTGTGGGGTGTCGGATGCAGCCCAGGTGAGCTCCATATCCTGGGATTGACCTGACCACGAGAGCCCCATGGGCTGCTGGAGACCTGGTAAAGGATATCAGGACAGTCAGTGAAGCCACCGAGGATATACATCCAGTAGCTCCTATTTCCTACACACTGCTGCTCATTCTACCATCCACCAGGCCATGACATTCTGTATTAGACTTCAATGATGCCTTCTTCTGTATTCCATTCATCTCAGAGTCACAAGAATTTTTGGCTTGTGAGTGGCAGGACACAACATGCAACACAAGCAATAATGCTGGGCTGTCCTGCACCAATGGTTCAAAAATCCCCACACCATCATTGGGGAAATGTCCTCTAAAGACCTAAAAGTTCTACCTCTGTAAAAGGGAACCCTCCTTCAATATGCAGATGACATTCTGATCGCCAGGCCTACTAAAGACGCCTCTGAACTACCTAGCCAAGAAAGGATAGAAGGTGTCCAAGAAAAAGGCTCAAATATCCCAGGCTCAGGTGACATGCCTGGGCTTCATTCTCACAGATATTCGGAGAAACGCATCCCAGGATAGGGAAGAAGCCATTTGCAGCCTTACCTCTTCTAAAACTAGAAGACAGCTTAGGGGTTCCTGGGGAGGCCAAGGTTTTCTGCATCTGGATCCCTAACTACAGTCTAATTGCTGGGCATCTACATGAAACACTGACACGAAAAGATGATGATCCTTTTGAATAGAATCCAGAAGCAGCCTTTCAAGAATGGAAAGAGCAGTCAATTCAGATCCTTACCCAGGAACTCGCTACTTTAGCTAAACCCTTGGACCTTTACATAGCCGGTCAAAGGTTAATCGCCCTTGGGGCCTTAGTGCAAAAACTGGGACCACTTGAAATGGAGCAACACAAGAATGCCCTTCAGGTATGATAAACTATGGTCACTAAGGGCTTTGCCCACCGACTCATCAGGCCAGGATACTGGGGTATCTAAAAAGCTAGAAATCAGCAGCCCACAAGGCCAGCTCCCTCCTAAGGGAAAAGGACCGCACGTGGTGATCCTAACCACCCATCATGCCCTGAAGTTGCAGGGGTCGCTCTGTGGACACACTGACCTCGAGTGAGGAGGCCCTCCAACTCCAACCTCCAGAGAGACAAATGGGGGCATCGGGCCCCCAAGATGACTAGTGTGACCATCACTTGACCTGCAGTTTCTCTCAGAAAACAAGAAGACTGTGCCCCAAAAGAGCAGACTACTGCTTGCAGGACTTACTGCACCCAGAGGGGAGCTAATAAGCTTGGCGGGGGAAAAGTATATCATGCTTTCACCATAGAAATCCCTACAGACTACCGCGGTGATGTTGGCCAATATGACCGCCTGGACAGCTGGCTACTTCTAAAGGCCGTTGACTCAGTGGACGTCATGGTCCTGGATCACCACTGACCCTGGACTGTCTGGGAGTTGCGCGGGCAGGGTTCTGACACATGGTGCTGTTTGTACATTAATTCAGGGACCTAATTAAAGAAAGCACAGACTACTGGTCAGAGCATCTAGGCTGGCAAAAAACGTCAGCCTAATGTCACCGAACAAATGTGGGGTGGGGTGAAACCTGCCACCACAGCATCTCTGCACATCTCTTTCCTGGACCCTTAAAGGTCATTAGAATCTATAACACTTCCAATGCTGGTGCTCAGGCGTACGAGAAGTGAGGCAGGAGGCCTTGGGACAATCAACCTCACATGGAGGCTGGTGGGGAGACGTTTTGCCCCTCCCCTTAGGTATCAGGGCTCCCACCACAGCATGAAGCAGTTACAAAAGAGGGATCTGCACCCTCAACACCCCAAGAATGAGGAACGGAACAAAAAGCAGAGGAGGTGTTCGTCTCTGGCAACGTTCATTAAAAATTCCTGGGAGATAAAAAGAGAATCTGGGCAATAAAATAAAGTCTAACCTGCTTTTCCTTTGTTCTTTGTCTAATTTCACGTGCTCCTAGGGTTCCGCATGCAGAGGTCCCACACCCGGCACTTCAGACACGATTTCCTAGTGCAGAATGGCTGGGTCGACACCTCAGCTAGCGGAGTCCCATGCAGACTCCACGGCATAGAGCCTGAGCGGCAGCCAACCCAGCCCTCGAGAGCTCCATCCCCTAACTCCCACTGACGCTGCCGGGATCCCTACACAGCAGCCCAGCCCACAGCCCGTGGGGGAGTGCACACTCTCACCTCTCCATTCGGTTTTCAAAATAATGTTTCCTTTGCTTCTGAACCAAACTCAGTCTTGATCTGTTGGCTCCAATGACACTGGGCACGGGGACTCCTGTTTGGGTCCACTCTGGAGGATGAGTAACAGAAATTGAGAACATTGTAACTTCAATGAACAGATGTGTGAGCCAAACTGTAGTTAACATAGAGCAGTGTATAATGCTCGGGTAAAATAAGATTGTTCTAAGACTTACATTTGATATTTCCATCACATTACTATAAGCAAGTTTAGTGAAGACGTCTGTCTTATTTGTCAGGTCAACATTAGAGAAATGAAGTGATTTATTTCCATGGATGTACATCGAATACTCTTGGCTGAAGCTTCAATCTTGTTTTGAATGCTTTTCCATTGAAAAGGATGCCTCTCTTTCAGCTCCCCTATTTCCGAGAAGTATAAAATCTTATAATTTATTATTACCAAAGGGGAAAGTTAGGAAAAGGGATAAATTAACAGTTTGGGATTAACACATACACACTGCTATGTATAAAATAGATCATCAACAAGGAATTACTGTATAGCACAGGGAACTACACTGAATATTTTGCAATAACCTATAAGGGGAAATAATCTGAAAAAGAATCGATATTTTTATTGACATCATCTATCAATGACAGATAAAATGTAACCTAAGCAAGGCCGATGGTGAGCGCTTCTGAACCTGAAGATTTCCATCATCTAAAGTTTGGGCTCTGCCTATTTCCCAAGGCCCTTAATGGACATACGTGTAGCCGTAGCTTAAAAATTCCCCAGTTTGGGTTTCGGGGAGACACTGATTTGGAAAAATCCCTGGTGTTCTCCTTCCATGCACTGGACCCTTCCGACAGCTAAAACATGCCTGTCACACCTAGAGGATGGTACACCGTTTGATCGGAAAGAGTTTGGAAAAGGCACCTCATCTCCTTATCGCCTAGTGCTCGGGTTCACCCCTCCAGCATCTTTCCTGACAATCTCCTCACTTGGGGATATCAGCACCGTCAACATCCTGTTGCACACAGTTTGCAATTTGTCCAGAGGATGAAGCAGAAGGATGATAAAAATTTAGAGACAAGTCTTAGGTGTTCAGACAGGCACATGCCACTCTAATTTCCAATCCGGAAGACAAATTCATCAAAGGCTAGAATTGCCCACGGGAAGAGAATAGGGCTAGAGGAAATCCAGCTGTTTTGTGTCCAGTTTCCAAAAACACAAGTTGAAAAATGGAACTCAGGGGCACTAAAATTCATGAAACTGCAGAGTTGAAAATATCTATTGTTGAAAAATGTCTTGAGGTAAGTCACAGAAAAGGACTTGTAAGCAAGGGGGCGTGGCAGGAAACAGATTTGAAGAGGTAGAAAGGACTCCCCATTAAAGCACAAGAAAAGGGGCTGAACATCGCCAATGATGCACTTGGCCCAAAAGGGCGTATGCATTTTTTTCTGAATATATTAAAGTAAAGGCCATACACACTTTTTATCCAACCAAACAGGTGGGCACTGGAAATCAATACTACAAAATGTATCACTTCACATCAGTCAGAAGGGCCATCCACATAAAGTGTAAACACCAGAAATGCAGGACAGGGTGGGGAGAAAAGGGAGCCCTGTGAGGCTGATAGTGGAAATGTAATTTGCCAACGGCCACTCTGGAGAAGTGTATTGTGTTTGCTAAAACATCTGAAAACTGAGCTACAGAGCATAGGGCACTTGTACTCATGGGCGTAAACCTTGGGAAATACAAAAAATGACAGAAAACAGGCACCCCAACGTTTACCACCTCTCTGTTAAAAAGGGCCTCCACTTGGATATAACCTAAATGTCCCTGGAAGGATAAAATGGATAAAAGAGATGGGGTACTTATGTAGAGTGCAATATTACTCATCCCGAAATCAATGAAATAAGGCCAGTTGGAACAACTCTGGAGGAGTTACATACGATCATTCTAAGTGACACATGTCAGAAAGGAAAAGACACATATCATAAGATGTCACTTAAAGGTGGAATCAAAAATGGCTACACATGAAATAAACTACAAAACAGAAACATAGTCAAATATGTAGAAAATAGACATAAGGCTGCTAAATGGGAAAGGTGGGGAATGGTGAGGTATTATCCAGGAGGTTGAAATTAGCAAAGATACCATTAAAAGTACCGAATTGAATAACTGGCAAGGCCTACACGGTACCTCAAAAAACTGCACTCAGTCCACTCAAGTCACTGGAAAATAATACATATGACTCGTAAGCATCTGAGAAAGAATTAATTGTTGTCTCACAGTACATGAATCAAGTGGATGTACAGCAGCAAAAAAACAGAGCTTTGAAAATCAGCTGTAACCAATATAAAAATAAATTTAAAAATATTTATGAAAACAGTGAGACAGACAAAAATTCTTACAACTTTTGTTGAAGGGCTACGATGTAACATGGATTGAACACATGTAGACCCACAGCAGGATGATATATAAGGCTGGAAGCTATGCACGCTAAGAGATGTTAGAGAGGCTGGGTGAGGAAATGCAGACCTTTTAAAGTAATACTGCCTGGTACCCATTCCATGGGTCCCAAATCTGCAGTTTCAAGGGAATCTTCTGACAGGGAAAACATGCCTGGGAAACCGAGATGAATGTACACCGGGTGCTCAGGAGAGGTGTGTAAAATGCACATCATTTTTGATCTCCTGGTGCTGGGGTTCGCCATTCCAGCCACATTACTAACAATCTCCCCACTTGGAGAATCAGCACCTTTAACCTCCTGTTTCACACAGTTTGCAAATTTTGCAGAGGATAAATGGGAAGAGGAGGAACCAATGAGAGATTAGCTGTAGGAGTTTTGACAGGCACATGCCACTCTAATTTCCCATTAGGAAGAAGTATTAACCAAAGGCTCATCCTGCCTCCCCAGAACCAGAATAGGGCCGGAAGCAATCCAATGGTTTGGCGGTCAGCTCACAAAAAAAGCGAGTTGCAAAATGGAGCTCAGGAGCAGACAATTCAAAGACCTGCAAAGATATAAATGATAACCAACGTCCAAAAATATATTCAGGTAAGGCAACGAAGAGGTTCTGAATGAGAGGCAGAATTGCAGGAAACATTTTTCAAAAGGTAGATTGTACTCACATTTAAAGCATATGAAAAGCAGCAGAATTTCTAAAATGATGCAGTTGGGCAAAAGGGTGTATGCGTTTTTTTCGTGAATATCTTCAGGAAAAAAACACATACAGAGTTTTTGGCCAACCAAGCAAGAGGGAAATGCAAATCCGCACAATAAAGAAGTCTCAATTTCCACTTCTCAGAAAGGCCATCCAAAAAATGTGTACAAATCAAAAATGCAGGAGAGACCATGGAAAACATGGAGAATAGTCACTCTGATGGGTGGGGTATAAATATCCAAGAGCTACTCTGAAGAAGTGTATGCTGTTTCCTAAAACATCTAAAATACAAAGCCCCCGAGCAAAGGGGACTTCAACTCATGGACATATAACTTGGGAAGACTAAATATCAACAAGACACAGGCACCCCAAAGTTTAGGGCTGTTCTGCATACAAGAACCTCAACTTCGGTACACCTAAAGAATCCCAGGAAAAAGAGAAATGCATAAAGAACTTGTGGTAATTTTGTACAACGGAATATCACTCAGACGTGAAATCAATGTCATAAGGCCAGTAGCAGCATAATGAGAGGATTTAGGTATGATGATTCTAAGGGAAATTAGTCACACAGAAAAATAATCATATCATAAGATATCACTTACAGATGGAATGTCAACATCACAACACATGAACTGAATTAGGAAAGAGAGCAGCATCTCACATTTAGAAAACACTCTTATGCCTCCTTAAGGGTAAAGGAGAGGTGGGGTGATGCATAAAACCAGAGTTTGATATTAGCACAGGTACCATTCCATAAACCAAATACAGAATAGACAAGACCTACACCTTCCTCAGTGAACGGGACTCAAAACCCCTATTCCCCACAGAGGAATATATCTGATTAGTAAGAATCTTAAAACCTATGTATTGATATGCCTCTGTAAGGGAATGAAGTGTGTCTAGACCGGCATAAACACGTCAGTGAAAATCAGCTCAACCCCATTATAAAAATGAATTTCAAAAACAAAACAAAAAAACAGCGAAATTCTTACACAATTCCTTCAGGGGTTCTGATGAAACCTAGAATGACCCTATCTGCAAAGACAGCTGGATGAGACATAAGGCTGGACACTTGGGACTGAGAGGACTGGTGAGATTGGGAGAGAAAATGCAGACCCTTTAAAGTAGTAATGCATGCCACCATTCCATGGGTCCCAAATCTCCAGGTAGAAGGGAATATCACTACAGTTATAACATGTATGGGAAACCTAGAGAATGGACACCCTGTGATGGCGAAAGGTTTCTGAAAGTCTCCTACTTTTTCCTCTCCTTTTGCTACAGTTTGGCATTCCAACAACTTTACTATCAATCTCCCAACTTAGGAGAGTCATCCCCTATAACCTCCTGGTTCGCACAGTTTGCTAATTGTGCAGAGGATGAAAGGGAAGAGGGAGAACCAATCAGAGAGTAGATGTAGGCATTTGGACGGACACATGTCACTCTAAATTCCCGTCAGGAAGAAGAATTAACCAAAATCTCAGCCACCCACAGGGAACCAGTATAGCCACCCCTGGAACCAGTAAAGTTCCTGAAGCAAAACTGTGGATTTGCGGTCAGCTCCCAATAATGGGATTTGAAAATTGGAGCTCAGGGGCAAAGCAAATCAAAAACCTGCAGAGTTATAAAGGACTACTCTCTTCCAAAAATCTGTTGAGGGAAGGCAACAAAGCGGACTTGAAAATGAGGCAGAATTGCACAAAACATATTTCAAGAGGTAAATTGGAATCGCCTTTATAGCACAGGAAAGGCATCACAACTTCGAGAATGATGCACTTGGCCAAAAATAGCGTATGACTTTTCTCCTGAATATATTCAAGAGAAAAGGCATAGGCCCTTTTTGGCCAATCAAGCAAGCGTGCAATGCAAATCCACACTACAAAGAATTTTCACTTCCCACAGGTCCAAAAGGACATCCGAAAATCTGTAAAAAACAGAAAGGCAAGATAGAGATGACAAGGGCATAAAGCAATATGATCCCAAGGGTCATGGAGGACTGTGATGACAAGCGCATGGAGCATTGTGATAACAAGATTATGTATCATTTTGCTGTCAAAGGCATTGTGATGACAAGGTTCATGGAGCACTGTGATGACAAGCGTCATGGAGCATTGTGATTACAGGGTTCATGGAGCATTGGGATGACAAGGGCATGGAGCATTTTGATGACAAGATTCCCGGATCATTGTGTTGTCAGGGTTCATGGAGCGTTGTGATGACAGTGGTCATGGAGCATTGTGATGACAGAGGTCATGGAGCACTGTGATGAGAACGTCATGGAGCATTGGGCTGAAAATGTTCATGGAGTATTGTGATGACAGCGGTCAAGGAGCATTGTGATGACAAGGTACTGGAGCATTGTGATGAGAAGACCATGGAGCCATGTGATGGCATGTCTCATGGAGCATTCTGATGAAAAGGGTCATGGAGCATTGTGATTACAGGTGTCTTGGAGCATTGTGATGGCAAGGGCATGGAACATTGGGATGAGAATGTCATGGAGCGTTCTGATGACATGCATCATGGAGCTTTGTGATGACAAGGGCATGGAGCATTGTGATTACAGTGGTCTTGGAGCATTGTGATGACAAGGGCATTGAACATTGGGATGAGAATGTCATGGAGCGTTCTGATGACATGCATCATGGAGCTTTGTGATGACAAGGGCATGGAGCATTGTGATTACAGGGGTCTTGGAGCACTGTGAGGGAAAGGGCATGTAACATTGTGATGAAAAAGGCATGGAGCCTTGTCATGACAGGGATCAAGGAGCATACTGATGACAAGTGTCAGGGACCATTGTGATGACAAGGGTATTGAGCATTGTGATGACAAATGTCATGGAGCATTGTGATTAGAAGACCATGGATACTTGTGATGACAAGCGTTATGGGGAGTTGTGATGATAAGTGTTATGGAATATTGTGATCACAAGGATTTGGAGCATTGTGATGACAGAGGTCATAGAGCATTTTGATTTCATTGCGACGACAATAGCATGAAGCATTATGGTGATGTGCATTGGTCCATTTTGATGACAGCGTTCATGGAACATTGAGATGAAAAGGGGCATGGAGCATTATGATTACAGGAGTCTTGGATCATTGTGATGAAAAGGGCATGGAACATTGGTCTGAAATGTTTCATGGATTATTGTGATGAGAGGGGGCAAGGAACATTGTGATAACAAGGGCACAGAACACTGTGATACATGGTACATGGAGGATTGTAATGACAAGTGCATGGAGCATTGTGAGAAGAATGGCATCGAGCATTGTGATGAAAAGCATCATGGATCCTGTGATGACAAGGGCTTGGAACAATGTGATGAGAGGTTTTTGGAGCATTGTGATGACAATGGCATGGAGCATTGTGATGCCAAGTGTCATGGAATTTTGTGATGACAGAGGTCATGGAGCATTTTGATGACAAGGATGTGGTGAATTCTCTTGTGAAGGGCAGGGAGCATTGTGATGACAGGGTCATGGAGCAATTTGATGAAAAGTGTCATGGAACATTTTGATGACAGGGGTTATGGAACATTGTGATGTCAGGAGTCATGGAACATTTTCATGACGGTGTTGTGGACCATTGTGATGACAGGGGAGTGGGTGTATTGTGATTACTAGTGAGGGAACATTTTGATATCATTCGTGAGAGAGCATTTTGATAAGAAGTGCATGGAGCATTGTGATGACAAGTTTAATGGAGCATTGTGATGACAAGGTTGTGGAGCATTGTGAAGAGAAGCACATGGCGCATTGTGATGACATGGGTCATGGAGCACTGTGCTGACAAAGGCATGGAGCATTGTGATGACAAGGGTCAACGAGCATTGTGATGAAAATTTCATGGAGCATTTTGGTGACAAAGGTCACAGAGCCTTGTGATGACGAGGGCATGGACCATTGTAATGACAAAAGTCATGAAGCATTGTGATGACTGGAGTCACGGAGCATTGTGATGACAGGGGTCATAGAGCTTTATGATGAAAAGGCAAAGAGCATTGTGATGACAGGGGCATGGAGCATTGGCCTGACATGTTTCATGGATTATTGTGATGACAGTGGGCATGGTGCAATGTGATGACAAAGGCATGGAGCATTGTGATGAGAAGGTCGTGGAGTATTTTGAAGACAGGTCTCAGGGAGCATTGTGATGACATATGTCATGGTCCATTGCGATGACAATGGAATGGAACATTGTGATGCCAAGTGTCATGGAGGATTGTGATGACAAATATAATGGAGCATTTTGATGACAAGGGCTTGGAGCATTGTGATGACAATGGACATGGAGCATTGTGATGACAAGGGCATGGAGCATTGTGATGACAAGGGCCATTGAGAATTTTGATGACAATTTCATGAAGCATTGTGTTGACAAGCACATGGAGCTTCCTATGACAGGGGTCATGGAGCATTTTGATGACAAGTGCATAGAGAATTGTGATGACAAATCATGTAACACTGTGATGAGAAGTGTCATGGAGCATAGTGATGCCAAGAACGAGAAGAATTGTGATGACAGGGGACATGGAGCATTGTGATGACCAGGTCATGGAGCATTGTGATGGCAAGACCGTGGAGCTTTGTGATGAGAAGACCATGGATAATTGTGATGACGAGCGTCATGGAGCACTGAAATGACAAGGGGAATGGAGCATTGTGATGAGAGTGGCCATGGAGCATTGTGATGACAAGGGTCATGGAGCATTTTGATGACAAATGCGTGGAGCATTGTGATGAGAAGACCATGGATAATTGTGATGACGAGCGTCATGGAGCACAGTAATGACAAGGGGTATGGAGCATTGTGCTGACAGTGGCCATGGAGCATTGTGATGACATGTGTCATGGAGCATTCTGATGACAAGCTTGTGGAGTATTGTGACGACAATGACATGGAGCATTGTGATGAAAAGGGCATGGAGCATTGTGATGAAAATGGCATGAAGCCATTTCATGACAGGTTTCAAGGAGCATTCTGACGACAAGTGTCAGGGAACATTGTGATGACAAGTGTATTGAGAATGGTGATTAAAAAGGTCATGGAGCATTTTGACGAAAAGTGCATGGAGTATTGTGATGACAGGCATCATGGAGCGTTGTGATGACAAGTGTTATGGAACATTGTGATCACAAGTGTTTGGAGCATTGTGATGATAGAAGTCATGGATCATTTTGTTTTCAAGGAGCATGGAGCATTTTGATGACTAGGGCATGAAGCAATGTGATCCCAAGGTTCATGGAGGATTGTGATGACAATGGTATGGGAGTATTGTGATGACAAGCAAATGGAGCATTGTGATGACAAGGTCATGTAGCATTTTGCTGACACAGGCATGGAGCATTGTGATGACATGTGTCATGGAGCACTGTGATGAAAATCATCATGGATCATTGTGATTACAGGGGTCATGGAGCATAGGGATGGCAAGGGCATGGATCATTGTGATGACAAGTGTCATGGAGCATTGGGCTGAAAATGTTCATGGAGCATTGTGATGACTAGTGTATGGAGAATTGTGATGACAAGAGTCCAGGATCACTGTGTTGTCAGGGGTCATGGAGCATTGTGATGACAGTGGTCATGGAGCATTGTGATGATAGGGATCATGAAGCATTGTGATGAGAAGTTCCTGGAGAATTGGACTGAAAATATTCAGGAAGTATTGTGAGGACAGGGGTCATGGAGCATTGTGATGACAAGGGAATGGAGCACTGTGATGAAAAGTTCCTGGAGCTTTGTGATGAGAAGACCATGGAGCCTAGTAATAACAAGTCTCATGGAGCATTCTGATGAAAAGGGGCATGGAGTATTGTGATTACAGGGGTCTTGGAGCATTGTGATGACAAGGGCATGGAGATTTGTGATTACTGGTGTCTTGGAGCATTGTGATGAAATTGGCATGGATCACTGTTATGAAAATGATATGGAGCCTTGTCATGACAGGGTTCCAGGAGCATACTGATAACAAGTGTCAGGGAGCATTGTGATGACAAGTGTATAGAACATTGTGATGACAAAGGTCATGGAGCACTGTGATGAGAAGAGCATGGATAATTGTGATGATGAGCGTCATGGGGCGTTGTGATGATAAGTGTTATAGAACATTGTGATCACAAGGATTTGGAGCTTTGTGATGAGACAGATAATCGAATATGTTGATTTCATTGTGATGACAATAGCCTGAAGCATTATGATGATGGGCATGGTGCATTTTGATGACAGGGTTCATGGAGCACTGAGATGCAAAGGGGCATGGAGCATAGTGATTAGAGGTTTCATGGAGCATTGTGATGACAATGGCATGGAGCATTGAGATGCCAAGGGTCATGGATCTTTGTGATGACAAAAGTCATGGAGCATTTTGATGACAAGGTGGTGGTGCATTGTGATGAGAATGGCAGGGAGCATTGTGATGACAGGGTCATAGAGCAATTTGGTGAAAAGAGTCATGGAATATTTTGATGACAGGGGTTATGGAACATTGTGATGTCAGGGGTCATGGAGCATTTTGATGAAAAGGATCATGGAGAATTATGATGACATGGTTTATGGAACATTGTGATGTCAGGGGTCATTGAGCATTTTGAGCAAAAGTGTTATGGAGCATTTTGATGACAGGGATTATGGAACATTGTGATGTCAGGGGTCATCGAACTTTGTGATGATAAGTGGATGTAGCATTGCAAAGACAGGAGTCATGGAACATTGTGATGACAGGGGTGAGGGAGTATTGTGATGAATAGTGAGGTAACATGGTGATATCTGTGGTGAGAGAGCATTTTGATGAGAAGTGCATGGAGAATTGTGATGACAAGTTTTATGGAGCATTGTGGTGACAAGATTGTGGAGCATTGTGATGACAAGCGCAGGGTGCATTGTGATGACATGGGTCATGGAGCATTGTGCTGACAAGCGCATGGGGCATTGTGATGACAAGGGTCATGGAGCACTGTGTTTACAGGTGTCTTGGAGCATTGTGATGACAAGGGCATGGAGCACTGTGATTACAGGGGTCTTGGAGCATTGTGATTAAAAGGGCATGGATCATTGTGATGAAAAAGGCATGGAGACGTGTCATGACAGGTTTAATGGAGCATACTGATGACAAGTGTCAGAGAGCATTGTGATGACAAGTGTATTGAGCATTGTGATGACAAAGGTCATGGAGCATTGTGATGAGAAGACCATGGATAATTGTGATGATGAGCGTTATGGGGTGTTGTGATGATAAGTGTTATGGAACATTGTAATCACCAGGGTTTGGAGCATTGTGATGACAGAGGTAATGGAGCATTTTGATTTCATTGTGATGACAATAGCCTGAAGCATTATGATGATGGGCATGGACCATTGTGATGACAGTGTTCATGGAGCATTGAGATGAAAAGACGCATGGAGCATTTTGATTACAAGGGTCTTGGAGCATTGTGATGACAAGGGCATGGAGCATTTTGATGACAGGGCCATGGAACATTCTGATGACATGCGTCATGTAGATTTTTGATGACAAGGGCATGGAGCATTTTGATTAGAGGGGTCGTGGAGCATTGTGATGACAAGTGTCATGGAGACTTGTGATGACAAGGCCGTGGAACATTGTGATGGCAGGTGTCATGGAGCTTTGTTATGACAGAGGTAAAGGAGCATTGTGATGAGAAGGGCATGGAGCATTGGTCTGAAATGTTTCATGGATTATTGTGATGAGAGAGGGCATAGAGCATTGTGATGACAAGTGTCATGGAGCTTTGTGATGACAAGGGCATGGAGCAATGTGATGAGAGGGTTCATGGAGCATTGTGATGACAATGACATGGAGCATTGTGATGCCAGGGGTCATGGAGCTTTGTGATGACAAAGGGCATGGAGCATTTTGATGACAAGAGCATGGTGCATTGTGATGAGAAGGGCAGGGAGTATTTTGACGCCAGGGTCATGCAGCAATTTGATGAAAAGTGTATTGGAACATTTTGATGACAGGGGTAATAGAACACTGTGATGTCAGGGGTCATGGAATATTGTTATGATAAGGGGATGTAGCATTGTGAAGACAGGGGTCATTGGACATTGTGATTACAGGGGTGAGGTAGTATTGTGACGACTACTGATGAAACACTGTGATATCTCTGGTGAGAGAGCATTTTGATGAGAACTGTATGGAGCATTGTGATTACAAGGTTTATGGAGCATTGCTATGACAATTTTCTGGACCGTTGTGATGAAAAGCGAATGGCACATTGTGATGACAAGGGTCATGGAACATTTTTCAGACAAAGGCATGGAGCATTGTGATGATAATGGTCACGGAGCATTGTGATGAAAACGGCATGGGGCATTGTGAAGAAAAAGGCATGGAGCCTTTTCGTGACAGGGTTAAAGGATCATTCTGATGACAAGTGTCAGGGAGCATTGTGATGACAAGTGTACAGAACATTGTGATGACAAAGGCCATGGAGCACTGTGATGAAAAGGGCATGGAATTTTGTGATGACAGTCATCATGGAGCATTGTGATGACAAGTGTTATGGAACATTGGGATCACAAGGGTTTGGAGCATTGTGATGACAGAGGTCATGGATCATTTTGATTTCAAGGAGCATGGAGCATTGTGATGAAAAGGGCATGAAGCAATGTGATCCCAAGGTTCATGGAGGATTGTGATGACAATGGAAATGGAGTATTTTGATGAAAAGCACATAGAGCATTGTAATGACTAGGTCATGTAGCATTTTGCTGAGAAAGTCATGGAGCATTGTGATGACAGGTGTCATGGAGCACTGTGATGACAAGCATCACGGAGCATTGTGAATACAGGGGTCATGGAGCATTGGGATGACAAGGGCATGGATCATTGTGATGACAAGTGTCATGGAGCAGTGGGCTGAAAATGTTCATGGAGTATTGTGATGACAGGGGTCATGGAGCATTGTGATGACAGAGGTCAAGGAGAATTTTGATTTCATTGTGCTGACAATAGCCTGAAGCATTATGATGATGGGCATGATGCATTGTGATGACAGGGTTCATGGAGCATTGAGATGAAAAGGGGCATGGAGATTTGTGATTACAGGGGTCTTGGAGCACTGTGATGACAAGGGCATGGAGCATTTAGTGAGAAGGCCATGGAACATTCTGATGACATGTGTCATGGAGCTTTATGATGACAAGGGCATGGAGCATTGTGATTACAGGGGTCTTGGAGCATTGTGATGAGAAGTGTCATGGAGCCTTGTGATGACAAGGCCATGGCACATCGTGATGAATGGGGTCATGGAGCACTGTTATGACAGGGGTAATGGAGCATTGTGATGAGAAGGGCATGGAGCATTGTGATTACAAGTTTTAAGGGGCATTGCAATGAAAAACTTGTGGACCGTCGTGATGAAAAGTGTGTCGCACATTGTGAGGAAAATAGTCATGGAGCATTTTTCTGACAAAGGCATGGAGCATTGTGATGACAAGGGCATGGAGCATTGTGATGACAGGGGCATGGAGCATTCGTCTGATAAGTTTAATAGATTAATGTGACGACAGTGGACATGATGCATTGTGATGACAACTGCATGGATCATTGTGATGAGAAGGTCATGGAGTATTGTGAAGACAGGTGTCAGGGAGCATTGTGATGACATATGTCATGGTCCATTGCAATGACAATAGCAGGGAGCCATCTGATGCCTAATGTAACGGATGATTGTGATGACAAATATAATGGAGCATTGTGATGACTAGGGCTTGGAGCATTATGATGACAAGGGCCATTGAGAATTTTCAGGACAAGGTCGTGAAGCATTGTGATGACAATGTCCTAGAGCATTGTGATGAGAAAACCATGGAGCCTTGTGATGAAAAATCTCATGGAGCATACTGATGAAAATGGACATGGACCATTGTGATTACAGGCGTCTTGGAACATTGTGATGACATGTGCATGGAGCATTGTGAGGAGAAGGCCAAGAGCATTCTGAAGACATGTGTCATTGAGCTTTGTGATGACAAGGGCATGGAGCATTATGATTATATGGGTCTTGGAGCATTGTGATCAAAAGGGCATAGATCATTGTGATGAAAAAGGCATGGAGCCTTGTCATGACAGGGTTCAAGGAGCATACAGACAACAAGTGTCAGGGAGCATTTTGATGACAAGTGTATTGAGCATTGTGATGACAAAGATCATGGAGCATTGTGATGAGAAGACCATGGATAACTGTGATGACGAGTGTCATGGAGCATTGTGATGGCAAGTGTTTTGGAATATTGTGATCACAAGCGTTTGGAGCATTGTTATGACAGAGTTCATGGAGCATTTTGATTTCATTGTGATGACAATAGCATGAAGCATTATGATGATGGGCATGGTGCATTTTGATGACAGGGTTCATGAATCATTGAAATGAAAAGGGGCATGGAACATTGTGGTTACAGGGGTCTTGGAGCATTGTGATGAGAAGGGTCAAGGAGCCTTGTGATGACAAGGCCATGGAACATCGTGATGGCAGGGATCATGGATCATGGTTATGACAGAGGTAATGGAGCATTGTAATGGCAAGGGCAAGGAGCATTGTGATGAGATGGCCAGGGAGCATTCTGATGATATGTGTCATGGAGGTTTGTGATGACAAGGACATGGAGCAATGTGATGAGAACCTTCATGGAGCATTGTGATGACAATGACATGGAGCATTTTGATGACAAGTGTTATGGATCTTTGTGATGACAAACGTCATGGAGCATTTTGATGACAAGTGCCTTGTGCATTGTGATGAGAAGGGTAGGGAGCATTGTGATGAGAGGGTCATGGAGCAATTTGATGAAAAGTGTCATGGAACATTTTGATGACAGGGGATATGGAACTTTGTGATGCCAGGGCTCATCGAACATTGTGATGATAAGTGCATGTAGCATTGTGATGACAGGAGTCATGGCACATTTTGATGACAGGGGTGAGGGAATATTGTGAGGAATAGTGATGTAACATTGTGATATCAGTGGTGAGAGAGCATTTTGGTGAGAAGTCCATGGAGCATTGTGATGACAAGGTTCATGGAGCATTGTGATGACAAGGGTCATGGAGCATTGTGCTGAGAAAGGCATAGAGCATTGTGATGACAAGGGTCAAAGAGCATTGTGATGACAAGCGCATGGAGCATTGTGGTTAAAAAGTCACAGAGACTGTTGATGACGAGGTCATGGACCATTGTGATGACAAATGGCATGAAGCATTGTGATAACTGGAGTCACGGAGCGTTGTGATGACAGGGGTCATGGAGCATTGTGATAACAAGGGCATGGAGTATTGTGATGACAAGGGCATGGAGCATTGGTCTAATAAGTTTCATGGATTATTGTGATGACAGTTGGAATGGCGCATTGTGATGACCAGGGCATGGAGCATTGTGATGACCAGGTCATGCAGTATTGTGAAGACAGGTGTCAGGGAGCATTGTGATGACATATGTAATGGCCCATAGTGATGACAATGGCATGGAGCATTGTGATGCCATGTGTCATGGAGGATTCTGATGACAAAGGTAATGGAGCATTGTGATGGCAGTGGATAGGAGCATTGTTATGAGAAAGGTCAGGGAGCATTGTGCTGACAATTGCATGGAGAATTGTGATGACAAGGGTCATGGAGCATTCTTATCACAAGCTTGCGGCATATTTTGATGACAATGGCATGGAGCATTGTGATGAAAACGACATGGGGCATTGTGATGAAAAAGGCATGGAGCCTTTTCCTGACAGGTTTCAAGGTGCATTTTGATGACAAGTGTCAGGGAGCATTGTGATGACAAGTGTATTGAGAATTGTGATGACACAGGTCATGGAGCATTGTGATGAAAAGGGCATGGAGTATTGTGATAACAGGCATCATGGAGCGTTGTGATTACAAGTTTTATGGAACATTGTGATCACAAGGGTTTGGAGCATTGTGATGACAGAGGTCATGGATCATTTTGATTTCAAGGAGCATGGAGCATTGTGAAAACAAGGGCATGAAGCAATGTGATCCCAAGGTTCATGGAGGATTGTGATGACAATGGTAATGGAGTATTGTGATGACAAGCACATAGAGCATTGTAATGACAAGGTCATGTAGTATTTTGCTGAAAAAGGCATGGAGCATTGTGATGACAGGTGTCATGGAGCACTGTGATGACTAGAGTCACGGAGCATTGTGAAAACAGGGGTCATGGAGCATTAGGATGACAAGGGCATGGATCATTGTGATGACAAGGGTCATGGAGCATTGGGTTGAAAACGTTCATGAAGTACTGTGATGACAGGGGTCATGGAGCATTGGGTTGAAAACGTTCATGGAGTATTGTGATGACAGGGGTCATGGAGCATTGTGATTACAGAGTTCATGGAGAATTCTGATTTCATTGTTCTAACAATAGCCAGAAGCATTATGATGATTGTCATGATGCATTGTGATGACAGGGTTCATGGAGCATTGTGATGAAAAGGGGCATGGAGCATTGTGATTACAGGGGTCTTGGAGCATTGTGATGACAAGGGCATGGAGCACTGTGTGGAGAAGGACATGGAACATTCTGATGACATGTGTCATGTAGCTTTGTGATGACAAGTGCATGGAGCATTGTGATTACAAGAGTCTTGGAGCATTGTGATGACAAGTGTCACGGAGCCTTGTGATGACAAGGCCATGGAAAATTGTGATGGCAGGGGTCATGGAGCATTGTTATGACATGGGTAATGGAGCATTGTGATGAGAAGGGAATGGAGCATTGTGATTACAAGGTTTATGGAGCATTGCGATGACAAATTTGTGGACCATTGGGATAAAAATTGCGTGGCACATTGTGATGACAAGGGTCATGGAGCATTTTTCTGACAAAGGCATGGAGCATTGTGATGAAAAGGGTCACGGAGCATTGTGATGAAAAGATCATGGAGCATTGTTGTCACAAAGGTAACAGAGCCTTGTGATGACACGGGTATCGACCATTGTGATGACAAATGTTATGAAGAATTGTGATGACTGGAGTCATGGAGCATTGTGATGACAGGGGTCATGGAGCATTGTGATGAAAAGGGCATGGAGCATTGTGCTGAGAATGGCATAGAGCATTGTGATGACATGTGTCATGGAGCACTGTGATGACAAGCGTCACAGAGCATTGTGAATACAGGGGTCATGGAGCATTAGGATGACAAGGGCATGGATCATTGTGATGACAAGCGTCATGGAGAATTGGGCTGAAAATGTTCATGGACTATTGTGAAAACAGGGGTCATGAAGCATTGTGATGACTAGTGAATGGAGCATGGTGATGACAAGGTCCTGGAGCATTGTGATGAGATGACGATGGAGACTTGTGATGACAAGTCTCATTGAGCATTCTGATGAAAAGGGGCATGGATAATTGTGATTACAGGGGTCTTGGAGCATTGTGATGACAAGGGCATGGAGCATTGTGAGGAGAAGGCCATTGAACATTCTGATGGCATGTGTCATGGAGCTTTGTTATGACAAGGGCATGGAGCATTGTGATTACAGGGTTCTTGGAGCATTGTGATGACAAGGGTCAAGGAGCCTTGTGATGACAAGGCCGTGGAACATTTTGATGGCATGGGTCATAGAGCATTGTTATGACAGAGGTAATGGAGCATTGTGATGAGAAGGGCATTCAGCATTCGTCTGAAATATTTCATGGATTATTGTGATGAGAGTTGGCATGGAGCAGTTTGATGACAAGGGCATGGTACACTGTGATACATGGGTCATGGAGGATTGTAATGACAAGGGCATGGAGCATTGTGATGAGAAGGGCATCGAGCATTGTGATGACAAGTGTCATGGAGTTTTTGATCAAAAGGGCATGGAGCAATGTGATGAGAGGGTTCATGGAGCATTGTGATGACAATGACATGGAGCATTGTGATGCCAAGGGTCATGGAGCTTTGTGATGGCAAAGGTAATGGGGCATTTTGATGACAAATGTGTTGTGCATTGTGATGAGAAGGGCAGGGAGCATTTTGATGACAGGGTCATGCAGCAATTTGATGAAAAGTGTAATGGAACATTTTGATGACATGGGTTAGAGAACATTGTTATGCCAGGGATCATGGAGCTTTGGGATGAAAAGTGTCATGGAGCATTTTGATGACAGGGTTTATGGAACATTGTGATGTCAGGGGTCAAGGAACATTGTGCTGATAATGGGATGTAGCATTGTGATGACAGGGCTCATGGAACATTGTGATAACAGTGTTGAGCGAGGATTGTGATGACTAGTGATGGAACACTGTGATATCTCATGTGAGAGAGTATTTGGATGAGAAGTGCATGGACCATTGTGATTACAAGGTTTATGGAGCATTGCAATGACAAAGTTGTGAACCGTTGTTAGGAAATGCACGTGGCACATTGTGATGTCAATGGTCATGGAGCACTGTTCTGACAAAGACATGGAGCATTGTGATGACAATGGTCACAGAGAACTGTGATGAAAAGTCCATGGAGCATTGTGGTTACAAAGGTCACAGAGCCTTGTGATGACGCGGGCATGGACCATTGTGATGACAAACTTTATGAAGCATTGTGATGACTGAAGTCACGGAGCATTGTGATGACAAGGGTCATGGAGCAGTGTGATGACAAGGGCATGGAGCATTGTGATGACTGGGGCATGGAGCATTGGTCTCACATGTTTCATAGATTATTGTGATGACAGTGGGCATGGTGCATTGTCATGACAAGGGCATGGAGCATTGTGATGAGAAGGTCATGGAGTACTGTGAAGACAGGTGTCAGGGAACATTGTGATGACATATGTCATGGTCCATTGCGAAGACAATGGCATGGAGCATTGTGATGCCAAATGTAATGGAGGATTGTGATGACAAATATAATGGAGCAATGTGATGATTAGGGCTTGGAGCATTATGATGACAAGGGCCACTGAAAATTTTCATGACAAGGTCGTGAAGCATTTTGATGACAATGCCCTGGAGCATTGTGATGACACAACCATGGAGCCTTGTGATGACAAGTCTCATGGAGCATACTGATGAAAACGGGCATGGAGCATTGTGATTACACGGGTCTTGGAACTTTGTGATGACAAGGGCATGGAGCATTGTGAGGAGAAGACCACGGAGCATTCTGATGGCATGCATCATTGAGCTTTGTGATGACAAGGGCTTGGAGCATTGTGATTATATGGGTCTTGGAGCATTGTGATGAAAAGAGCATGGATCATTGTGATGAAAAAGGCATGGAGACTTGTCATGACAGAGTTCAAGGATCATACAGACAACAAGTCTCAGGGAGCATTTTGATAAAATGTGTATTGAGCATTTTGATGACGAAGGTCATGGAGCATTGTGATTAGAAGACCATGGATAATTTTGATGACGACCGTCATGGGGCATTGTGATGACAAGTGTTATGGAATATTGTGATCACAAGGGTTTGGAGCATTGTTATGACAGAGGTCATGGAACATTTTGATTTCTTTGTTATGACAATCGCATGAAGCCTTATGATGATGGGCATGGTGCATTGTGATGACAAGGTTCATGGATCATTGAGACGAAAAGGGGCATAGAGCATTGTGATTACAGTGTTCTTGGAGCAATGGGATGAGAAGGATCATGGAGCCTTGTGATGACAAGGCCATGGAACATCGTGATGGCACGGGTCATGGAGCATTGTTATGACAGGGGTAATGGAGAATTGTGATGGCAAGGGCATGGAGCATTGTGATGAGAAGGCCATGGAGCATTCTGATGACATGTGTCATGGAGCTATGTGAAGACAAGTGCATGGAGCAATGTGATGAGAGCGTTCATGGAGCATTGTGATGACAATGACATGGAGCATTGTGATGCCAAGGGTCATGGACCATTGTGATGACAAAGGTCATGGAGCATTTTGATGTCAAGGGCGTTGTGCATTGTGATGAGAAGGGCAGGGAGCATTGTGATGACAGGGTCATGTAGCATTTTGATGAAAAGTGTCATGGAACATTTTTATGACAGGTGTTATGGAACATTGTGATGTCATGGGTCATCGAACATTGTGATGATAAGTGCATGTAGCATTGTGATGACAGGAGTCATGGAAAAATGTGATGACAGGTGTGAGGGGGTATTGTGACAAATCGTGATGTAGCATTGTGATATCAGTGGTGAGAGAGCATTTGGATGAAAAGTGCATGGATCATTGTGATGACAAATATTATGGAGCATTGTGATGACAAGATTGTGGAGCACTGTGATGACAAGCGCAAGGTGCATTGTGATGACATATGTCATGGAGCATTGTGCTGACAAGCACATGGAGAATTGTGATGACAATGGTCAAAGAGCATTGTAATGAAAAGTTCATGGAGCATTGTGGTTCAAATGGTCACAGAGACTGTTGATGTCGAGGGCCTGGACCATTGTGATGACAAAGTACATGAAGCATTGTGATGACTGGAGTCACGGAGCATTGTGATGACAGGGATCATGGAGCATTGTGATAACAAGGGCATGGAGGATTGTGATGACAAGGGCATGGAACATTGTTCTAATGAGTTTCATGGATTGTTGCAATGACAGTTGGAATGGCGCATTGTGATGTCAAGGGCATGGAGCATTGTGATAACCAGGTCATGCAGTATTGTAAAGACAGGTGTCAGGGAGCATTGTGATGACATATGTAATGGCCCATTGTGATGACAATGGCATGGAGCATTGTGATGCCAAGTGTCATGGAGGATTCTGATGACAAAGGTAATGGAGCATTGTGATGACAATGGCTTGGAGCATTGTGATGACAAGGGTCAGGGAGCATTGTGCTGACAAGTCCACGGAGAATTGTGATGACAAGGGACATGGAGAATTCTGATGGCAAGCTTCTGGAGTATTTTGATGACAATGGCATGGATCATTGTGATGAAAACGGCATGGGCTATTGTGATGAAAAATACATGGAGCCTTTTCGTGACAGGTTTCAAGGAGCATTCTGATGACAAGTGTCAGTGAGCACTGTGATGACAAGTGTATTGAGAATTGTGATGACAATGGTCATGGAGTATTGTGATGAAAAGGGCATGGAGTATTGTGATGACAGGCATCATGGAGCATTGTGATGACAAGTGATATGGAACATTGTGATCACATGGGTTTGGAGCATTGTGATGACAGAGGTCATGGATGATTTTGATTTCAAGGAGCATGGAGCATTGTAATGACAAGGGCATGAGGCAATGTGATCCCAAGTTTCATGGAGGATTGTGATGACAATGGAAATGGAGTATTGTGATGACAAGCGCATAGAGCATTATAATGACAAGGTCATGAAGCATTTTGCTGACAAAGGCATGGAGCATTGTGATGACATGTGTCATGGAGCACAATGATGACAAGCGTCACGGAGCATTGTGAATACAGGGGTCATGGAGCATTCGGATGACAAGGGCATGGATAATTGTGATGACAAAGGTCATGGAGCACTGGGCGGAAAATGTTCATGGAGTGTTGTGATGACAGGGTTCAAGGAGCACTGTGATGAGAAGACCATGGAAACATGTGATGACAAGTCTAATGGAGCATTCTGATGAAAAGGGGCATGGAGCATTGTGATTACAGGGCCCTTGGAGCATTGTGATGACTAGAGCATGGAGCACTGTGATGAGAGTCCATGGCACATTCTGATGACATGTGTCATGGAGTTTTGTGATGACAAGGACATGGAGCATTGTGATTACAGGGATCTTGGAGCTTTGTGATGAAAAGGGCACTGATCATTGAGATGAAAAAGGCATGGAGCCTTGTCATGACAGGGTTCAAGGTGCATACTGACGACAAGTGTCAGGGAGCATTGTGATGACAAGTGTATTGAGCATTGTGATGACAAAGATCATGGAGCATTGCGATGAGAATGCCATGGATAATTGTGATGATGAGCGTCATGGAGTGTTGTGATGATAAGTGTTATGGAACATTGTGATCACAAGTGTTTGGAGCATTATGATGACAGAGGTCATGGAGAATATTGATTTCATTGTGATGACAATAGCCTGAAGCATTATGATGATGGGCATTGTGCATTGTGATGACAGGATTCATGGAGCATTGAGATGAAAAGTGGCATGGAGCATTGTGTTTACAGGGGTCTTGGAGCACTGTGATGACAAGGGCATGGAGCATTGTGATGAGAAGACCATGGCGCATTCTGATGACATGTATCATGGAGCTTTGTGATGACAAGGGCATGGAGCATTGTGATTACAAGGGTCTTCAGCATTGTGATGACAAGTGTCATGGAGCCTTGTGATGACTAGGCCGTGGAACATTGTGATGGCAGTGGTCATGGTGCATTGTTATGATAGAGGTAATGGAGCATTGTTATGAGAAGGGCATGGAACATTGGTCTGAAATGTTTCATGGATTATTGTGATGAGAGTGGACATGGAGCATTGTGATGACGTGGGTACGGATCACTATGATACATGGGTCATGCAGGATTGTAATGACAAAGCTATGGAGCATTATGATGAGAATGGCATCGAGCATTGTGATGAAAAGTGTCATGGAGCTTAGTGATGACAAGGGCATTGAGCAACGTTATGAGAGGGTTCGTGGAGCACTGTGATGACAATGAAATGGAGCATTGTGATGCCAAGGGACATGGAGTTTTGTGATGACAAGTCATTGAGCATTTTGATGACAAGGGCATGGTGCATTGTGATGAGAAGGGCAGGGAGCATTTTGATGACCGGGTCATGCAGCAATTTGATGAAAAGTGTAATGGAACATTTTGATGACAGGGGTTATAGAACATTGTGATGATAAGGGGATGTAGCAGTGTGATGACAGGGTCATGGAACATTTTGATTACAGGGGTGAGGGAGTATTGTGATGACTAGTGATGGAACACTGTGATATCTCTGTTGGGATAGCATTTTGATGAGAAGTGCATGGAGCATTGTGATTACAAGGTTTATGGAGCATTGCAGTGCCAAGGTTGTGGACCGTTGTGATGAAATGCGTGTGGCACATTGTGATGATAATTCTCATGGAACATTGTTCTGACAAAGACATGGAGCATTGTGATGACAAGGGTCACAGATAATTGTGAAGAAAAGTTCATTGTGCATTGTGGTTACAAAGGTCAAAGAGCCTTGTGATGACGCGGGCATGGACCACTGTGATGACAATGGTTATGAAGAATTTTGATGACTGGAGTCATGGAGCATTGTGATGACAGGGGTCATGGAGCCTTGTGATGACATGTGTCATGGATCATTGTGCTGACAAGCGCATGGAGCATTGTGATGACAAGGTTCATGGAGCATTGTGGTGAGAAAGGCATAAAGCATTGTGATGACAAGGGTCAAAGAGCATTGTGATGAAAATTTCATGGAGCATTGTGGATAAAAAGGTCACAGAGACTGTTGATGATGAAGGCATGGACCATTG
Source organism: Mesoplodon mirus (assembly GCF_964341445.2). NCBI lineage: Eukaryota > Metazoa > Chordata > Mammalia > Artiodactyla > Ziphiidae > Mesoplodon > Mesoplodon mirus. Next base: position 280,919 of record NW_028295462.1, read on the forward strand.
TGATGACAAAGTTCATGAAGCATTGTGTTGACTGGAGTCACGGAGCATTGTGATGACAGGGGTCATGGAGCATTGTGATAATAAGGGAATGAAGCATTGTGATGACAAGGGCCTGGAACATTGGTCTAATAAGTTTCATGGATTATTGCGATGACAGTTGGAAAGGTGCATTGTGATGACAAGGGCATGGAGCATTGTGATGACCAGGTCATGCAGTATTGTGAAGACAATTGTCAGGGAGCATTGTGATGACATATGCAATGGCCCATTGGGATGACAATGGCATGGAGCATTGTGAAGCCTAGTGTCATGGAGGATTCTGATGACAAAGGTAATGGAGCATTGTGATGACAATGGCTTGGAGCATTGTGATGACAAGTGTCAGGGAGCATTGTGCTGACAAGTCCATGGAGAATTGTGATGACAAGGGTCATGGAGCATTGTGATGACAAATTTGTGGAGTATTTTGATGACAGTGGCATGGAGCATTGTGATGAAAATGGCATGGGGCATTGTGATGAAAATGGCATTGAGCCTTTTCGTGACAGAGTTCAAGGAGCATTCTGATGACAAATGTCAGGGAGCACTGTGATGACAAGTGTATTGAACATTGTGATGACAAAGACCATGGAGCATTGTGATGAAAAGGGCATGGAATATTGTGATGACAGGCATCATGCAGCGTTGTGATGACAAGTGTTATGGAACATTGTGATCACAAGGGTTTGGAGCCTTGTGATGACACAGGTCATGGATCATTTTGATTTCAAGGAGCAGGGAGCATTGTGATGACAAGGGCATGAGGCAATGTGATCCCAAGGTTCATGGAGGATGGTGATGACAATTGAAAAGGAGTATTGTGATGACAATTGCATAGAGCATTTTAATGACAAGGTCATGTAGCATTTTGCTTACAAAGGCATGGAACATTGTGATGACATGTGTCATGGAGCACTGTGATGACAAGCGTCACGGAGCATTGTGAATACAGGGGTCATGGAGCATTTGCATGACAAGGGCATGGATCATTGTGATGACAATGGTCATGGAGCACTGGGCTTAAATGTTCATGGAGTTTTGTGATGACAGGGGTCATGGAGCATTGTGATGACTAGGGAATGGAGCATTGTGATGACAAGAGTCCCGGATCATTGTGTTCTCAGGAGTCATGGAGTGTTGTGATGACAGTGGTCATGGAGCATTGTGATGATATTGGCCATGGAGCACTGTGATGTGTAGGTCGTGGAGCATTGGGCTGAATATGTTCACGGATTATTGTGATGACACGGGTCATGGAGCATTGTGATGACAAGGGAATGGTGCATGGTGATGACAATGTCCTGGAGCATTGTGATGAGAAGACCATGGAGACTTGTGATGACAAGTCTCATGGAGCATTCTGATGAAAAGGGCCATGGAGTATTGTGATTACAGGGGTCGTGGAGCACTGTGATGACTAGGGCATGGAGCATTGTGATGAGAAGGCCATGGAGCATTCTGATGACATGTGTCATGGAGTTTTGTTATGACAAGGGCATGGAGCATTGTGATTACAAGGATCTTGGAGCATTGTGATGAAAACAGCACGGATCATTGTTATGAAAATGGTATGGAGCCTTGTCGTGACAGGGTTCAAGGAGCATACTGACTACTAGTGTCAGGGAGCATTGTGAGGACAAGTGTATTGAGCATTGTGTTGACAAATGTCATGGAACATTGTGATGAAAAGACCATGGTTAATTGTTATGATGAGCGTCATGGGATGTTGTGATGATAAGTGTTATGGAACATTGAGATCACAAGGGTTTGGAGCATTATGATGACAGAGTTCATGGAGAATATTGATTTCATTGTGATGACAATAGCCTGAAGCATTATGATGATGGGCATGGTGCATTGTGATGACAGGGTTCATGGATCATTGAGATGAAAAGGAGCATGGAGCATTGTGATTACAGGGATCTTGGAGCATTGTGATGAAAATGCGTGGGTCACTGTTATGAAAATTGCATAGAACCTTGTCATGACAGGGTTCAAGGAGCATACTGACGACAAGTGTCTGGGAGAATTGTGATGACAAGTGTATTCAGCATTGTGATGAAAAATCTCATGGAGCATTGTGATAAGAAGTCCATGGTTAATTGTTATGATGAGCGTCATGGGGTCTTGTGATGATAAGTGTTATGGAACATTGTGATCACAAGGGTTTGGAGCATTATGATGACAGAGGTCATGGAGATTACTGATTTCATTGTGATGACAATAGCCTGAAGCATTATGATGATGGGCATTGTGCATTGTGATGACAGGGTTCATGGAGCATTGAGATGAAAAGTGGCATGGAGCATTTTGTTTACAGGGGTCTTGGAGCATTGTTATGACAAGGGCATGGAGCACAGTGATGACAAGGCCATGGAACATTCTGATGGCATGAGTCATGGAGCTTTGTGATGACAAGAACATGGAGCATTTTGATTACAAGGGTCTTCATCATTGTGATGACAAGTGTCATGGAACCTTGTGATGACTAGGCCGTGGAACATTGTGATGGCAGGGGTCATGGTGCATAATTATGACAGAGGTAATGGAGCATTGTGATGAGAAGGGCATGGAACATTGGTCTAAAATGTTTCATGGATTATTGTGATGTGAGTGGGCATAGAGCATTGTGATGACAAGGGTATGGAACACTATGATGCATGAGCCATGCAGGATTGTAATGACAAAGGCATGGAGCATTGTGATGACAAAAGTCATGAAGCATTGTGATGACTGGAGTCATGGCGCATTGTGATGACAAGGGCATGGAGCATTGTGATGAGAAGGTCATGGAGTATTGTGAAGACAGGTGCCAGGGAGCATTGTGATGACCTATGTCATGGTCAATTGCGATGACAATGGCATGGAACATTGTGATGCCAAATGTAATGGAGGATTTTGATGACAAATATAATGGATCATTGTGATGACTAGGGCTTGGAGCATTATGATGACAAGGGCCATTGAGAATTTTCATGACAAGGTCGTGAAGCATTGTGATGACAAGGTCCTGGAACATTGTGATGAGAAAACCATGGAGCCTTGTGATGACAATTCTCATGGAGCATACTGATGAAACTGGTCATGGACCATTGTGATTACAGGGGTCTTGGAACATTGTGATGAAAAGGGCATGGGAACTTCTTATGACAGGGTTCAAGGAGAGTACAGACAACAAGTGTCAGGGAGCATTTTGATGACAAGAGTATTGAGCATTGTGATGACAAAGGTCATGGAGCATTGTGATGTGAAGACCATAGATAACTGTGATGACGAGCGTCATGGGGCATTGTGATGACAAGTGTTATGGAATATTGTGATCACAAGTGTTTGGAGCATTGTTATGACAGTTGTAATGGAGCATTTTGATTTCATTGTGATGACAATAGCATGAAGCATTAGAATGATGGACATGGTGCATTGTGATGACAGGGTTCATGGATCATTGAGATGAAAAGGGGCATGGAGCATTGTGATTACAGGGGTCTTGGAGCATTGTGATGAGAAGGGTCATGGAGCCTTGTGATGACATTGCCATGGAACATCGTGATGGCAGGGATCATGGAACATTCTTATGACAAGGGTAATGCAGCATTGTGATGGCAAGGGCAAGGAGCATTGTGATGAGAAAGCCATGGAGCTTTCTGATGACATGTGTCATGGAGCATTGTGATGACAAGGGTCACGGAGCATTGTGGTGAAATGTTCATTCAGAATTGTGGTTATAAATGTCACAGAGACTTGTGATGACGCGGGCATGGAACACTGTGATGACAAACGTTATGAAGCATTGTGATGATAGGTGTCATGGAGCACTGTGATGACAGGGGTCATGGAGCATTGTGATGACTAGGGAATGGAGCAGCGTGATGACAAGATTCCCGGATCATTGTGTTGTCAGGTGTCATGGAGTGTTGTGATGACAGTTGTCATGGTGCATTGTGATGATATTGGTCATGGAGCATTGTGATGAGAAGGTCATGGAGCATTTTGCTGAAAATATTCATGGAGTATTGTGATGACAGTTGTCATGGTGCATTTTGATGATTTTGGTCATGGAGCATTGTGATGAGAAGATCATGGAGCATTGTGTTGATAATAATCATGGAGTATTGTGATGACAAGTTTCATGGAGCATGGTGATGACAAGGTCCTGTAGCATTGTGATGAGAAGACCATGGAGGCTTGTGATGACAAATCTCATGGAGCATACTGATGAAAAGGGTCATGGACCATTGTGATTACAGGGGTCTTGGAACATTGTGATGAAAAGGTCATGGAACCTTGTTATGACAGGGTTCAAGGAGCGTACAGACAACAAGGGGCAGGGAGCATTTGGATGACAAGAGTGTTGAGCATTGTGATGACAAAGGTCATAGAGCATTGTGATGAGAAGACCATAGATAACTGTGATGACAAGTCTCATGGAGCATTCTGATGAAAAGGGGCATGGATCTTTGTGATTACCGTGGTCTTGGAGCATTGTGATGACAAGGGCATGGAGCATTGTCATGAGACGGCCATGCAGCATTCTGATGACATGCGTCATGGAGCTTTGTGATGACAAGGGCATGGAGCATTGTGATTACAGGGGTCTTGGAGCACTGTGATGAAAAGGGCATGGATCATTGTGATGAAAAAGGCATGGAGCCTGGTCATCACAGGGTTCAAGGAGCATACTGAAGATAAGTGTCAGGGAGCATTGTGATGACAAGTGTATAGACCATTGTGATGACAAAGGTCATGGAGCATTGTGATGAGAAGACCATGGATAATTGTGATGATGAGCGTCATGGTGTGTTGTGATGATAAGTGTTATGGAACATTGTGATCAAAATGGTTTGGAGCATTATGATGACAGAGGTCATGGAGAATTTTGATTTCATTGTGATGACAATAGCCTGAAGCATTATGATGATGGGCATGGTGCATTGTGATGACAGGGTTCATGGAGCATTGAGATGAAAAGGGTCATGGAGCACTGTGAGTACAGGGGTTTTGGAGCATTGTGATGACAAGGGCATGGAGCATTGTTATGAGAATGCCATGGAACATTCGGATGACATGCGTCATGGAGCTTTTTGATGACAAGGGCATGGAGCATTGTGATTACAGGGTTCTTGGAGCATTGTGATGACAAGGGTCATGGAGCCTTGTGACGACAAGGCTGTGGATCATTGTGATGGCAGGGTTCATGGAGCATTGTTATGACAGAGGTAATGGAGCTTTGTGATGAGAAGGGCATTGAGCACTGGTCTGAAATGTTTCATGAATTATTGTGATGAGAGTGGGCATGGAGCATTGTGATGACAAGGGCACAGAACACTGTGATACATGGGTCATGGAGGATTGTAATGACAAGGGCATGGAGCATTGTGATGAGAAGGGCATCGAGCATTGTGATGACAAGTTTCATGGAGCTTTGTGATGACAAGGGAATGGAGCAATGTGATGAGCGGGTTCATGGAGCATTGTGATGACAATGACATGGAGCATTGTGATGCCAAGGGTCATGGAGCTTTGTGATGACAAGTCATGGAGCATTTTCATGAAAAGGGTGTGGTGCATTGTGATGAAAAGGGCAGGGAGCATTTTGATGACAGGGTCATGCAGCAATTTGATGAAAAGTGTCATGGAACATTTTTATGACAGGGGTTATAGAATATTGTGATGCCAGGGGTCATGGAGCTTTGGGATGAAAAGGGTCATGGAGCATTTTGATGACAGGGGTTATAGAACATTGTGATATCAGGGGTCATGGAACATTGTGATGATAAGTGGTGAGGGAGTATTGTGATGACTAGGGATGGAACATTGTGATATATCTGGTGATAGAGCATTTGGATGAAAAGTGCATGGAGCATTGTGATTACAAGATTTATGGAGCATAGCGATGAAAAAGTTGTGGACCGTTGTAATGAAAAGCGCGTGGCACAGTGTGATGACAAGTGTCATTGAACATTGTTCTGACAAATGCATGGAGCATTGTGATGACAATGGTCACGGAACTTTGTGATGAAATGTTCAAGGAGCACAGTGGTTACAAAGGTCACAGAGCCTTGTGATGACGTGGGCATGGACAATTGTGATGACAAACGTCATGAAGCATTGTGATGACATGGGTCATGGAGCATTGTGATGACAAGGGCATGGAGTATTGTGATGAAAGGGGCATGGAGCATTTGTCTGACATGTTTCATAGACTATTGTGATGACAGTGCACATGGTGCTTTGTGATGGCAAGGGCATGGAGCATTGTGATGAGAAGGGCATGGAGCATTGTGATTACAAGATTTATGGAGCATTGTCATGACCAATTTTTGGACCGTTGGGATGAGAAGCGCTTGGCACATTGTGATGACAAGGGTCATGGAGCATTTTTCTGACAAAGGCATGGAGCATTGTGATGACAAAAGTCACGGAGCATTGTGATGAAAAGTTCATGGAGCATTGTGGTTACAAAGGTAACAGAGCCTTGCGATAACGGGGGCATTGACCACTGTGATGACAAATGTTATGAAGAACTGTGATGACTGGAGTCACGGAGCATTGTGATGACAGGGGTCATGGAGCATTGTGATGAGAAGGACATGGAGAATTGTGCTGAGAAAGGCATAGAAAATTGTGATGACATGGGTCAAATAGCATTTTGATGAATTGTTCATGGAGCATTGTGGATAAAAAGGTCACAGAGACTGTTGATGATGAGGGCATGGACCATTGTGATGACAAAGGTCATGGAGCATTGTGATGACTGGAGTCACGGAGCACTGAGATGACAGGGGTTAAGGAGTATCGTGATAAAAAGGGCATGGAGCATTGTGATGAAAAGGGCAAGGATCATTGGTCTAATATGTTTCATGAAGTATTGTGATGAGAGTTGGAATGTCGCATTGTGATGACAAGGGCATGGAACATTGTGATGACCAGGTCATGCAGTATTGTGAAGATAGGTGTCAGGGAACATTGTGATGACATATGTAATGGCCCATTGTGATGACAATGGCATGGAGCATTGTGATGAAAATGGCATGGGGCATTGTGATAAAAACGTCATGGAGCCTTTTCGTGACAGGTTTCAAGGAGCATTCTGAAGACAAGTGTCAGGGAGCATTGTGATGACAAGTGTATTGAGAATTGTGATGACAAAGGTCATGGAGCATTGTGATGAAAAGGGCATGGAGTATTGTGAAGACAGACATCATGGAGCGTTGTGATGACAAGTGTTATGGAACATTGTGATCACAAGTTTTTGGAGCACTGCAATGACAGACGTCATGGATCATTTTGATTTCAAGGAGCAGGGAGCATTTTGATGACAAGGGCATAAAGCAATGTGATCCCAAGGTTCATGGAGGATTGTGATGACAATGGTAATGGAGTATTGTGATGACAAGCGCAAAGAGCATTGTAATGACAAGGTCATGTAGCATTTTGCTGACAAAGGCATGGAGCATTGTGATGACAGGTGTCATGGAACACTGTGATGACAAGCGTCACGGAGCATTGTGAATGCAGGGGTCATGGAGCATTGGGATGACAAGGGCATGGATCATTGTGATGACAAGCATCATGGAGCATTGGGCTGAAAATTTTCATGGAGTATTTTGATGACAGGGGTCATGGAGCATTGTGATGACAGAAGTCATGGAGAATTTTGATTTCATTGTGCTGAAAATAGCTGGAAGCATTATGATGATGGGCGTGATGCATTGTGATGACAGTGTTCATGGAGCATTGAGATGAAAAGAGGCATGGAGCATTGTGATTACAGGGGTCTGGGAGCATTGTGATGACAAGGGCATGGAGCATTTTGATGAGAAGGCCTTGGAACATGCTGATGACATGTGTCATGGAGCTTTGTGATGACAAGGGCATGGAGCATGGTGATTACAGGGGTCTTGGCGCATTGTGATGACAAGGGTCCTGGAGCCTTGTGATGACAAGGCCGTAGAATATTTTGATGGCAGGGGTCATGGAGCATTTTTATGCCGGGGTAATGGAGCATTGTGATGAGAAGGGCATGGATCATTGAGCTGAGAAAGGCATAGAGCATTGTGATGACAAGGGTCAAAGAGCATTTTGATGAAACGTTTATGGAGCATTGTGGTTAAAAAGGTCACAGAGACTGTTGATGATGAGGGCATGTACCACTGTGATGACAAAGGTCAAGGAGCATTGTGATGACTGGAGTCACGGAGCACTGTGATGACAGGGGTCATGGAGCATTTTGATAACAAGGGCATGGAGCATTGTGATGAAAAGGGCATGGATCTTTGGTCTAATAAGTTTCATGTATTATTGTGATGACAGTTTGAATGGCACATTGTGATGACAAGGGCATGGAGCATTGTGATGACCAGGTCATGCAGTATTGTGAAGATAGGGGTCAGGGAGCATTGTGATGGCATATGTAATGTCCCATTGTGATGACAAAGGCATGGAGCATTGTGATGAAAACGGCATGGGGCATTGTCATGAAAACGTCATGGAGCCTTTTTGTAACAGGTTTCAAGGAGCATTCTGACGACAAGTGTCAGGGAGCATTGTGATGACAAGTGTATAGAGAATTGTGATGAGAAAGTTCATGGAGCATTGTGATGAAAAGGGCATGGAATATTGTGATGACCGGCATCATGGAGCGTTGTGATGACAAGTGTTATGGAACATTGTGATCACAAGGGTTTGAAGAATTGTGATGACAGAGGTCATGGAGCATTTTGATTTCATTGTGATGACAATAGCATGAAGCATTGTGATGATGGGCATGGTGCATTGTGATAACAGGGTTCATGGATCTTTGAGATGAAAAGGGACATAGAGCATTGTGATTACAGTGTTCTTGGAGCATTGTGATGAGAAGGGTCATGGAGCCTTGTGATGAAAAGACCATGGAACATCCTGTTGGCAGGGGACATGGAGAATTTTTATGACAGGGGTAATGGAGCATTGTGATGGCAAGGGTATGGAGCATTGTGATGAGAAGGCCATGGAGCATTCTGATGACATGTGTCATGGAGCTTTGTGATGAGAACGGCATGGAGCAATATGATGAGAGTGTTCATGGAGCATCGTGATGACAAAGATATGGAACATAGTGATGCCAAGCTTCATGGATCTTTTTGATGACAAAGGTCATGGAGCATTTTGATGACAAGGGTGTTGTGCATTGTGATGAGAAGGGTAGGGAGCATTGTGATGATAGGATCATGGAGCAATTTGATGACAAGGGTCATTGAACATTTTGATGACAGGGGTTATGGAACATTGTGATATCAGGGGTCATCGAACATTGTGATAATAAGTGCATGTAGCATTGTGATGACAGGAGTCATGGAACATTGTGATGACAGTGGTGAGGGAGTATTGTGACAAATATTGATGTAGCATTGTGATATCATTGGTGAGAGAGCATTTTGATGAGAAGTGCATTGAGCATTGTGATGACAAAAGTCATGGTGCATTGTGATGAGAAGACCATGGATAATTGTGCTGACCAGCGTCATGGGGCATTTTGATGACAAGTGTTATGGAACATTGTGATCACAAGGGTTTGCAGCATTGTGAGGACAGAGGTCATGGAGCATTTTGATTTCATTGTTATGACAATAGCATGAAGCATTATGATGATGTGCATGGTGCATTGTGATGACAGCGTTTATGGAGCATTGTGATGAAAAGTTGCATGGAGCATTGGTCTGACAATTTTCATGGATTATTGTGATAAGATTGGACATGGCACATAGTGATGACAAGGGCATGGAACACTGTGATGACAAGGTCATGGATTATTGTAAAGAAAGGTGTCAGGGAGCATTGTGATGAAATATATCATGTTCCACTTTGATGACAATATCATGGAGCACTGTGATGCCAAGTGTCATGGAGGATTGCTCTGACAAAGTAAAGGAGCATTGTGACGACAAGGGCATGGAGCATTGTGATATCAAGGGCCATTGATCATTTTAATGTCCATGTCGTGAAACATTGTGATGAACAGCTCATAGAGGTTCCTATGACAGGGGTCAGGGAGCATTGCGATGACAAGTGCATGGAGTATTGTGATGACAAGAGCATATAACATTTTGATGTGAAGTGCCATGGAGCATTGTAATGACAGGGACGTGGATAATTGTGAGGACAAGGGACATTGAGCTTTGAGATGACAAGGCATGGAGCATGGTGATGGCAAAACCGTGGAGCATTGTGATGAGAAGACCTTGGGTAATTGTGGTGTTGAGCATCATGGAGCACTGTAATGACAAGGGGCATGAAGCATTGTGATAACAGGTGTCAGGGAGCATTGTGATGACAGGTGTCATGGAGCAATGTGATGACAAGGGCATGGAGCATTGTGATGACAAGTGCATGGAGCATTGTGATGACAAGTGCATGGAGCATTGCAATTTCAAGTGCATGGAGAATTGTGATGACAAGAGCATGTAATATTTTGATGAGAAGTGTCATGTAGCATTGTGATGACAAGGACGTGGAGAATTGTGATGACAAGGGACATGGAGCATTGTGATAACCAGGGCATGGAGCATTGTGATGACAGGGGTAATGGAGCATTATTATGACAAGGCCATGGTGCATTCTGACATAAGATATCACTTATGAAGGGAATGTACACATGGCTACATATGAACTGAATTAGGGAAGAGAACAGAGTCTCAGATTTAGAAAACACTCTAACGCTTGCTTAAGGGGAAAGACAGGTGGGGAGATGCACAAAACAAAAGTTTGATATTAGCACAGGTACCGTTCCTTAATCCAAAAACATAAGAGACAAGCCCTACTCCTTCCTCAGTGAACGGAACTCAACATCCTTATTCCGCACAGAGAAATATATCTGACTAGTAAGAATTTTAAAACCTATGTATTGATATGTCTCTGTAAGGGAACTAAGTGTGTCTAGAGCGACATAAACATGGCGGTGAGAATCAGCTCAAACCCAATATAAAAATGAATTTCAAAACAAAACATAAAAACAGTAAAATTCTTACACAATACCTTCAGGGGTTCTGATGAAACCTGGAATGACCCTATCTACAATGACAGCTGGATGTGGCATAACGCTGGTCACTTGGGACTGAGAGGATTGGTGAGATTGGGTGAAAAAATGCAGACCCTTTAAAGCAATTATGCCTGCCACGCATTCCATGGTTCCCAACTCTCCAAGTAGAAGGGAATATCTCTACAGATTAACATGTATGGGAACCTAGAGAATGGAAACCATCTGATGGTGAAAGGTTTCTAAAACTCTACTACTTTTTTTCTCTCCTTGTGCTCCAGTTTGACATTCCAACTGCTTTACTATCAATCTCCCAACTTGGAGAGTCAGCCCCTATAACCTCCTGGTTCGCACAGTTGGCAAATTGTGCAGAGGATATAAGGGAAGAGAGAGAACCAATGAGAGACTAGCTGTAGGCATTTGGACGTCCATATTTCACTGTAATTTCCCGTCACGAAGAGGAATTAACCAAAGACTCAGCCTGCCACCCCCCCCAGAAACAGTATAGGTCCAGAAGCAAAATTGTGGAATTGCGGTCAGCTCACAGAAACGCGAGTTGAAAAATGGAGCTCAGGGCCACAGCAATTCACTAACCTGCAGAGTTATAAAGGACTACTGTCTTCCAAAAATCTGTTGAGGGAAAGCCACGAGGAGGAAGTGAAAATGAGGCAGAATGGCATGAAACAGATTTCAAGAGGTACATTGGAATCGCCTTTAAACACAGGAAAAGCATCACAACTTCGAAAATAATGGAAATGTCCATAAAGGGCATATGGGTTTTCACGTGAATATATTTAGGAGAAAACGCATATGCCCTTTTCAGCCAAGCAAGCAAGCGAGAAATGCAAATGTGCACTACAAAGAAGTATCACTTCCCACCAGCCAAAAGGGACATCCGCAAAATGTGTAAAAACCAGACAGGCAAGACAGGCCCTGGGGAACAGGGAACCTTGTTATGCTGATGGTTGGGATGTAAATTGCCAACTGCCTCTCTGGAGGAGTGCATTGTGTTCCCTAAAACAAGTAAACAACAAAGCTACAGAGCCAAGGACACTTCCAGTATAGGGAATATAGCTTGGGAAAACTGAAAGTCAATAAGACAGAGCCACCCCAAAATTTAGGGCTGCACTGCTTACAAAAACCTCAACTTGGGTACACCTTAAATATCCCAGGAAAGACAAAAATGGTTCAAGAAATTGTGGTACTTACGTATGATGGAATATCCCTCAGCCATGAAATCAATGTCATAAGGCCAGTAGCAACAAAAAGAGTGGATTCTGGTACGATAATTCTAAGTGAAATAAGACACACAGAAAAAGAAAATTATCATAAGATATCAATTATGAAGATCCTGTAAACATAGCTACACATGAACTGAGATAGGAAAGAGAAGGGAGTCTAACATTTAAAAAACACCCTTATGCCTTCTTAAGGGGGAAGGAGAGGTGGGATGATGCATAAAACCAGAGTTTGATATTAGTACATGTACAGTTCCTAAAAACAAATACGGAATAGACAAGACCTACACCTTCCTCAGTGAAAGGGACTCAACACCCCATATTCACTGAAGAGTAATATATCTTACTAGTAAGAATCTTAAAACCTATGTATTGATATGTCTCCGTAAGAGAATCAAGAGTGTCTAGATTGGCATAAACATGGCAGTGAGAATCAGCTCAACCCACTATAAAAAGGAATTTCAAAAACAAAACAAAAAAACATGGAAATTCCGTACAATTCCTTCAGGGTCTCTGATGAAACCTGGAATGACCCTATCTACAACAACAGCTGGATGTGGCATAAGGCTGGACACTTTGGACTGAGAGGATTGTTGCGATTGGGTGAGCAAATGCAGACCCTTTAAAGCAATAATGAGTGGCACCCATTCCACGGGTCCCAACTCTCCAGGTTGAAGGGAATATTACAACAGCTATAACATGTACGGGAAACCTATAGAATGGACACACTGTGAATACGAAATGTTTCTAAATCTCAACTAATAGTACCTCTCCTGGTGCTCCAGTTTGACTTTCCAACTGTTTTATTATCAATCTCCCAACTTAGAGAAACAGCCCCTTTAACCTCCTGGTTGTCACAGGTTGCCAATTTGGCAGAGGGTGAAAGGGAAGAGGGAGAACCAATGAGAGAGTAGCTGTTAAGCAGTTCGACAGGCAAATGTCACTCTAATTTTCCGGCCGGAAGAAGAATTAAACAAAGTCTCAGCCACTCACCGGACAGCAGTATAAGTCCTGAACCAAAATTTGGACTTGCATTCAGCTCACAAAAAATGAGTTGAAAAATGGAGCTCAGTGGCACAGCAATTCACCAAATGAAAGAGTAGTAAAGGACAACTCTTGTCCAAAACTCTGTTGAGGGAAGGTTAAGAGGCAGATGTGAAAGCGAGGCAGAATATTAGGAAACAGATTTCAAGAGGTATGCTGGAATCGCCTTGACAGCACAGGAAGAGGGGCTCAACTTCGACAATGATGCACTTGGCCGAAAAGTGTGTATGAGTTTTATCCTGAATATATTCAGGAGAAAACAGATACACCCTTTTTGGCCAAGCAAGCAAGCGGGCAATGCAAATCTGCACTACAAAGCAGTATAACTTCCCACAAGTCAAAACGGATATCCACAAAATATATAAAAACCAGAAAGGCAAGACAGGCCCTGGCGAACTGGGAGCCTTGTTATGCTGATGAGTGGGATGTAAATTGCCAATTGCCTCTCTGGAGCAGTGCATTGTGTTCCCTAAAACAAGTAAACAACAGAGCTACAGAGCCCAGGGCACTTCCAGTCTACGGAATATACCTTGGGAAAACTGAAAATCAATAAGACACAGCCACGCCAATAATTAGGAGTGCACTGCTTACAAGAACCTCATCTTGGATTCACCTTATATATCCCAGGAAAGATAAAAATGGTACAAAAATTTGTGGTACTTACGTCCGATGAAATATCCCTCAGCCATGAAATCAATCTCATAAGACAAGTAGCAGCAAAATGAGTGGATTCAGGTACGATGATTCTAAGTGAAAGAAGTTACACAGAAAAAGAAACTTATCATAAGATATCACTTATAGAGATCCTGTAAACATGGCTACACATGAACTGAGTTAGGAAAGAGAACAGAGTCTCACATTTAGAAAACACTCTTATGCCTGCTTAAGGGGGAAGGAGCGGTGGGGTGATGCATAATACCCAGAGTTTTATATAAGCACAGGTACCGTTCAAAAAATCAAATACGGAATAGACAAGACCTACACCTTCCTCAGTGAAAGGGACTGAAAACCCCATATTTCCCTCAGAGGAATATATCTGACTAGTAAGAATCTTATAACCTATTTATTGATATGTCTCCATGAGGGAATCAACTGTGTCTAGACTGGCCTAAACATGGCAGTGAGAATCAGCTCAAACCCACTATAAATAGGAATTTCAGACACACAAAAAAACAGGAAATTCTTTAAAATTTCTTCACGTTCTCTGACGAAACCTGGAATGACCCTAACTTCAATGACAGGTGGATTTGGTATTAGGCTGGGCACTTGGGACTGAGAGCATTGGTGAGATTGGGTGAGCAAATGCAGACCCTTTAAAGCAATAATGCATGGCCCCACTTCCATGGGTCCCAACTCTCCATGGTGAAGGGAATATTACTACAGCTATAACATGTATGGGAAACCTAGAGAATGGACACACTGTGAACATGAAAGGTCTCTAAAACTCAACAAATAGTCCCTCTGCTGGTGCTCTTGTTTGACATTCCAACTGCTTTACTATCAATCTCCCAACGTGGAGAGACAGCACCTTTAACTTCCTGGTTCGCACAGGTTGCCAATTTGGCAGAGGATGAAACGGAAGAGGGAGAACCAATGAGAGAGTAGCTGTTAAGCATTTGGACGGGCACATGTCACTCTTATATCCCGGGAGGAAGAAGAATTAACCAAAGTCTCAGCCACCCACCGGGAACCAGTAGAGGTCCTGAACCAAAATATTGGCCATGCGTTCAACTCACAAAAAACGAGTTTAAAAATGGAGCTCACGGTCACAGCACTTCACAAACTGGCAGAGTAATAAAGGAAAACTATCGTCCAAAAACCTGTTGTGGGAAGGCAACGAGTCGGACTTGAAAGCGAGGCAGAATATCAGGAAACAGATTTCAAGAGGTACGTTGGAATCGCCTTTAAAGCACAGGAAGAGGGGCACAACTTCGACAATGATGCACTTGGCCAAAAAGTGTGTATGTGTTTTCTCATGAATATATTCAGGAGAAAACGCATACGCAATCTTTGGCCAAGCAAGCAAGTGGGCAATGCATATCTGGACTCCAAAGATGTATCACTTCTCACCAGTCAAAAGGCACATCCACAAAATGGATAAACACCAGAAATGCAAGACAGGCCCTGGAGAACAGGGAGCCTTGTTATGCTGATGGGCGGGATGTAAATTGCCAACTGCCTCTCTGGAGGAGTGAATTGTGTTCCCTAAAACAAGTAAACAACATAGCAACAGAGCCAAGAGCACTTCCAGTCTAGGGAATATACCTTGGGAAAACTGAAAATGAATAAGACAGAGCCACACCAAAATTTAGGGCTGCACTGCTTACAAGAACCTCAACTTGGGTATACCATAAATATCCGAGGAAAGATAAAAATGGTTCAAAAAATTGTGGTACTTACGTACGATGGAATATCCCTCAGCCATGAAATCAATGTCATAAGACCAGTAGCAGCAAAATGAGTGGATTCAGGTACGATGATTCTAAGTGAAATAAGTCACACAGAAAAAGAAACTTATCATAAGATATCACTTATGAAGGTCCTGTAAACATGGCTACACATGAACTCAGTTAGGAAAGAGAAGACAGTTTGACATTTAGAAAACATTCTTATGCCTGCTTAAGGGGGAAGGAGAGGTGGGGTGATGCATTAAACCAGATTTTATTATTAGTTCAGGTACCGTTCCAAAAACCAAATACGGAATAGACAAGAACTACAACTTCCTCAGTGAAAGGCACTCAACTCCCCATATTCCATGCAGAGGGATATATCTGACTACTAAGAATTTTAAAACCTATGTATTGATATGTCTCCATAAGGGAATCAAGTGTGTCTAGACTGGCATAAACATGGCAGCGAGAATCAGCTCAAACCCACTATAAAAAGGAATTTCAAAAACAAAACAAAAAAACAAGGAAATTATTTACATTTCCTTCAGGGTCTCTGATGAAACGTGGAATGACCCTGTCTACAATGACAGCTGGATGTGGCATATGCTGGACACTTGGCACTGAGAGGATTGGTGAGATTGGGTGAGGAAATGCAGACCCTTTAAAGCAATAATGCATGGCACCCATTCCATGGGTCCCAACTCTCCAGGTTGAAGGGAATATTACTACAGCTATAACATGTATGGGAAACCTAGATAATGGACACACTGTGAATACGAAAGGTCTCTAAAACTCAACAAATAGTCCCTCTCCTGGTGCTCCGGTTTGACTTTCCAACTGGTTTACTATCAATCTCCCAACTTGGAGAGACAGCCCCTTTAACCTCCTGTTTCACACAGGTTGCCAATTTGGCAGAGGATGAAACGGAAGAGGGAGAACCAATGAGAGAGTAGCTGTTAGGCATTTGGACGGGCACATGTCACTCTTGTTTCCTGGGAGGAAGAAGAATTAACCAAAGTCTCAACCACCCACCGTGTACCAGTATAGTTCCTGAACCAAAATATTGGACTTGCGTTCAGCTCACAAAAAATGAGTTATATAATGGAGCTCTGGGGCACAGAAATTCACAAACAGGCAGAGTAAAAAAGGACAACTATCGTCCAAAAATGTGTTGAGGGAAGGCAACGAGGCGGACTTGAAAGCGAGGTAGAAGACCAGGAAACAGATTTGAAGAGGTAAGTTGGAATCGCCTTTAAAGCACAGAAAGAGGGGCACAACTTCGACAATGATGCACTTGGCCAAAAAGGGCGTATGCATTTTCTCCTGAATATATTCAGCAGAAAACGCATACGCCCTTTTTGGCCAAACAAGCAAGCGGGCAATGCAAATCTGCACTACAAAGAATTATCACTTCCCACCGGTCAAAAGGGACATCCACAAAATGGGTAAAAACCAGAAATGCAAGACAGTCCCTGGAGAACAGGGAGCCTTGTTATGCTGATGGGCGGGATGTAATTTGCCAACTGCCTCACTGGAGGAGTGCATTGTGTTCCCTAAAACAAGTAAACAACAAAGCTATACAGCCAAGGGCACTTCCAGTCTAGGGAATATACCTTGGGAAAACTGAAAATCAATAAGACACAGCCACCGCAAAATTTAGGGCGACACTGCTTACAAGAACCTCAACTTGGGTACACCTTAAAAATCCCAGCAAATATAAAAATTGTTCAAAAAATTGTGGTACTTACGTACAATGGAATATCCCTCAGCCATGAAATCAATGTCATAAGACCAGTAGCCGCAAAATGAGTGGATTCAGGTACGATGATTCTAAGGGAAATAAGTCACACAGAAAAAGAAGCTTATCATAAGATATCACTTATGAAGATCCTGTAAACATGGCTACACATGAACTGAGTTAGGAAAGAGAACAAAGTCTCACATTTAGAAAACACTCTTATGCCTGCTTAAGGGGGAAGGAGAGGTGGGGTGATGCATAAAACCAGAGTTTGATATAAGCACAGGTACCGTTCCAAAAACCAACTATGGAATAGAGAAGACCTACCTATACCTTCCTCAGTGAAAGGGACTCAAAACCCCATATTTCCCGCAGAAGAATATATCTGACTATTAACAATCTTAAAACCTAAGTATTGATATGTCTCCGTAAGGGAAGCAAGTGTGTCTAGACTGGCATACACATGGCAGCGAGAACCAGACCAAACCCACTATAAAAAGGAATTTCAAAAACAAAACACAAAAACAGGGAAATTCTTTACAATTCCTTCAGGGTCTCTGATGAAACCTGGAATGACCCTGTCTAAAATGACAGCTGGATGTGGCATAAGGCTGGACACTTGGGACTGAGAGGATTGTTGAGATTGTGTGAGCAAATGCAGACACTTTAAAGCAATAATGCATGGCACCCATTCCATGGGTCCCTACTCTCCAGGTTGAAGGGAATATTACTACAGCTATAACATGTACGGGAATCCTAGAGAATGGACACACTGTGAATACGAAAGGTTTCTAAAACTCAACGAATATTCCCTCTCCTAGTGCTCCGGTTTGACTTTCTAACTGCTTTACTATAAATCTCCCAACTTGTAGAGACAGCCCCTATAACCTCCTGGTTCTCACATGTTACCAATTTGGCAGAGGATGAAAGGGAACAGGGAGAACCAATGAGAGAGTAGCTGTTAGGCATTTGGACGGGCATATGTCATTCTAATTTCCCGGCAGGAAGAAGAATTAACCAAAGTCTCAGCCACCCTCCGGGAACCAGTATAGGTCCTGACCAAAATTTTGGACATGCGTTCAGCTCAAAAAAAAACGAGTTGAAAAATGTAGCTCAAGGGCACAGCAACTCACAAACTGGAAGAGTAATAAAGGACAACTATCATCCAAAAATCTGTTGAGGGAAGGCAACGAGGCAGACTTGAATGTGAGGCAGAATAGCAGGAAACAGATTTCAAGAAGTACGTTGCAAACACCTGTAAAGCACAGGAAGAGGGGCACAACTTCGACAATGATTCACTTGGCCAAAAAGGGCGTATGCATTTTCTCCTGAATATATGCAGGAGAAAACGCATACGACCTTTTTGGCCAAGCAAACAAGCGGGCAATGCAAATCTGCACTACAAAGAAGTATCACTTCCCACCGGTCAAAGGGATATCCACAAAATGTGTAAAACCAGAAAGGCAAGACAGGCCCTGGAGAACAGGGGGCCTTGTTATGCTGATGGGCGGGATGTTAATTGCCAACTGCTTCACTGGAGGAGTGCATTGTGTTCCCTAAAACAAGTAAACAACAGAGCTACAGAGCCAAGGGCACTTCCAGTCTAGGGAATATACCTTGGGAAAACTGAAAATTAATAAGACACTGCCACCCCCAAATTTAGGGCTGCACTTCTTACAAGAACCTCAACTTGGGTATACGTGAAATATCCCAGGAAAGATAAAAATGTTTCAAAAATTTGTGCTACTTACGTACGATGGATTATCCCTCAGCCATGAAATCAATCTCATAAGACCAGTAGCAGTTAAATGAGTGGATTCAGGTACGATGATTCTAAGTGAAATAAGTCACACAGAAAAAGAAGCTTCTCATAAGATATCACTTATGAAGATCCTGTAAACATGGCTACTCATGAACTGAGTTAGGAAAGAGAACAGAGTCTCACATTTAGAAAACACTCTTATGCCTGCTTAAGGGGGAAGGAGAGGTGGGGTGATGCATAAAACCAGAGTTTGATATAAACACAGGTACCATTCCCAAAACCAACTATGGAAGAGACAAGACCTACCTATACCTTCCTCGGTGAAACGGACTCAAAACCCCATATTTCCCGCAGAGGAATATATCTGACTAGTAAGAATCTTAAAACCTATGTATTGATATGTCTCCCTAAGGGAATCAAGTGTGTCTAGACTGGCATACACATCGCAGCGAGTATCAGCTCAAACCCACTATAGAAAGGAATTTCAAAAACAAAACAAAAAAACAGGGAAATTCTTTACAATTCCTTCAGGGTCTCTGATGAAACCTGGAATGACCCTGTCTACAATGACAGCTGGATGTGGCATAAGGCTGGACACTTGGGACTGAGAGGATTGGTGAGATTGGGTGAGGAAATGCAGACCCTTTAAAGCAATAATGCATGGCACCCATTCCATGGGTCCCAACTCTCCAGGTTGAAGGGAATATTACTACAGCTATAACATGTATGGGAAACCTAGATAATGGACACACTGTGGATACGAAAGGTCTCTAAAACTCAACAAATAGTCCCTCTCCTGGTTCTCCGGTTTGACTTTCCAACTGGTTTACTATCAATCTCCCAACTTGGAGAGACAGCCCCTTTAACCTCCTGTTTCACACAGGTTGCCAATTTGGCAGAGGATGAAACGGAAGAGGGAGAACCAATGAGAGAGTAGCTGTTAGGCATTTGGACGGGCACATGTCACTCTTGTTTCCTGGGAGGAAGAAGAATTAACCAAAGTCTCAACCACCCACCGTGTACCAGTATAGGTCCTGAACCAAAATATTGGACTTGCGTTCAGCTCACAAAAAATGAGTTATATAATGGAGCTCTGGGGCACAGAAATTCACAAACAGGCAGAGTAAAAAAGGACAACTATCGTCCAAAAATGTGTTGAGGGAAGGCAACGAGGCGGACTTGAAAGCGAGGTAGAAGACCAGGAAACAGATTTGAAGAGGTAAGTTGGAATCGCCTTTAAAGCACAGAAAGAGGGGCACAACTTCGACAATGATGCACTTGGCCAAAAAGGGCGTATGCATTTTCTCCTGAATATATTCAGCAGAAAACGCATACGCCCTTTTTGGCCAAACAAGCAAGCGGGCAATGCAAATCTGCACTACAAAGAATTATCACTTCCCACCGGTCAAAAGGGACATCCACAAAATGGGTAAAAACCAGAAATGCAAGACAGTCCCTGGAGAACAGGGAGCCTTGTTATGCTAATGCCGGTATGTAAATTGCCAACTGCCTCTCTGAAGGAGTGCATTGTTTTCCCTAAAACAAGTAAACAACAAAGCTATAGAGCCAAGGGCACTTCCAGTCTAGGGAATATACCTTGGGAAAACTGAAAATCAATAAGACACAGCCACCCCAAAATTTAGGGCGACACTGCTTACAAGAACCTCAACTTGGGTACACCTTAAAAATCCCAGCAAATATAAAAATTGTTCAAAAAATTGTGGTACTTACGTACAATGGAATATCCCTCAGCCATGAAATCAATGTCATAAGACCAGTAGCCGCAAAATGAGTGGATTCAGGTACGATGATTCTAAGGGAAATAAGTCACACAGAAAAAGAAGCTTATCATAAGATATCACTTATGAAGATCCTGTAAACATGGCTACACATGAACTGAGTTAGGAAAGAGAACAAAGTCTCACATTTAGAAAACACTCTTATGCCTGCTTAAGGGGGAAGGAGAGGTGGGGTGATGCATAAAACCAGAGTTTGATATAAGCACAGGTACCGTTCCAAAAACCAACTATGGAATAGAGAAGACCTACCTATACCTTCCTCAGTGAAAGGGACTCAAAACCCCATATTTCCCGCAGAAGACTATATCTGACTATTAACAATCTTAAAACCTAAGTATTGATATGTCTCCGTAAGGGAAGCAAGTGTGTCTAGACTGGCATACACATGGCAGCGAGAACCAGACCAAACCCACTATAAAAAGGAATTTCAAAAACAAAACACAAAAACAGGGAAATTCTTTACAATTCCTTCAGGGTCTCTGATGAAACCTGGAATGACCCTGTCTACAATGACAGCTGGATGTGGCATAAGGCTGGACACTTGGGACTGAGAGGATTGTTGAGATTGTGTGAGCAAATGCAGACACTTTAAAGCAATAATGCATGGCACCCATTCCATGGGTCCCTACTCTCCAGGTTGAAGGGAATATTACTACAGCTATAACATGTACGGGAATCCTAGAGAATGGACACACTGTGAATACGAAAGGTTTCTAAAACTCAACGAATATTCCCTCTCCTAGTGCTCCGGTTTGACTTTCTAACTGCTTTACTATAAATCTCCCAACTTGTAGAGACAGCCCCTATAACCTCCTGGTTCTCACATGTTACCAATTTGGCAGAGGATGAAAGGGAACAGGGAGAACCAATGAGAGAGTAGCTGTTAGGCATTTGGACGGGCATATGTCATTCTAATTTCCCGGCAGGAAGAAGAATTAACCAAAGTCTCAGCCACCCTCCGGGAACCAGTATAGGTCCTGACCAAAATTTTGGACATGCGTTCAGCTCAAAAAAAACGAGTTGAAAAATGTAGCTCAAGGGCACAGCAACTCACAAACTGGAAGAGTAATAAAGGACAACTATCATCCAAAAATCTGTTGAGGGAAGGCAACGAGGCAGACTTGAATGTGAGGCAGAATAGCAGGAAACAGATTTCAAGAAGTACGTTGCAAACACCTGTAAAGCACAGGAAGAGGGGCACAACTTCGACAATGATTCACTTGGCCAAAAAGGGCGTATGCATTTTCTCCTGAATATATGCAGGAGAAAACGCATACGACCTTTTTGGCCAAGCAAACAAGCGGGCAATGCAAATCTGCACTACAAAGAAGTATCACTTCCCACCGGTCAAAGGGACATCCACAAAATGTGTAAAACCAGAAAGGCAAGACAGGCCCTGGAGAACAGGGGGCCTTGTTATGCTGATGGGCGGGATGTTAATTGCCAACTGCTTCACTGGAGGAGTGCATTGTGTTCCCTAAAACAAGTAAACAACAGAGCTACAGAGCCAAGGGCACTTCCAGTCTAGGGAATATACCTTGGGAAAACTGAAAATTAATAAGACACTGCCACCCCCAAATTTAGGGCTGCACTTCTTACAAGAACCTCAACTTGGGTATACGTGAAATATCCCAGGAAAGATAAAAATGTTTCAAAAATTTGTGCTACTTACGTACGATGGATTATCCCTCAGCCATGAAATCAATCTCATAAGACCAGTAGCAGTTAAATGAGTGGATTCAGGTACGATGATTCTAAGTGAAATAAGTCACACAGAAAAAGAAGCTTCTCATAAGATATCACTTATGAAGATCCTGTAAACATGGCTACTCATGAACTGAGTTAGGAAAGAGAACAGAGTCTCACATTTAGAAAACACTCTTATGCCTGCTTAAGGGGGAAGGAGAGGTGGGGTGATGCATAAAACCAGAGTTTGATATAAACACAGGTACCATTCCCAAAACCAACTATGGAAGAGACAAGACCTACCTATACCTTCCTCGGTGAAACGGACTCAAAACCCCATATTTCCCGCAGAGGAATATATCTGACTAGTAAGAATCTTAAAACCTATGTATTGATATGTCTCCCTAAGGGAATCAAGTGTGTCTAGACTGGCATACACATCGCAGCGAGTATCAGCTCAAACCCACTATAAAAAGGAATTTCAAAAACAAAACAAAAAAACAGGGAAATTCTTTACAATTCCTTCAGGGTCTCTGATGAAACCTGGAATGACCCTGTCTACAATGACAGCTGGATGTGGCATAAGGCTGGACACTTGGGACTGAGAGGATTGGTGAGATTGGGTGAGCAAATGCAGACCCTTTAAAGCAATAATGCAAGGCACCCATTCCATGGGTCCCAACTCTCCAGGTTGAAGGGAATATTAGTACAGCTATAACATGTACGGGAAACCTAGAGAATGGACACACTGTGAATACGAAAGGTTTCTAAAACTCAAAGAATAGTCGCTCTCCTGGTGCTCCGGTTTGACTTTCCAACTGCTTTACTATCAATCTCCCAACTTGGAGAGACAGCCCCTTTAACCTCCTGTTTCACACAGGTTGCCAATTTGGCAGAGGTTGAAAGGGAAGTGGGAGAACCAATGAGAGAGTAGTTGTTAGGCTTTTGGACGGGCTCATGTCACTCTTATTTCCTGGGAGGAAGAAGAATTAACCAAAGTCTCAGCCACCCACCGGGAACCGGAATAGGTCGTCAACCAAAATTTTGCACTTGCGTACAGCTCACAAAAAACGAGTTAAAAAGTGTAGCTCAGGGGCTTCCCTGGTGGAGCAGTGGTTGAGAGTCCGCCTGCTGATGGAGGGGACACGGGTTTGTGCCCCGATCCCGGAAGATCCCACATGCCGCGGAGCGGCTGGGCCCGCGAGCCAAGGCCGTGGAGCCTGTGTGTCCGGAGCCTGTGCTCCACAACGGGAGAGGCCACAGCAGTGAGAGGCCCGCGTACAGAAAAAAAAAAAAATTGTAACTCAGGGGCACAGCAATTCACAAACTGGCAGAGTAATAAAGGGCAACTATCATCCAACAATCTGTTGAGGGAAGGCAACTAGGCGGACTTGAAAGCGAGGCAGAATAACAGGAAACAGATTTCAAGGGGTACGTTGGAATTGACTTTAAAGAACAGGAAGTGGGGCACAATTTCGACAAAGATGCACTTGGTCAAAAAGGGCGTATGTGTTTTCTCCTGAATATATTCAGGAGAAAACGCATACGCCCTTTTTAGACAAGCAAGCAAGTGGGCAATGCAAACTGCAGCACAAAGGAGTATCACTTCCCACTGGTCAATAGGGACATCGACAAAATGGGTAAAAACCAGAAAGGCAAGAGAGGCCCTGGAGAACAGGGAGCATTTTTATGCTGATGGGCGGGATGTAAATTGTAAACTGCCTCTCTGGAGGAGTGCATTGTGTTCCCTAAAACAAGTAAACAACAGAGCTACAGAGCCAAGGGCACTTCCAGTCTAGGGAATATACCTTGGGAAAACTGAAAATCAATAAGACAGAGCCACCCCAAAATTTAAAGCTGCACTGCTTACAAAAACCTCAACTTGGGTACACCTTAAATATCCCAGGAAAGATAAAAATGGTTCAAAAATTGTGGTACTTACGTACGATGGAATATCCCTCAGACATGAAATCAATGTCATAAGACCAGTAGCAGCAAAATGAGTGGATTCAGGTACGATGATTCTAAGTGAAATAAGTCCCACAGAAAAATAAACTTATCATAAGATATCACTTATGAAGATCCTGTAAACATGGCTACACATGAACTGAGATAAGAAAGAGAACAGAGTCTCACATTTACAAAACTCACTTATGCCTGCTTAAGGGGGAAGGAGAGGTGCGGTGATGCATAAAACCAGAGTGTGATATAAGCAGATGTACCGTTCCAAAAACCAATTATGGAATAGACAAGACCTACACCTTCCTCAGTGAAAGGGACTCAAAACACCATATTTCCCGCAGAGGAATATATCTAACTAGTAAGAATCTTAAAATCTATGTATTGATATGTCTCCATAAGGGAATCAAGTGTTTCTAGACTGGCATAAACATGGCAGTGAGAATCAGCTCAAACCTACTATAAAAAGGAATTTCCAAACAAAACAAAAAACAGTGAAATTCTTTACAATTCCTTCAGGGTCTCTGATGACACCTGGAATGACCCTATCTACAATGACAGCTGGATGTAGCATAATGCTGGACACATGGTACTGAGAGGATTGGTGAGATTGGGTGAGCAAATGCACACCCTTTAAAGCAATAATGCATGGCATCCATTCCATGGGTCACAACTCTCAAGGTTGAAGGGAATATTACTAGATCTATAACATGTATGGGAAACCTAGAGAATGGACACACTGTGAATATGAAAGATCTCTAAAACTCAATGAATAGTCCCTCTCCTGGTGCTCTGGTTTGACATTCCAACTTCTTTACTATCAATCTCCCAACTTGGAGAGACAGCCCCTTTAACCTCCTGTTTCGCACAGGTTGCCAATTTGGCAGAGGATGAAAGGGAAGAGGGAGAACCAATGAGAGAGTAGCTGTTAGGCATTTGGACGGGCATATGTCACTCTTATTTCCCAGGAGGAAGAAGAATTAACCAAAGTCTCAGCCACCCACCGAAAACCAGTATAGTTTCTGAACCAATATATTGGACTTGCGTACAGCTCACAATAAACGAGTGAAAAAATGGAGCTCAGGGGCACAGCAATTCACAAACTGGCAGAGTAATAAAGGGCAACTCTCGTTCAAAAATCTGTTGAGGGAATGCAACGAGGCGGACTTGAAAGCGAGGCAGAAGAGCAGGAAACATATTTCAAGAGGTACGTTGGAATCACCTTTAAAGCACAGGAAGAGGGGCACAAATTCGACAATCGTGCACTTGGCCAAAAAGTGTGTACGCCTTTTCACCTGAATATATTCAGGAGAAAATGCATACGCCCTTTTTGGCCAAGCAAGCAAGCGGGCAATGCAAATCTGCACTACAAAGAAGTATCACTTCCCACAGGTCAAAAGGGACATCCACAAAATGGGTAAAAACCAGAAAGGCAAGACAGGCCCTGGAGAACAGGGAGCCTTGTTATGCTGATGGGCGGCATTTAAATGGCCAACTGCCTCTCTGGATGAGTGCATTGTGTTCCCTAAAACAAGTAAACAACAGAGCTACAGAGCCAAGGGCAGTTCCAGTCTAGGGAATATACCTTGGGAAAACTGAAAATCAATAAGACAGAGCCACCCCAAATTTAGGGCTGCACTGCTTACAAGAATCTCAAATTGGGTACTCTATAAATATCCCAGGATAGATAAAAATGGTTCAAAAAATTGTGGTACTTATGTACGATGGATTATCCCTCAGCCATGAAATCAATGTCATAATGCCAGTAACAGGAAAATGAGTGGATTCAGGTACGATGATTCTAAGTGAAATAATTCACACAGAAAATCAAACTTATCATAAGATAGCAGTTATGAATTTTCTGTAACATGGCTACACATGAACTGAGTTAGGAAAGGGAACAGAGTCTCACATTTAGAAAACCCACTTATGCCTGCTTAAGGAGGAAGGAGAGGTGGGGTGATGCATAAAACCAGAGTTTGATATTAGTACAAGTACCATTCCAAAATCGAAATACGGAATAGACAAGACCTACACCTTCATCAGTGAAAGGGACTCAAAACCCAATATTCTGCGCAGTGGAATATATTTGACTAGTAAGAATCTTAAAACCTCTGTATTGATATGTCACCGTAAGGGAATCAAGTGTGTCTACACTGGCAAAAACATGGCAGTGAGAATCAGCTCAATCCCACTATTAAAAGGAATTTCAAATACAAAAGAAAAAAAACAGGGAAATTCATTACAATTCCTTCAGTGGCTCTAATGAAACCTGGAATGACACTACCTACAACGAGAGCTGGCTGTGGCATAAAGCTGGACACTTGAGACTGAGAGTTTTGGTGAGACTGGGTGAGCAAATTCAAACGCTTTAAAGCAATAATGTGTGGCACCCATCCCATGGGTCCCAACTCTCCATGTGTAAGGGAATATTACTACAGCCATAACATTTATGGGAAACCTAGAGAATGGACACACTTTGAATACGAAAGGTTTCTAAAACTCAACTTATAGTCCTTCTCCTTGGCGCCAGTTTGACTTTCCAACTGCTTTACTATCAATCTCCCAAATTGGAGTGATAGCCCTTAAAACCTCCTGGTACGCACAGGTTGCCAATTTGGCAGAGGATGAAAGGGAAGAGGGAGAACCAATGACAGAGTAGCTGTTAGGTATTTGGACGGGTATATGTCACTTTAATTGCCCGGAAGGAAGTAGAATTAACCAATGTCTCAGCTACCTGCCGGGAACCAGTATAGGTTTTGAACCATAGTTTTTGATTTGCACTCAGCTCACAAAAACGAGTTCAAAAATGGAGCTCAGGGGCACAGCAATTTAAAAACTGGCAGAGTAATAGAGGAAAACTATCGTCCAAAAATCTTTTGAGGGAAGGCAGAGAGGCGGACTTTAAAACGAGGCAGAATAGCAGGAAACAGATTTCAAGAGGTACGTTGGAATCACCTTTAAAGCACAGGAAGAGGGGCACAACTTCGACAATGATGCACTTGTCCAAAAAGAGCGTATGTGTTTTCTCCTGAATATATTCAGGAGAAAATGCACACGCACTTTTTGGCCAAGCAAGCAAGGAGCAATGCAAATCTACACTACAAAAAGTATCCCTTCCCACCGCTCAAAAGGGACATCCGCAAAATGTGTAAAAACCAGAAAGGCAAGACAGGCTCTGGAGATCAGGGAGCCTTGTAATGCTGATGGGCGAGATGTAAGTTGCCAACTGCCTCTCTGGAGGAGTGCATTGTGTTCCCTAAAACAAGTAAACAACAGAGCTACAGAGCCAAGGGCACTTCCAGTCTAGGGAATATACCTTGGGAAAACTGAAAATCAATAAGACAGAGCCACCCTAAAATTTAGTGCTGCACTGCTTACAAGAACCTCAACTTGGGTACACCTTAAGTATCCCAGGAAAGACAAAAATGGTTCAAGATATTGTGGTATTTACGTACAATGTAATATCTCTCAGCCATGAAATAAATGTCATAAGTCCAGTAGCAGCAAAAATAGTGGATTCAGCTACGATGATTCTAAGTGAAATAAGTCACACAGAAAAAGAAACTTATCATAAGATATCACTTATGAAGGTCCTGTAAACATGGCTACACATGAACTGAGTTAGGAAATATTACAGAGTAACTAATCTTATCATAAGATATCACTCATAGCGGGAATGTACACATGACTACACATGAACTGAATGACAAACACAACAGAGTCACACATTTAGAAAAGAATCTTCTTCCTGCTTAATGGGAACAGCAAGGTGGGGTGATTCATAAAACCACAGTTTTAAATTAGCACAGATACCATTATATAAACCATGTATGTAATAGACAACACCTACTCCCGGCACAATGAACTGGACTCAACACCCCCTATTCATTGCAGAGGAATATGTCTGACTCTAAGTATTTTAAAACATATGTATTCTCATGTCTCCATAAAGGAATCATGTGTGTGTGTATAACGGCATGAACACAGCACTGAAATTCAGTTAAACCCACTTATAAAAATAAATTTCAAAAGCAAAATGCAAAAACAGATAGAAAGTCTTAAATCTACGTTCAGGGCCTGTGATGCAAGCTAGATTGACCACCTTTACACCCAAAGCTGGATGAGACATAAGACTGGACACTTAAGGATGACAAGATTGCTGAGGTTGTGTGAACAAAAGAACACCACATAGAGCAATACTGTGTGGTACCCATTTTAGTGGTCCCAACTCTCCAGGTTTAAGGGAATCTTCCTCCAGTTAAAACATGCAAGGGAAACCCAGTGGATGGTACACTGTGTAATTGGGAAAGTTTTCTAAAAGGTACCTCATTTTTCCTTTTGTCGTGCTTGGCTTCTCCATTCCATCTGCATGACTCAAAATCTCCCCACTTGGAATGTCAGTGCCTTTACCCTCCCGTTATGCACAGTTTGCAAACTGTGCAGAGGATGACAGGAAGAGGGGAAATAAATGAGAGATTAGCTGTAGGTGTTTGGATGGGCACATGTCACTCTAGTTTCCCATCAGGAAGAAGAATTAACGAAAGTCTCAGGCTGAAGCCCCAGAACCAGACTAGGGCCTAAAGCCATCCTGCGGTATTGCAGCCAGCTCACAAAGAGGCGAGTTGAAAAATGGAAATCAGGGGCACAGCAATTCACAAACTTGCAGAGTTATAAAGGACAACTATTCTCCAGAAATATATTGAGGAAAGGCAGTGAAGAGGATTTGAATGCAAGGCAGAATTGAAGGAAACAGATTTCAAGAGGTAGATTTGAGTCGTCTTTAAAGCACATGAAAAGCGACAGAATTTCGACAATGTTGCCCTTGGCTGAAAAGGGAGTATGTGTATTTTCTTGAATATATTAGGGAAAAAATGCATACACCCTTTTTCGCCAAGCAAGCCATCAGGCATTGCAAATCCACACTACAGAGAAGTGTCCCTTACCTCCAGTCAAAAGGGCCATCAAAAAATAGTGTAAAAACCGCAAATGCAGGACAGGCAATGGACAAAAGGGAGCCTGGTTACGCCGATGGACAGAATGTAAATTGCCAACAGCCTCTCTGGAGAACTGTATGTTGTTTTCTAAAACAGAGCTACAGAGCATAGCTCACTTCCACTCATGGTCGTGTATTTTGGGAAAACTAAAAATCCACAACACACAGCCAGTCCAAAGTTTAGGCCTGCTCTGTTTACAAGAACCTCGACTTCGGTACACTTTATATATCCCAGGAAAGGAAAAAAAAATGGATATAGATGTTGTGGTTCTTATATACAATGGAATGTCACTCAGACATAAAATCAATGTCATAAGGCCAATAGCAGCATAATGAGTGGCTTTGGTACGATGATGCTAAGTGAAATGAGCCACAAAGAAAAAGAAACTTATTGTAATATATCCCTTATAGAGGAAATGTAAACATGGTTACACATGAACTGAATTTCAAAAGAGAACAGAGTTACACATTTAGAAAACACACTTATGCCTCCTTAAGGGGAAAGGTGACGTGCGGTGATGTGTAAAAGCAGAGTTTGAAATTAGCACAGATCCCATTCCATATACCAAATATGTAATAGACAAGACCTACTCCTTTCTCAATGAACTGGACACAAAACACCCTATTCACTGAAGAGGAATATATCTGACTGGTAATAACCTTGAAACCTATGTATTTATATGTCTCCATAATGGAATCAAGTGTATGTAGATTGGCATAAACACAGATCAATGGAACAGGACAGGAAGCCAAGAGATAAACCTACATACCTATGGCTATCTCATCTATGACAAAGGAGCTAAGGATATACAATGGAGAAAAGACAGTCTCTTCAGTAATTGGTGCTGGGAAAACTGGACCCCTACATATAAAGGACTGAAATTAGAACACTCCATAACACCATACACAAAAATAAACTCTAAATTGATTAGATATCTAAATATAAGACCAGACACTATAAAACACTTAGAGGAAACCATAGGCAGAACACTCTATGACATAAATCACAGCAAGATCCTTTTTGACCCACCTCCTAGAGAAATGGAAATAAAAACAGAAATCAACAAATGGGACCTAATGAAACTTAAAAGCTTTTACACAGTACAGGAAAACAAAAACAAGATGCAAAAACAACCCTCAGAATGGGAGAAAATATTTTCAAATGAAGCAATTGACAAATGATTAATCTCCAAACTTTACAAGCACCGCATGTAGCTCAATATCACAAAAACAAACAACCCAATCCAAAAACGGGCAGAAGACCTAATAGACATTTCTCCAAAGAAGATATACAGATTACCAATAAACACATGAAAGGACGCTGAACAACACTAATCATTAGAGAAATGCAAATCAAAACTACCGTGAGATATCACCTCACAGCAATCAGAGTGGCAATCATCAAAAAAATCTACAAAACAATAAATGCTGGCGAGGCCTTTATTGGAGGAAACAGAACACACTTGCACTGTGGGTGGGAATGTAAATTGATATGGGCAGTAGGGAGAACAGTACGGAGGTTCCTTTAAATAACTAACAATAGAAGTACCATACGACACAACAATCCAACTACTGGGCATTTGCCTTGCGAAAACCATAATTCAAAAAGAGTTATGTACAAAAATGTTCATTGCAGCTCTATTTGCATTAGCCAGGACATGGAAGCAACCTAAGTGTCCATCGACAGATGAATGGATAAAGAAGATCTGGCACATATATACAATCAAATATTACTCAACCATAAAAAGAAGCAAAACTGAGTTATTTGTACTGAGGTGAATGGACTTAGAATCTGTCCTACACAGTGAAGTAAGTCAGAAAGGGAAAAACAAATACTGTACGTTAACAGACATATATGGAGTCTAATGAAGAAAAAAAAAAGATTTTGAAGAACCTAATGGCAGGACAGGATTAAGGACACAGACATAGAGAAAGGACTTGAGGACACCGGAAGGGGGATGGGTAAGCTGGGACGAAGTGAGAGAGTGGCATGGACATAAATACATTACCAAATGTAACACCGATAGCTACTGGGAAGCAGCCACATAGAACAGGGAGATCAGCTCGGTGCTTTGGGACCACATAAAGGGGTGGGATATGGAGTGTGGGAGGGAGATGCAAGAGGGAGGGGATCTGGTGATATTTGTATATGTATAGCTGATTCACTTTGTTATACAGCAGAAACGAACACTCCATTGTAAAGCAATTATACTCCAATAAACGTGTAAAAGGAAAAAAAAAAGAAAGCCCAAGGATAAACCTACACACCTATGGTCAACTAATCTATGACAAAGGAGGCAAGACTATACAATGGAGATAAGACAGTCTCTTCAATCATTGGTGCTGGGAAATATGGACAGCTACATGTAAAAGAATGAAATTAGAACACTCCCCACAACCATACATAGAAATATATTCAAAATGGATTAGAGACCTTAATGTAAGGCCGGACAGTATAAAACTCTGAGAGGAAAACTTACGAAGGATACTCTGACGTAAATCACAGCAAGATCTTTTTTGATCCACCTCCTATAGTAATGAAATTATAAAGAAAACTAAACAGATGGGACCTAATGAAACGTAAAAGCTTTTGCAAAGCAAAGGGAACTACAAACAAGACGAAAAGACAACCCTCAGAATGGCAGAAAATATTTGCAAACGAATCAATGGACAAATGATTAATCTCCAATATATATAAACAGCTCATGCAGCTCAATATTAATCAAACAAACAGCCCAATACAAAAATGGAAGAAGATCTAAATAGACATTTCTTCCAAGAAGACATAGAGATGGCCAGTACGCACATGAAAATCTGCTCAACATCACTAATTATTAGAGAAATGGAAATCGAAACTACAATGAGGTGTCACATCACAACCTGTTAGATTGGGCATCATCAGAAAATCTACAAACAACAAATGCTGGAGAGGGTGTGGAGAAAAGGATCCATATTCCACTATTGTTGGGAATGTAAATCGATACAGTCTCTATGGAGAACAGAATGAAGGTTCCTTAAAAAACTAAAAATAGAATTACCATATAATCCAGCAATCCCACTACGGGGCATATACCCAGAGAAAACCATAAATGAAAAAGACACATTCACCACAATGTTCACTGCAGCACTATTTACAATAGACAGGTAATGAAAGCAACCTAAGTGCCCACAGACAGACGAATGGATAAAGACGTGGTACATATATACAACGGAATATTACTCAGCCATACATAGGAATGAAATTGGGTCATTTGTAGAGACCTTGATGGATCTAGAGACTGTCATACAGAGTGAAGTAAGTCAGAAAGAGAAAAACAAATATTGTATATTAATGCATATATGTGGAACGTAGAAAAATGGTACAGATGAACCGGTGTGCAGGGCAGAGATAGAGACACAGATGTAGAGAACAAACATATGGATACCAAGTAGGGAACGCTATGTGAGGGTGGTGGTGGGATGAATTGGGAGACTGGGATTCACATGTGAACACTTATATGTATAAAATAGATATCCAATAAGAACCTGCTATATAAAAGAAATAAATTTAAAAAAATTAAAAATAAATAAATAACATTTAATAAAATAAAACAGAAAAAAATTTTTCCCTTCACATAGATGTCTTTATATTAATGCATTATTTCCATGTTTATATCTCCAAATTAAAAAAGAAGAGGAATACATAAAATCTAACTTGAAACAAAAACAAAAAAAGGAAAAAAAAAAACAGAACTCACCAGTTATACAGAGGAAAATCGTATCAGGGCACTTGCTCCAGTGGTAAAAAAATCTTAAGTTGGTCAGAGGTGGGAAATCGTCTCCCATGCAGTCAGCAGCACTCCCCCCCACAAGGAGCATCCTCATTGCAAAGCTGGGGGACTGTGTCGAGGCGTCTGTGAGTAAATGTGAGCTGAGCCCCAGTCCTGCTGCAGCTGAACTCTTCCCACCCTTTCCAGGTAAAACACCTGAATATGTACAAGCACTTGCAAGCCTAGAGGAAGGGCTGTGGAGCCACCCTAGCGAGAGCACGCAAGCCGACTTGGTGTCTGCAGGCCAGCCAGGATGGTCCTGGCCCCAGATGCTCTTCTGGAAGCTTTCCATTTCCCTGCCTGAGATACCCCTCCTGCCACGGCCCCCACTGCTTTTTTACTTCCTCACCTCTGCCTGGGGAGAAATTCCAGTGGCAGATATGGGTGACACATCCTCTTCTTTAGCAGGTGGCAGCCTGGCAACTCCTGCAGAAAGTCCATCAGAGCTCCACTCACACTGGGCCACCCACAAAGCCACGGCCCCTCACTCCCTCCCACCACACCAGCCCCGACACTGCTTACGGGGCAGAGAATATGGCGTCAGGCACAGCTACAGGGGCTCTTGCTGACTGGAGAGGTGTTTATATTGACCTCAACCCAGGCACACCTGTGGGGGGGGCTGGCAGGCAGTGTCAGGCTGCCGAAATCAGCCAATCCTCACCCCTCAGGGGCTCACAGTTGCAGAAAATGAACCTTGCTAAACGGGTCAGTCCCAAGGAACAGGTGTGGGCTCTTGAAAGTCAGGATAGACAAGGGGCTGCAGCTGCAGGTTGTTTTCTTATCATTTTATCTGGTCCATGAGTGGAAAACAACTTCAAGAAGACCCTATCCTAATGAGAGGAACCCAGGAGTCAGGGAGAGGAGTGATGGTGGGTGGAGACAGAGGCCTGGTGCCCTGGCTGCAGTGGAAGTGTCTGGAAGACCAGGCAGAGAGAGGCTGCACGGAGTGATAGCCAGGGTCACAGACCTGTCAGAGCTGCTGTTTGTTAGTTCAAGTCCTGCTCTGAGGTGTTCTGTGTCAGCTGTGAGCGAAAGGTGAGCTGTGCGTTCTCTGCAAGGTGGGCTATGTGCACAGTTCCTGTGTGTCCAGCCCTGCTGGGGTACCTGCCCTGGGGAGTTCTGTATCCTGGGAAGGGCCTGACTATGAGAGCCCCAAGGGCTGCTGGGTAGCTGCACAGGTGAGCTCCATATCCTGGGAGGGACGAACACGAGAGCCCCTTGGGCTGTGGGGTGTGGGATGCCGCCCAGGTGAGCTCCATATCCTGGGATTGGCCTGACCACGAGAGCCCCATGGGCTGCTGGAGACCTGGTAAAGGATATCAGGACAGTCAGTGAAGCCACCGAGGATATACATCCAGTAGCTCCTATTTCCTACACACTGCTGCTCATTCTACCATCCACCAGGCCATGGCATTCTGTATTAGACTTCAATGATGCCTTCTTCTGTATTCCATTCATCTCAGAGTCACAAGAATTTTTGGCTTGTGAGTGGCAGGACACAACATGCAACACAAGCAATAATGCTGGGCCATCCTGCCCCAATGGTTCAAAAATCCCCACACCATCATTGGGGAAATGTCCTCTAAAGACCTAAAAGTTCTACCTCTGTAAAAGGGAACCCTCCTTCAATATGCAGATGACATTCTGATCGCCAGGCCTACTAAAGATGCCTCTGAACTACCTAGCCAAGAAAGGATAGAAGGTGTCCAAGAAAAAGGCTCAAATATCCCAGGCTCAGGTGACATGCCTGGGCTTCATTCTCACAGATATTCGGAGAAACGCATCCCAGGATAGGGAAGAAGCCATTTGCAGCCTTACCCCTTCTAAAACTAGAAGACAGCTTAGGGGTTCCTGGGGAGGCCAAGGTTTTCTGCATCTGGATCCCTAACTACAGTCTTATAGCTGGGCCTCTACATGAAACACTGACACGAGAAGATGATGATCCTTTTGAATAGAATCCAGAAGCAGCCTTTCAAGAATGGAAAGAGCAGTCAATTCAGACCCTTGCCCAGGAACTCACTAATTTAGCTAAACCCTTTGACCTTTACATACCCGGTCAAAGGTTAATTGCCCTTGGAGCCTTAGTGCAAAAACTGAGACCACTTGAAATGGAGCAACACAAGAATGCCCTTCAGGTATGATAAAATATGGTCACCAAGGGCTTTGCCCACCGACTCATCAGGCCAGGATACTGGGGTATCTAAAAAGCTAGAAATCAGCAGCCCACAAGGCCAGCTCCCTCCTAAGGGAAAAGGACCCCACGTGGTGATCCTAACCACCCATCATGCCCTGAAGTTGCAGGGGTCGCTCTGTGGACACACTGACCTCGAGTGAGGAGGCCCTCCATCTCCAACCTCCAGAGAGACAAATGGGGGCAACGGGCCCCCAAGATGACTCATGGGACCATCACTTGACCTGGAGTTTCTCTCAGAAAACAAGAAGACTGTGCCCCGAAAAAGCAGACTACTGCTTGCAGGACTTACTGCACCCAGAGGGGAGCTAATAAGCTTGGCGGGGGAAACGTATATCACGCTTTCACAATAGAAAACCCTACAGACACCGCGGTGATGGTGGCCAATATGAACGGCTGGACTGCTGGCTACTTCTAAAGGCCGTTGACTCAGTGGACGTCATGGTCCTGGATCACCACTGACCCTGGACTGTCTGGGAGTTGCGCGGGCAGGGCTCTGACACATGGTGCTGTTTGTACATTAATTCAGGGACCTAATTAAAGAAAGCACAGACTACTGGTCAGAGCATCTAGGCTGGCAAAAAACGTCAGCCTAATGTCACCGAACAAATGAGGGGTGGGGTGATACCTGCCACCACAGCATCTCTGCGCATCTCTTTCCTGGATCCTTAAAGGTCATTAGAATCAATAACACTTCCAATGCTGGTGCTCAGGCGGACGAGAAGTGAGGCAGGAGGGCTTGGGACAATCAACCTCACCTGGAGGCTGGTGGGGAGACGTTTTGCCCCTCCCCCCAGGTATCAGGGCTCCCACCACAGCATGAAGCATTTACAAAAGAGGGGTCTGCACCCTCAACACCCCAAGAATGAGGAACGGAACAAAAAGCAGAGGAGGGGTTCGTCACTGGCAACGTTCATTAAAAATTCCTGGGAGACAAAAAGAGAATCTGGGCAATAAAATAAAGTCTAACCTGTTTTTCCTTTGTGCTTTTTCTAATTTCACGTGCTCCTAGGGTTCCGCATAAAGAGGTCCCACACCCGGCACTTCAGACCCGATTTCCTAGTGCAGAATGGCTGGGTCGACACCTCAGCTAGCGGAGTCCCATGCAGACTCCATGGCATAGAGCCTGAGCTGCAGCCAACCCAGCCTTCGAGAGCTCCATTCCCTAACTCCCACTGACGCTGCCAGGATCCCTACACAGCAGCCCAGCCCACAGCCCGTGGGGGAGTGCACGCTCTCACCTCTCCATTCGGTTTTCAAAATAATGTTTCCTTTGCTTCTGAACCAAACTCAGTCTTGATCTCTTGGCTCCAATGACACTGGGCACGGGGACTCCTGTTGGGGTCCAGTCTGGAGGATCAGTAACAGAAATTGAGAACATTGTAACTTCAATGAACAGATGTGTTAGCCAAACTGTAGTTAACATAGAGCAGTGTATAATGCTCGGGTAAAATAAGATTTTTCTAAGACTTACATTTGATATTTCCATCACTTTACTATAAGCAAGTTCAGTGAAGACGTCTGTCTTATTTGTCAGGTCAACAGTAGAGAAATGAAGTGATTTATTTCCATGGTTGTACATCGAATACTCTTGGCTGAAGCTTCAATCTTGTTTTGAATGCTTTTCCATTGAAAAGGATACCTCTCTTTCAGCTCCCCCATTTCTGAGAAGTATAAAATCTTATAATTTATTATTACCAAAGGGGAAAGGTAGGAGAAGGAATAAATTAACAGTTTGGGATTAACACATACACACTGCTATGTATAAAATAGATCATCAACAAGGAATTACTGTATAGCACAGGGAACTACACTGAATATTTTGCAATAACCTATAAGGTGGAATAATCTGAAAAAGAATCGATATTTTTTATTGACATAATCTATCAATGACAGATAAAATGTAACCTAAGCAAGGCTGATGGTGAGCGCTTCTGAACCTGAAGATTTCCATCATCTAAAGTTTGGGCTCTGCCTATTTCCCAAGGCCCTTAATGGACATACGTGTAGCCATAGCTTAAAAATTCCCCAGTTTGGGGTTCGGGGAGGCACTGATTTGGAAAAATCCCAGGTGTTCTCCTTCCATGCACAGGACCCTTCCTACAGCTAAAACATGCCTGTCACACCTAGAGGATGGTATACCGTTTGATCGGAAAGAGTTTGGAAAAGGCACCTCATCTCCTCATCGCCTGGTGCTCGGGTTCACCCCTCCAGCATCTTTCCTAACAATCTCCTCACTTGGGGATATCAGCACCGTCAACATCCTGTTGCACACAGTGTGGAATTTGTCCAGAGGATGAAGCGGAAGGATGAGAAAAATTTAGAGACAAGTCTTAGGTGTTCAGACAGGCACATGCCACTCTAATTTCCAATCCGGAAGACAAATTCATCAAAGGCTAGAATTGCCCATGGAAACAGAATAGGGCTAGAGGAAATCCTGCTGTTTTGTGTCGAGTTTCCAAAAACACAAGTTGAAAAATGGAACTCAGGGGCACTAAAATTCATGAAACTGCAGAGTTGAAAATATCTATTGTTGAAAAATGTCTTGAGGTAAGTCACAGAAAAGGACTTGTAAGCAAGGGGGAGTGGCAGGAAACAGATTTGAAGAGGGAGAATGGACTCCCCATTAAAGCACAAGAAAAGGGTCTGAACATCGCCAATGATGCAGTTGGCCCAAAAGGGCGTATGCATTTTTTTCTGAATATATTGAAGTAAAGGCCATACACACTTTTTTATCCAACCAAACAGGTGGGCACTGGAAATCAATACTTCAAAATGTATCACTTCACATCAGTCAGAAGGGCCATCCACATAAAGTGTAAACACCAGAAATGCAGGACAGGGTGAGGAGAAAAGGGAGCCCTGTGAGGCTGATAGTGGAAATGTAATTTGCCAACGGCCACTCTGGAGAAGTGTATTGTGTTTGCTAAAACATCTGAAAACTGAGCTACAGAGCATAGGCCAATTGCACTCATGGTCGTATACCTTGGGAAAAACAAAAAATGACAGAAAACAGGCACCCCAACGTTTACCACCTCTCTGTTAAAAAGGGCCTCCACTTGGATATAACCTAAATGTCCCTGGAAGGATAAAATGGATAAAAGAGATGGGGTACTTATGTAGAGTGGAATATTACTCATCCCGAAAACAATGAAATAAGGCCAGTTGTAACAACTCTGGAGGAGTTACATACAATCATTCTAAGTGACACATGTCAGAAAGGAAAAGACACATATCATAAGATGTCACTTAAAGGTGGAATCAAAAATGGCTACACATGAAATAAACTACAAAACAGAAACATAGTCAAATATGTAGAAAATAGACATAAGGCTGCTAAATGGGAAAGGTGGGGAATGGTGAGGTATTATCGAGGAGGTTGAAATTAGCAAAGATACCATTCCAAGTACCGAATAGAATAACTGGCAAGGCCTACACGGTACCTCAAAGAACGGCACTCAGTCCACTCAAGTCACTGGAAAATAATACATATGACTCGTAAGCATCTGAGAAAGAATTAATTGTTGTCTCACAGTACATGAATCAAGTGGATGTACAGCAGCAAAAAAACAGTGTTTTGAAAATCAGCTGTAACCAATATAAAAATAAATTTAAAAATATTTATAAAAACAGTGAGACAGACAAAAATTCTTACAACTTTTGTTGAAGGGCTACGATGTAACATGCATTGAACACATGTGGACCCACAGCAGGATGATATATAAGGCTCGAAGCTATGCACGCTAAGAGATGTTAGAGAGGCTGGGTGAGGAAATGCAGACCTTTTAAAGTAATACTGCCTGATACCCATTTCATGGGTCTCAAATCTGCAGTTTCAAGGGAATCTTCTGACAGGGAAAACATGCCTGGGAAACCGAGATGAATGTACACTGGGTGCTCAGGAGAGATGTCTAAAATGCACCTCATTTTTGATCTCCTGGTGCTGGGGTTCGCCATTCCAGCCAAATTACTAACAATCTCCCGACTTGGAGAATCAGCACCTTTAACCTCCTGTTTCACACAGTTTGCAATTTTTGCAGAAGATAAATGGGAAGAGGAGGAACCCATGAGAGATTAGCTGTAGGAGTTTTGACAGGCACATGTCACTCTAATTTTCCATTAGGAAGAAGAATTAACCAAAGGCTCATCCTGCCTCCCCAGAACCAGAATAGGGCCGGAAGCAATCCAATGGTTTGGCGGTCAGCTCACAAAAAAAGCGAGTTGCAAAATGGAACTCAGGAGCAGACAATTCAAAGACCTGCAAAGATATAAATGATAACCAACGTCCAAAAATATATTCAGGTAAGGCAACGACGAAGTTCTTAATGAGAGGCATAATTCCAGGAAACATTTTTCAAAAGGTAGATTGTACTCACATTTAAAGCATATGAAAAGCAGCAGAATTTCTAAAATGATGCAGTTGGGCAAAAGTGTGTATGCGTTTTATTCGTGAATATCTTCAGGAAAAAAACACATACAGAGTTTTTGGCCAACCAAGCAAGAGGGAAATGCAAATCCGCACAATAAAGAAGTCTCAATTTCCACTGCTCAGAAAGGCCATCCAAAAAATGTGTACAAATCAAAAATGCAGGAGAGGCCATGGAAAACAGGGATACTAGTCACGCTGATGGGTGGGGTATAAATATCCAAGAGCTACTCTGAAGAAGTGTATGCTGTTTCCTAAAACATCTAAAATACAAAGCCCCCGAGCAAAGGGGACTTCAACTCATGGACATATTACTTGGGAAGACTAAATATCAACAAGACACAGGCACCCCAAAGTTTAGGGCTGCTCTGCATACAAGAACCTCAACTTCGGTACACCTAAAGTATCCCAGGAAAAAGAGAAATGCATAAAGAACTTGTGGTAATTTTGTACAATGGAATATCACTCAGACGTGAAATCAATGTCATAAGGCCAGTAGCAGCATAATGAGAGGATTTAGGTATGATGATTCTAAGGGAAATTAGTCACACAGAAAAAGAATCTTATCATAAGATATCACTTACAGAGGGAATGTCAACATCACAACACATGAACTGAATTAGGAAAGAGAGCAGCGTCTCACATTTAGAAAACACTCTTATGCCTCCTTAAGGGGAAAGGAGAGGTGGGGTGATGCATAAAACCAGAGTTTGATATTAGCACAGGTACCATTCCATAAACCAAATACAGAATAGACAAGACCTACACCTTCCTCAGTGAACGGGACTCAAAACCCCTATTCCCCACAGAGGAATATATTTGATTAGTAAGAATCTTAAAACCTATGTATTGATATGCCTCTGTAAGGGAATCAAGTGTGTCTAGACCGTCATAAACACGTCAGTGAAAATCAGCTCAACCCCATTATAAAAATGAATTTCAAAAACAAAACAAAAAAACAGCGAAATTCTTACACAATTCCTTCAGGGGTTCTGATGAAACCTAGAATGACCCTATCTGCAAAGACAGCTGGATGAGACATAAGGCTGGACACTTGGGACTGAGAGGACTGGTGAGATTGGGAGAGAAAATGCAGACCCTTTAAAGTAGTAATGCATGCCACCATTCCATGGGTCCCAAATTTCCAGGTAGAAGGGAATATCACTACAGTTATAACATATATGGGAAACCTAGAGAATGGACACCCTGTGATGGCGAAAGGTTTCTGAAAGTCTCCTACTTTTTCCTCTCCTTGTGCTACAGTTTGGCATTCCAACAATTTTACTATCAATCTCCCAACTTAGGAGAGTCATCCCCTATAACCTCCTGGTTCGCACAGTTTGCTAATTGTGCAGAGGATGAAAGGGAAGAGGGAGAACCAATCAGAGAGTAGATGTAGGCATTTGGACGGACACATGTCACTCTAAATTCCCGTCAGGAAGAAGAATTAACCAAAGTCTCAGCCACCCACAGGGAACCAGTATAGCCACCCCTGGAACCAGTATAGGTCCTGAAGCAAAATTGTGTATTTGTGGTCAGCTCCCAATAATGGGATTTGAAAATTGGAGCTCAGGGGCAAAGCAAATCAAAAACCTGCAGAGTTATAAAGGACTACTCTCTTCCAAAAATCTGTTGAGGGAAGGCAACAAAGCATACTTGAAAATGAGGCAGAATTGCACAAAACATATTTCAAGAGGTAAATTGGAATCGCCTTTAAAGCACAGGAAAGGCAACAAAACTTCGAGAATGATGCACTTGGCCAAAAACAGCGTATGACTTTTCTCCTGAATATATTCAAGAGAAAAGGCATAGGCCCTTTTTGGCCAATCAAGCAAGCGTGCAATGCAAATCCACACTACAAAGGATTTTCACTTCCCACAGGTCCAAAAGGATATCCGAAAATCTGTAAAAACCCGAAAGGCAAGATAGAGATGACAAGGGCATAAAGCAATATGATCCCAAGGGTCATGGAGGATTGTGATGACAAGCGCATGGAGCATTGTGATGACAAGATTATGTATCATTTTGCTGTCAAAGGCATTGTGATGACAAGGTTCATGGATCACTGTGATGACAAGCGTCATGGAGCATTGTGATTATAGGGTTGATGGAGCATTGGGATGACAAGGGCATGGAGCATTTTGATGACAAGATTCCCGGATCATTGTGTTGTCAGGGTTCATGGAGCGTTGTGATGACAGTGGTCATGGAGCATTGTGATGACAGAGGTCATGGAGCATTGTGATGAGAACGTCATGGAGCATTGGGCTGAAAATGTTCATGGAGTATTGTGATGACAGCGGTCATGGAGCATTGTAATGACAGAGGTCATGGAGAATATTTATTTCATTGTGCTGACAATAGCCGGAAGAATTATGATGATTGGCATGATGCATTGTGATGACAGGGTTCATGGAGCATTGAGATGAAAAGGGGCATGGAGCATTGTGATTACAGGGGTCTTGGAGAACTGTGATGACAAGGGCATGGAGCATTGTGTGGAGAAGGACAAGGAACATTCTGATGACATGTGTCATGGAGCTTTGTGATGACAAGGGCATGGAGCATTGTGCTTACAGGAGTCTTGGAGCATTGTGAGGACAAGTGTCATGGAGCCTTGTGATGACAAGGCCGTGGAACATTGTGATGGCAGTGGTCATGGAGCATTGTTATGACAGGGGTAATGGAACATTGTGATGAGAAGGGCATGGAGCATTGTGATTACAAGGTTTATGGAGCATTGCGATGATAAATTTGTGGACCGTTGGGATGAAAAGCGTGTGGCACATTGTGATGACAAGGGTCATGGAGCATTGTGGTTACAAATGTAACAGAGCCTTGTGATGACACGGGTATCGACAACTGTGATGACACATGTTACGAAGAATTGTGATGACTGGAGTCACGGAACATTGTGATAACAGGGGTCATGGAGCATTGTGATGAAAAGGGCATGGAACATTGTGCTGAGAATGGCATAAAGCATTGTGATGACATGTGTCATGGAGCACTGTGATGCCAAGCATCATGGAGAATTGTGAATACAGGGGTCATGGAGCATTTGGATGACAAGGGCATGGATCATTTTGATGACAAGCGTCATGGAGAATTGGGCTGAAAATGTTCCTGGAGTATTGTGATGACAGGGGTCATGGAACTTTGTGATGACAATGGAATGGAGCATGGTGATGACAAAGTCCTGGAGCATTGTGATGAGATGACCAGGGAGACTTGTGATGACAAGTTTCATGGAGCATTCTGATGAAAAGGGGCATGGAGCATTGTGCTTACAGGGATCTTGGAGCATTGTGATGACAAGGGCATGGAGCATTGTGAGGAGAAGGCCATGGAACATTTTGATTACTTGCGTCATGGAGCTTTGTGATGACAAGGGTATGGAGCATTGTGAGGAGAAGGCCATGGAACATTCTGATGACATGCGTCCTGGATTTTTGTGATGACAAGGGCATGGAGCATTATGATTACAGGGTTCTTGGAGCATTGTGATGACAAGGGTCATGGACCCTTGTGATGACAAGGCCGTGGAACATTGTGATGGCAGGTGTCATGGAGCATTGTTATGACAGAGGTAATGGAGCACTGTGATGAGAAGGGCATTGAGCATTGGTCTGAAATATTTCATGGATTTTTGTGATGAGAGTGGGCATGGAGCATTTTGATGACAAGGGCACGGAACACTGTGATACATGGGTCA
Organism: Mesoplodon mirus; assembly: GCF_964341445.2. NCBI lineage: Eukaryota > Metazoa > Chordata > Mammalia > Artiodactyla > Ziphiidae > Mesoplodon > Mesoplodon mirus. The sequence continues at coordinate 324,725 of NW_028295462.1, forward strand.
TGGAGGATTGTAATGAAAAGGGCATGGAGCATTGTGATGGGAAGGGCATCGAGCATTGTGATGACAAGTGTCATGGTGCTTTGTGATGACAAGGGCATGGAGCCATGTGATGAGAGGGTTCACGGAGCATTGTGATGACAATGACATGGAGCATTGTGATGCCAAGGGTCACGGAGCTTTGTGATGACAAAGGTCATGGAGCATTTTGATGACAAGGGTGTGGTGCATTGTGATGAGAAGGGCAGGGAGCGTTTTGATGACAGGGTCATGCAGAAATTTGATGAAAAGTGTAATGGAACATTTTGATGACAGGGGTTATAGAACATTGTGAGGTCAGGGGTCATGGAACATTGTGCAGATAAGGGGATGTAGCATTGTGATGACAGGGGTCATGGAACATTGTGATAACAGGGGTGAGGGAGGATTGTGATGACTAGTGATGGAACATTGTAATATCTCATGTGAGAGAGCATTTGGATGAGAAGTTCATGGAGCATTGTGATTACAAGTTTTATGGAGCATAGCGAAGACAAAGTTGTGGATCATTGTGATGAAAAGCACATGGCACACTGTGATGACAAGGGTCAAGGAGCATTGTGATGACAAGGGTCACGGAGCATTGTGATGAAAAGTTCATGGGGCATTGTGGTTAAAATGGTCACAGAGCCTTGTGATGACGCGGGCATGGACCGTTGTGATGACAAACGTTATGAAGCATTGTGATGACTGGAGTCACGGGGCATTGTGATGACAGGGGTCATGGAGCATTGTGATGACAAGGGCATGGAGCACTGTGATGACAGGGGCATGGAGCATTGGTCTGACAAGTTTCATAGATGATTGTGATGAGATTGGACATGGTGCATTGTGATGACAAGGGCATGGAGCATTGTGATGACAAGGTCATGGAGTATTGTGAAGAGAGGTGTCAGGGAGCATTGTGATTACATATGTCATGGTCCATTGCGATGACAATGGCATGGAGCATTGTGATGCCAAATGTAATGGAGGATTGTAATGACAAATATAACGGAGCATTGTGATGACTACGGCTTGGAACTTTATGATGACAAGGGCCATTGAGAGTTTTCATGACAATGTCGTGAAGCATTGTGAAGACAAGGTCCTGGAGCACTGTGATGAGAAAACCATGGAGCCTTGTGATGACAAGTCTCTTGGAGCATACTGATGAAAAGGGGCATGGAGCAATCTGATTACAGGGGTCTTGGAACATTGTGATAACAAGGGCATGGAGCATTGTGATGACAAGGGCATGGAACATTGGTCTAATAAGCTTCATGTATTATTGTGATGACAATTGGAATGGCGCATTGTGATGACAAGGGCATGGTGCATTGTGATGACCAGGTCATGCAGTATTGTGAAAAGAGGTGTCACGGAGCATTGTGATGACATATGTAATGGCGCATTGTGATGACAATGGCATGGAGCATTGTGATACCAAGTGTCATGGAGGATTCTGATGACAAAGGTAAAGGAGCATTGCGATGACAATGGCTTGGAGCATAGTGATGACAAGGTTCAGGGAGCATTGTGCTGACAAGTGCATGGAGAATTGTGATGACAAGGTTCATGAAGAATTCTGATGACAAGCTTGTGGAGTATTTTGATGACAATGGCATGGAGCATTGTGATGAAAACCGCATGGGGCTTTGTGATGAAAAAGGCAAGGAGCCTTTTCGTGACAGGTTTCAAGGAGCATTCTGACAACAACTGTCAAGGAGCATTGTGATGACAAGTGTATTGAGACTTGTGATGACAAATGTCATGGAGCATTGTGATGAAAAGGGCATGGAGTATTGTAATGACAGGCATCATGGAGCGTTCTGATGAAAAGTGTTATGGAACATTGTGATCACAAGTGTTTGGAGTATTGCGATGACAGAGGTCATGGATCATTTTGATTTCAAGGAACATGGAGCATTGTGATGACAAGGGCATGAAGCAATGTGATCCCAAGATTCATGGAGAATTGTGATGACAATGGTAAAGGTGTATTGTGATGACAAGCACATAGAACATTTTACTGACAAGGTCATGTAGCATTTTGCTGAGAAATGCATGGAGCATTGTGATGACAAGTTTCATGGAGCACTGGAATGACAAGCGTCACGGAGCATTGTGAATACAGGGGTCATGGAGCATTGGGATGACAAGGGCATGTATCATTGTGATGACAAGTGTCATTGAGCATTGGGCTGAAAATGTTCATGGAGTATTGTGATGACAGGGGTCATGGAGAATATTTATTTCATTGTGCTGACAATAGCAGGAAGCATTATGATGATTGGCATGATGCATTGTGATGACAGGGTTCATGGACCACTGAGATGAATAGAGACATGGAGCATTGTGATTACAGGGGTCTTGGAGCATTGTGATGACAAGGGCATGGAGCATTTTGATGAGAAGGACATGTAACATTCTGATGACGTGTCATGGAGCTTTGTGATGACAAGGGCATGGCACATTGTGATGGCAGGGGTCATGGAGCATTGTTATGACAGGGGTAATGGAGCATTGTGATGAGAAGGGCATGGAGCGTTGTGATTACAAGGTTTATGGAGCATTGCGATGACAAATTTGTGGACCGTTTGTATGAAAAGATTGTGGCACATTGTGATGACAAGGGTCATGGAGCATTTTTCTGACAAAGGCATGGAGCATAGTGATGACTAGGGAATGGAGAATTATGATGAAAAGAGTCCCGGATCATTGTCTTGTCAGGTGCCATGGAGTGTTGTGATGACCGTGGTCAAGGAGCGTTGTGATGATATTGGCCATGGAACATTGTGATAAGAATTTCCGGGATCACTGAGCTGAAAATGTTCATCGATTATTGTGATGACAGTGGTCATGGATCATTGTGATGACAAGGGAATGGAGCATGGTGATGACAAGGTCCTAGAGCATTGTGAGGAGAAGGCCATGGAGACTTGTGATGATAACTCTCATGGAGCATTCTGATGAAAAGGGGCATGGAGCATTGTGATTACAGGTGTCTTGGAGCACTGTGAGGACAAGAGCATGGAGCATTGTGATGAGAAGGCCATGACGCATTCTGATGACATGCGTCATGGAGATTTTTAATGACAAGGGCATGGAGCATTGTGATGACAAGGGCATGGGATATTGTGATGAAAGAGGCATGGAGAATTTTCGTGACAAGTTTCAAGGAGTATTCTGATGACAAGTGTCAGGGAGCATTGTGATGACAATTGTATTGAGAATTGTGATGACAAAGGTCATGGAGCATTGTGATGAAAAGGGCATGGAGTATTGTGATGATAGGCTTCATGGAGCGTTGTGATGACAAGTGTTATGGAACACTGTGATCACAAGGGTTTGGAGCATTTTGATGACAGAGGTCATGGATCATTTTGATTTCAAGGATCATGGAGCTTTGGGATGACAATGGCATGAAGCAATGTGATCCCAAGGTTCATGGAGGATTGTGATGACAATGGAAATGGAGTATTGTGATGACAAGCGCATAGAGCATTGTAATGACAAGGTCATGTAGCATTTTGCTGACAAAGGCATGGAGCATTGTGATGACATGTGTCATGGAGCACTTTGATGACATGCGTCATGGAGCATTGTGTATACAGGGGTCATGGAGTATTGGGTTAACAAGGGCATGGATCATTGTGATGACAAGCGTCATGGAGCATTGTGTATACAGGGGTCATGGAGCATTGTGATGACTAGGGAATGGAGCATTGTGATGACAAGAGACCTGGATCATTCTGTTGTCAGGTGTCATGTAGTGTTGTGATGACAGTGGTCATGGAGCATTGTGATGAGTAGGTGGTGGAGCATTGGGCTGAAAATGTTCATGGATTATTGTGATGACAGGGGTCATGGAGCATTGTGATGACAAGGGAATGGAGCATGGGGATGACAATGTCCAGGAGAATTGTGTTGAGAAGACCATGGAGACTTGTGATGACAAGTCTCATGGAGCATTCTGATGAAAAGGGGCATGAAGCAGTGTGATTACAGGGGTCTTTGGGCATTGTGATTACAGGAATCTTGGAGCATTGTGATGAAAAGGGCATGGATTATTGTGATGAAAAAGGCATGGAGCCTTGTCATGAGAGGGTTCAAGGAGCATACAGACATCAAGTGTCAGGGAGCATTTTGATGAGAAGTGTATTGAGCATTGTGATGACACAGGTCATGGAGCATTGTGATGATACTGGCCATGGAGCATTGTGATGAATAGGTCGTGGAGCATTGGGCTGAAAATATTCATGGATTATTGTGATGACAGGACTCATGGAGCATTGTGATGAGAAGGAAATTGAGCATGGTGATGACAATGTCCTGGAGCATTGTGATGAGAAGACCATGGAGAGTTGTGATGACAAGTCTCATGGAGCATTGTGATGAAAAGGGGCATGGAGCTCTGTGATTACAGGGGTCTTGGAGCATTGTGATGACTAGTGCATGGAAAAATGTGAAACATGTGTCATGGGTCATGGAGCTTTCTGATGACAGGTCATGAAGCATTGTGATGACAAGGGCATGGAGCATTGTTATGACTGGGGCATGGAGCATTTGTCTGACAAGGTTTATAGATTATTGTGATGAGAGTGGACATGATGCATTGTGATGACAAGGGCATGGATCATTGTGAGGAGAAGACAAAGGAGCATTCTGATGGCATGTGTCATTGAGCATTGTGATGACAAGGGCATGGAGCATTGTGATTACATGGGTCTAGGAGCATTGTGATGAAAATGGCATAGATCACTGTGATGAAAAAGGCATGGAGCCTTGTTATGACAGGATTCAAGGAGCATACAGACAACAAGTTTCAGGGAGCATTTTGATGACAAGTGTATTGAGCATTGTGATGACAAAGGTCATGAAGAATTGTGATGAGAAGACCATTGATAATTGTGATGACGAGTGTCATGTGGCATTGTGATGACAAGTGTTATGGAATATTGTGATCAGAAGGGTTTAGAGCATTGTTATGACAGAGGTCATGGAGCATTTTGATTTCATTGTGATGACAATAGCATGAAGCATTATGATGATGGGCATGGTGCATTGTCATGACAGGGTTCATGGATCATTGAGATGAAAAGGGGCATGGAGCATTGTGATTACAGGGTTCTTGGAGCATTGTGATGAGAAGGGTCATGGAGCTTTGTGATGACAATGCCATGGAACATCGTGATGGCAGGGGTCATGGAGCATTGTTATGACAGGGGTAATGGAGCATTGTGATGGCAAGGGCATGGAGCATTGTGAAGAGAAGGCCATGGAGCAATGTGATAATATGTGTCGGAGCTTTGTGAAGACAAGTGCATGGAGCAATGTGATGAGAGCGTGCATGGAGCATTGTGATGAAAATGACATCGAGCATTGTGATGCCAAGGTTCATGGATCTTTGTCATGACAAAGGTCATGGAGCATTTTGATGGCAAGGGCCTTGTGCATTGTGATGAGAAAGGCAGGGAGCATTCTCATGACAGGGTCATGGAGCAATTTGATTAAAATTGTCACGGAACATTTTGATGACAGGTGTTATGGAACATTGTGATGTCAGGGGTCATCGAACATTGTGAAGATAAGTGCATGTAGCATTGTGATGACAGGAGTGAGGGAGTATTGTGACAAATAGTGATGTAGCATTGTGATATCAGTGGTGAGAGAGCATTTTGATGAGAAGTGCATGGAGCATTGTGATGACAAATTTTATGGAGCATTGTGATGACAAGATTGGGGATCACTGTGGTGACAAGCGCATGGTGCATTGTGATGACATGTGTCATGGAGCACTGTGCTGACAAGCGCATAGAGCATTGTGATGACAAGGGTCAAAGAGCATTGTGATGAAAAGTTCATGGAGCATTGTGGTTAAAAATGTCACAGAGACTGTTGATGACCAAGGCATGGACAATTGTGATGACAAATGTCATGAAGCATTTTGATGACTGGAGTCACGGAGCATTTTGATGACAGGGGTCATGGAGCATTGTGATAACAAGGGCATGGAGCATTGTGATGACAAGTGCATGGAACATTGGTCTAATAAGTTTCATGGATTATTGTGATGACAGTTGGAATGGCGCATTGTGATGACAAGGGCATGGAGCATTGTGATGACAAGGTCATGCAATATTGTGAAGAGAGGTGTCAGGGAGCATTGTGATGACATATGTAATGGCCCATTGTGATGACAATGGCATGGAGCCTTGTGATGCCAAGTGTCATGGAGGATTCTGATGACAAAAGTAATGGAGCATTGTGATGACAATGGCTTGGATCATTGTGATGACAAGGGTCAGGGAGCATTGTGCTGAGAAGTGCATGGAGAGTTGTGATGACAAGTGTCATGGAGCATTCTGATGACAAGCTTGTGGAGAATTTTGATGACAATGGCATGGAGCACTGTGATGAAAACAGCATGGGGCATTGTGATGAAAAAGGAATGGAGCCTTTTCTTGACAGTGTTCAAGGAGGATTCTGATGACAAGTGTCAGGCAGCATTGTGATGACAAGTGTATTGAAAATTGTGATGACCATGATCATGGAGCATTGTATGAAAAGGGCATGGAGTTTTGTTATGACAGGCATCATGGAGCGTTGTGATGACAAGTGTTATGGAACATTGTGTTCACAAGGGTATGGAGCATTGTGATGACAGAGGTCATGGATCATTTTGATTTCAAGGAGCATGGAACATTGTGATGACAAGGGCATGAAGCAATGTGATCCCAAGTTTCATGGAGGATTGTGATGACAAAGGAAATGGAGTATTGTGATGACAAGCGCATAGAGCATTGTAAACGAATGGTCATGTAGCATTTTACTGACAAAGGAATGGAGCATTGTGGTCACATGTGTCATGGAGCACTGTGATGACACGCGTCATGGAGCATTGTTAATACACGGGTCATGGAGCATTGGGATGACAAGGGCATGGATCATTGTGATGACAAGTGTCATGGAGCACTGGGCTGAAATTGTTCATGGAGTGTTGTAATGACAGGGGTCATGGAGCATTGTGATGACTAGGGAATGGAGCATTGTGATGACAAGAGTACTGGATCATTGTGTTGTCTAGTGTCATGAAGTGTTGTGATGACCGTGTTCAAGGAGCATTGTGATGATATTGGCCATGAAGCATTGTGATGAGTAGGTCGTGGAGCATTGGGCTGAAAATGTTCATAGACTATTGTGATGACAGGGGTCATGGAGCATTGTGATGAGAAGGGAATGGGGCATGGTGATGACAAGGTCCTGGAGCATTGTGATGAGAAAACAGTGGAGACTTGTGATGACAATTCTCATGGCACATTCTGATGAAAAGGGGCATGGAGCATTGTGATTACAGGGGTCTTGGAACATTGTGATGACAAGGGCATGGAGCATTGTGAGGAGAAGACCAAGGAGCATTCTGATGGCATGCGTCATTGAGCTTTGTGATGACAATGGCATGGAGCATTGTGATCACATGGGTCTTGGAGCATTGTGATGAAAAGGGCATGGATCATTGTGATGAAAAAGGCATGGAGCCTTGTCATGACAGGGTTCAAGGAACATACAGACAACAAGTGTCAGGGAGCATTTTGATGATAAGTGTATTGAGCATTGTGATGACAAAGTTCATGGAGCATTGTGATGAGAAGACCATGGATAATTGTGATGACGAGCGTCATGTGGCATTGTGATGACAAGTGTTATGGAATATTGTGATCAGAAGGGTTTAGAGCATTGTTATGACAGAGGTGATGGAGCATTTTGATTTCATTGTGATGACAATAGCATGAAGCATTATGATGATGGGCATGGTGCATTGTGATGACAGGGTTCATGGATCATTGAGATGAAATGGGGCATAGAGCATTGTGATTACAGTGTTCTTGGAGCATTGTGATGAGAAGGGTCATGGAGCATTGTGATGACAAGGCCATGGAACATTGTGATGGCAGGGGTCATGGAGCATTTTTATGAGAGTGGTAATGGAGCATTGTGATGGCAAGGGCATGGAACATTGTGATGAGAAGGCCATGGAGCATTCTGATGACATCTGTCATGGAGCTTTGTGATGACAAGGACATGGAGCATTGTGATGCCAAGTGTCATGGATCTTTGTGATGAAAAAGGTCATGGAGCATTTTGATGTCAAGGGCGTTGTGCATTGTGATGAGAAATGTAGGGAGCATTCTCATGACAGGGTCTTTGAGCAATTTGATGAAAAGTGCCATGGATCATTTTGATGACAGGTGTTATGGAACATTGTGATGTCAGGGGTCATCGAACATTGTGATGATAAGTGCATGTAGCATTGTGATGACAGGAGTGAGGGAGTATTGTGACAAATAGTGATGTAGCATTGTGATATCAGTGGTGAGAGAACATTTTGATTAGAAGTGCATGGAGCACTGTGATGACAAATTTTATGGAGCATTGTGATGACAAGATTGTGGAGCACTGTGATGACAAGCGCATGGTGCATTGTGATGACATGTGTCATGCAGCATTGTGCTGACAAGATCATGGAGCATTGTGATGACAAGGGTCAAAGAGCATTGTGATGAAAAGTTCATGGAGCATTGTGGTTAAAAAGGTCATAGAGACTGTTGATGACCCGGGCAAGGACCATTGTGATGAAAAAGGTCATGAAACATTGTGATGAATGGAGTCACGGAGCATTGTGATGACAGGGGTATTGGAGCATTGTGATGACAAGGGCATGGAACATTGGTCTAATAAGTTTCATGGATTATTGTGATGACAGTTGGAATGGCGCATTGTGATGACAAGGGCATGGATCATTGTGATTACAAGTGTCATGGAGCACTGGGCTGAATATGTTCATGGAGTGTTGTGATGACAGGGGTCATGGAGCATTGTGATGACTAGGGAATGGAGCATTGTGATGACAAGAGTCCCGGATCATTGCGTTGTCAGGTGTCATGGAGTGTTGTGATGACAGTGGTCATGGAGCATTGTGATGATATTGGCAATGGAGCATTGTGAGGTGTAGGTCGTGGAGCATTGGGCTGAAAAAGTTTATGGACTATTGTGATGACAGGGGTCATGGAGCATTGTGATGACAAGGGAATGGAGCATGGTGATGACAAGAGCCTGGAGCATTTTGATGAGAAGTCCATGGAGACCTGATGACAAGTATCATGGAGCATGCTGATGAAAAGGGGCATGGAGCATTGTGATTACAGGGGTCTTGGAGCATTGTGATGACAAGGGCATGGATTATTGTGATGAAAAGGCATGGAGCCTTTCCTGATAGGGTTCAAGGAGCATACTGACGACAAGTGTCAGGGAGCATTGTGATTCCAAGTGTATTGAGAATTGTGATGACAAATATCATGGACCATTGTGATGAGAAGACCATGGATAATTGTGATGATGAGCGTCATGGGGTGTTGTGGTGATAAGTGTTATGGAACATTGTGATCACAAGGGTTTGGAGCATTATGATGACAGAGATCATGTAGAATATTGATTTCATTGTGATGACAATAGCCTGAAGCATTATGATGACGGGCATGGTGCATTGTGAAGACAGGGTTCATGGAGCATTGAGATATAAAGGGGCATGGAACATTGTGTTTATAGGGATCTTGGAGCATTGTGATGACAAGGGCATGCAGCATTGTGATGTGAAGCCAATGGAACATTCTGATGACATGCGTCATGGAGCTTTGTGATGACAAGGGCATGGAACTTTGTGATTTAAGGGGCCTTCAGCATTGTGATGACAGCTGTCATGGAACCTTGTGATGACTAGACCGTGGAACATTGTGATGGCAGGGGTCATGGTGCATTGTTATGACAGATGTAATGGAGCATTTTGGTGAGAAGGGTATGGATCATTGGTCTGAAATGTTTCAGGGATTATTGTGATGAGAGTGGGCATGGAGCATTGTGATGACAAGTGTCATGGAGCTTTGTGATGACAAAGGCATTGAGCAATATGATGGGAGTGTTCATGGAGCATTGTGATGACAATGACATGGAGCATTGTGATGCCAAGGGTCATGGAGATTTGTGATGACAAGTCATGGAGCATTTTGATGACAAGGGCATGGTGCATTGTGATGAGAAGGGCAGGGATCATTTTGATGACCGGGTCATGCAGCAATTTGATGAAAAGTGTAATGGAACATTTTGATGGCAGGGGTTAGAGAACATTGTGATGTCAGGGGTCTTGGAGCTTTGGGAGGAAAAGGATCATGGAGCATTTTGATGACAGTGTTTATGGAACATTGTGATGTCAGGGGTCATGGAACATTGTGAAGATAAGGGGATGTAGCAGTGTGATGACAGGGTCATGGAATATTTTGATTACAGGGGTGAGGGAGTATTGGGATGACTAGTGATGGAACACTGTGATATATCTGGTGAGAGAGCATTTTGATGAGAAGTGCATGGAGCACTGTGATTACAAGGTTTATGGAGCATGTCAATGACAAATTTGTGGACCGTTGTGATGAAATGTGTGTGACACATTTTGAAGACAATTGTCATGGAGCAATGTTCTCACAAAGAAATGGAGCATTTTGATGACAAGGGTCACAGAAAATTGTGATGAAATGTTCATGGAGCATTGTGGTTACAAAGGTCACAGAGCCTTGTGATGACACGTGCATGGACCATTGTGATGACAAACGTTATGAAACATTGTGATGACTGGAGTCACGGAGCATTGTGATGACAGTGGTCATGGAGCATTGTGCTGAGAAAGGCATAGAGCATTGTGATGACAAGGGTCAAAGAGCATTGTGATGAAAAGTTCATGGAGCATTGTGGTTATAAAGGTCACAGAGACTGTTGATGATGACGGCATGGACCATTGTGGTGACAAAGTTCATGAAGCATTGTGATGACTGGAGTCACGGAGCATTGTGATGACAGGGGTCATGAAGCATTGTGATAACAAGGACATGGAGCATTGTGATGACAAGGGCAAGGAGTATTCGTCTAATATGTTTCATGGATTATTGCGATGACAGTTGGAATGGTGCATTGTGATGACAAGGGCATGGAGCATTGTGATGACCAGGTCATGCAGTATTGTGAAGACAGGTGTCAGGGAGCATTGTGATGACATATGTAATGGCACATTGTGATGACAATGGCATGGAGCATTGGGATGCCAAGTGTCATGGAGGATTCCGATGACAAAGGTTATGGAGCATTGTGATGACAATGGCTTGGAGCATTGTGATGACAAGGGTCAGGGAGCATTGTGCTGACAAGTGCATGGAGAATTGTGATGACAAGGGTCATGGAGCATTCTGATGAAAAGCTTGTGGAGTATTTTGATGACAATGTCATGGAGCATTGTGATGAAAACGGCATGGGGCATTGTGTTGAAAAAGACATGGAGCCTTTTCGTGACAGGTTTCAAGGAGCATTCTGACGACAAGTGTCAGGGAGCATTGTGATGACAAGTGCATTGAGAATTGTGATGACAAAGGTCATGGAGCATTGCGATGAAAAGGGCATGGAGTATTGTGATGACAAGCATCATGGAGCGTTGTGATGACAAGTGTTATGGAACATTATGATCACAAGACTTTGGAGCATTGTGATGACAGAGGTCATGGATCATTTTGATTTCAAGGAGCATGGAGCATTGTGAGGACAAGGGCATGAAGAAAGGTGATCCCACGTTTCATGGAGGATTGTGATGACAATGGAAATGGAGTATTGTGATGACAAGCGCATAGGGCATTGTAATGACAAGGTCATGTAGCATTTTGCTGACAAAGGCATGGAGCATTGTAATGACATGTGTCATGGAGCACTGTGATGACAAGCGTCACGGATCATTGTGAATACCGGGGTCATGGAGCATTGGGATGACAAGTGCATGGATCATTGTGATGACAGTGTCATGGAGCACTGGGCGGAAAATTTTCATGGAGTGTTGTGATGACAGGGGTCATGGAGCATTGTGATGACTAGGGAATGGAGCATTGTGATGACAAGAGTCCCGGATCATTGTGTCGTCAGGTGTCATGGAATGATGTGATGACAGTGGTCATGGAGCTTTGAGATGATATTGGCCATGGAGCATTGTGATGAATAGGTCGTGGAACATTTGGCTGAAAATATTCATGGATTATTGTGATGACAGTGGTCATGGAGCATTGTGATGACAAGGTAATGGTGCATGGTGATGACAAGGTCCTGGAGCATTGTGTTGAGAAGACCATGGATACATATAATGACAATTCTCATGGAGCATTCTGATGAAAAGGGGCATGGAACATTGTAATTACAGGGGTCTTGGAGCATTGTGATGATTAGGGCATGGAACACTGGATACATTGGTCATGGGTCATGGAGCTTTGTGATGACAAGTCATGGATCATTGTGATGACAAGGGCATGGATCATTGTGATGACAGGGCCATGGAGCTTTGGTCTGACAAGATTCATAGATTATTGTGATGACAGTGGACATGGTGCACTGTGATGACAAGGGCATGGATCATTGTGAAGAGCAGGTCATGGAGTATTGTGAAGACAGGTGTCAGGGAGCATTGTGATGACATATGTCATGATCCATTGCGATGACAATGGCTGGGAGTATTGTGATGCCAAATGTAATGGAGGATTGTGATGACAAATATAATGGAGCATTGTGATGACTAGGGCTTGGAGCATTATGATGACAATGGCCATTGAGAATTTTCATGACAAGGTCGTGAAGCATTGTGATGAAAAGTTCCTGGAACACTGTGATGAGAAAACCATGGAGCCTTGTGATGACAAGTCTCCTGGAGCATACTGATGAAAATGGGCATGGAACATGGTGATTAGAGGGGTCTTGGCACATTGTGATGACAAGGGCATGGAGCATTGTGAGGAGAAGGCCAAGGAGCATTCTGATGGCATGCGTCATTGAGCTATGTGATGACAAGGGCATGGAGCACTGTGATTACAGGGGTCTTGAAGCATTGTGATGAAAAGGGCATGGATCATTGTGATGAAAAATTCATGGAGCCTTGTCATGACAGGATTCAAGGAGCAGGCAGACAACAAGTGTCAGGGAACATTTTGATGACAACTGTACTGAGCATTGTGATGACAAAGGTCATGGAGCATTGTGATGACTGGAGTCACGGAGCATTGTGATGACAGGGGTCATGGAGCATTGTGATAACAAGGGTATGGAGCATTGTGATGGCAATGTCATGGAGCATTGGTCTAATAAGTTTCATGGATTAATGCGATGACATTTGGAATGGTGCATTGTGATGACAAGGCCATGGAGCATTGTGATGACCAGGTCATGGAGTATTGTGAAGACAGGTGTCAGCGAGCATTGTGATGACATATGTAATGGCCCATTGTGATGACAATGGCATGGAGCACTGTGATGCCAAGTGTCATGGAGGATTCTGATGACAAAGGTAATGGAGCATTGTGATGACAATGGCTTGGAGCATGGTGATGACAAGGGTCAGGGAGCATTGTGCTGACAAGTGCATGGAGAATTGTGATGACAAGGGTCATGGAGTATTCTGATGACAAGCTTGTGGACTATTTTGATGACAATGGCATGGAGCATTGTGATGAAAACGGCATGGGGCATTGTGATGAAAAAGGCATGGAGTCTTTTCGTTAAAGGGGTCAAGGAGCATTCTGACGACAAGTGTCAGGGAGCATTGTGATGACAAGTGTATTCAGAATTGTGATGAGAAAGGTCATGGAGCATTGTGATGAAAACGGCATGGAGTATTGTGATTACAGGCATCATGGAGAGTTGTGATGACAAGTGTTATGGAACATTGTGATCACAAGAGTTTGGAGCATTGTGATGACTGAGGTCATGGATCATTTTGATTTCAAGGAGCATGGAGCATTGTGATGACAAGGGCATGAAGCAATGTGATCCCACGTTTCATGGAGGATTGTGATGACAATGGAAATGGAGTATTGTGATGACAAGCGCATAGAGCATTGTAATGACAAGGTCATGTAGCATTTTGCTGACAAAGGCATGGAGCATTGTAATGACATGTGTCATGGAGCACTGTGATGACAAGCGTCACGGATCATTGTGAATACAGGGTTCATGGAGCATTGGGATGACAAGTTAATGGATAATTTTGTTTAAAAGTGTCATGGAGCACTGGGCTGAAAATTTTCATGGAGTGTTGTGATGACAGGGGTCATGGAGCATTGTGATGACTAGGGAATGGAGCATTGTGATGACAAGAGTCCCGGATCATTGTGTCGTCAGGTGTCATGGAGTGTTGTGATGACAGTGGTCATGGAGTTTTGAGATGATATTGGCCATGGAGCATGGTGATGAATAGGTCGTGGATCATTGGGCTGAAAATATTCATGGATTATTGTGATGAGAGAGGTCATGGAGCATTGATATGGCAAGGTAATGGAGCATGGTGATGACAAGTTCCTGGAGCATTGTGATGAGGAGACCATGGATACTTATGATGACAATTCTCATGGAGCATTCTTATTAAAAGGGGCATGGAGCATTGTGATTACAGGGGTCTTGGAGCATTGTGATGACTAGGGCATGGAACACTGTGATACACGGGTCATGGGTCATGGAGCTTTGTGATGACAAGTCATCGAGCATTGTGATGACAAGGGCATGGAGCATTGTGATGACAGGGGCATGGAGCATTGGTCTGACAAGATTCAGAGATTATTGTGATGACAGTGGACAAGGTGCATTGTGATGACAAGGGCATGGATCATTGTGAAGAGAAGGTCATGGAGTATTGTGAAGACAAGTGTCAGGGAGAATTGTGATGACATATGTCATGGTCCATTGTGATGACAATGGCTGGGAGTATTGTGATGCCAAATGTAATGGAGGATTGTGATGAAAAATATAAAGGAGCATTGTAATGACTAGGGCTTAGAGCATTATGATGATAATGGCCACTGAGAATTTTCATGACTAGGTCGTGAAGCATTGTGATGACAATTTCCTGGAGCATTGTGATGAGAAAACCATGGAGCCTTGTGATGACACGTCTCCTGGAGCATACTGATGAAATGGGGCATGGAGCATTGTGATTAGAGGGGTCTTGGCACATTGTGATGACAAGGGCATGGAGCATTGTGAGGAGAAGGCCAAGGAGCATTCTGATGGCATGCGTCATTGAGCTTTCTGATGACAAGGGCATGGAGCACTGTGATTACAGGGGTCTTGGAGCATTGTGATGAAAAGGGCATGGATCATTGTGATGAAAAAGGCATGGAGCCTTGTCATGACAGAGTTCAAGTACCATGCAGACAACAAGTGTCAGGGAACATTTTGATGACAAGTGTACTGAGCATTGTGATGACAAAGGTCATGGAGCACTGTGATGAGAAGTCCATGGATAACTGTGATGACAAGCGTCATGGGGCATTGTGATGACAAGTGATATGGAATATTGTGATCACAAGGGTTTGGGTCATTGTTATAACAGAGGTCATGGAGCATTTTGATTTCATTGTGATGACAATAGCATGAAGCATTATGATGATGGGCATGGTGCATTGTGATGACAGTGTTCATGGATCATTGAGATGAAAAGGGGCATAGAGCATTGAGATTACAGTGTTCTTGGAGCATTGTGATGAGAAGTGTCATGGAGACTTGTAATGACAAGGCCATGGAACATCGTGATGGCAGGGGTCATGGAGCATTGTTATGACAGGGTTAATGGAGCATTGTGATGGCAAGGGCATGGAGCATTGTGATGACAATTCATGGAGCATTTTGATGACAAGGGTGTGGTGCATTTTGATGAGAAGGGCAGGGAGCATTTTAATGACAGGGTCATGGAACAATTTGATGAAAAGTGTCATGGAACATTTTGATGACAGGTGTTATGGAACATTGTGATGTCAGGGGTCATGGAGCATATTGATGAAAAGGATCATGGAGCAGTTTGATGATAGGTGTTATGGAACATTTTGATATCAGGTGTCATCGAACATTGTGATCATATGTGAATGTAGCACTGTGATGACAAATGCCATGAAACATTGTGATTACAGTGGTGAGGGAGTATTGTGACAAACAGTGATGTAGCATTGTGATATCAGTGGTGAGAGAGCATTTTCATGAGAAGTGCATGGAGCATTGTGATGACAGGTTTTATGGAGCATTGTGATGACAAATTTGTGGAGCATTGTGATGACAAGCGCATGGTGCATTGTGATGACATGTGTCACGGAGCATTGTGCTGAGAAAGGCATAGAGCATTTTGATGACAAGGGTCATAGAGCATTGTGATGAAAATTTCATGGAGCATTGTGGTTAAAAATGTCACAGAGACTGTTGATGACGAGGACATGGACAATTGTGATGACAAAGTTCATGAAGCATTGTGATGACTGCAGTCACGGAGCATTGTGATGACAGGGGTCATGGAGCATTGTGATAACAAGGGCATGGAGTATTGTGATGACAAGGGGATGGAACTGTGGTCTATTTAGGTTCATGGATTATTGTGATGACAGTTGGAATGGGGCATTGTGATGACAAGGGCGTGGAGCATTGTGATGCCAATTGTCATGAAGGATTCTGCTGACAAATGTAATTGAGCATTGTGATGACAATGGCTTGGAGCATTGTGATGACAAGTGCCAGGGAGCATTGTGCTGACAAGTGCATGGAGATTTGTGATGACAAGGGTCATGGAGCATTCTGATGACAAGCTTGTGGAGTATTTTGATGACAATGGCATGGAGCATTGTGATGAAAACGGCATGGGGCATTGTGATGAAAAAGGAATGGAGCCTTTTCGTGACAGGTTCAAGGAGCATTCTGACGACAAGTGTCAGGGAGCATTGTGATGACAAGTGTATTGAGAATTGTGATGACAAAGGTCATGGAGCATTGTGATGAAAAGGTCATGGAGTATTGTGATGACAGGCATCATGGATCGTTGTGATGACAAGTGTTATGGAACATTGTGATCACAAGGGATTTGAGCATTTTGATGAGAGAGGTCATGGATCATTTTGATTTCAAGGAGCATGGAGTATTGTGAGGACAAGGGCATGAAGATAGGTGATCCCAAGTTTCATGGAGGATTGTGATGACAATGGTAATGGAGTATTGTGATGACAATAGCATAGAGCATTGTAATGACAAGGCCATGTAGCATTTTCCTGACAAAGGCATGGAGCATTGTGATGATATGTGTCATGGAGCACTGTGATGACAAGCGTCACGGAGCATTGTGAATATAGGGGTCATGGAGCATTGGGATGACAAGGGCATGGATCATTGTGATGGCAAGGTTCATGGAGCATTGGGCTGAAAATGTTCATGGAGTATTGTGATGACAGGGGTCATGGGGCATTGTGTTGAGAAGAACATGGAGATTTGTGATGACAAGTCTCATGGAGCATTCTGATGAAAAGGGTCCTGGAGCATTGAGATTACAGGGGTCTTGGAGCAGTGTGATGACAAGGGCATGAATTATTGTGATGACAAATTCATGGAGACTTTTCATGACAGTGTTCAAGGAGCATACTGACGAAAAGTGTCAGGGAGCATTATGATGACAAGGGTATTGAGTGTTGTGATGAAAAAGATCATGGAGCATTGTGATGAGAAGAGCATGGATAATTGTGATGATGAGCGTCATGGGGTGTTGTGGTGATAAGTGTTATGCAACATTGTGATCACAAGGATTTGGAGCATTTTGATGACAGAGATCATGGAGAATATTGATTTCATTGTGATAACAATAGCCTGAAGCATTATGATGATGGGCATGGTGCACTGTGATGACAGAGTTCATGTAGCATTGAGATGAAAAGGGGCATGGAGCATTGAGTTTACAGTGGCCTTGGAGCATTGAGATGACAAGGGCATTGAGCATTGTGATATGAAGGCCATGGAACATTCTGATGACAGGCGTCATGGAGTTTTGTGATGACAATGGCATGGAGCATTGTGATTTAAGGGGCCATCAGCATTGTGATGACAGTTGTCATGGAACCTTGTGATGACTAGGCCGTGGAACACTGTGATGGCAGGAATCATGGTGCATTGTTATGAGAGAGTTAATGGAGCATTGTGATGAGAAGGGCATGGAACATTGGTCGGAAATATTTCATGGATTATTGTGATGAGAGTGGGCATGGAGCATTGTGATGACAAGGGTACGGAACACTATGATACATGGGTCATGCAGGATTGTAATGACAAGGGCATGGAGCATTGTGATGAGAAGGGCATCGAGCATTGTGAAGACAAGTGTCATGGAGCTTTGTGATGACAAGGGCATTGAGCAATATGATGGGAGTGTTCATGGAGCATTGTGATGACAATGACATGGAGCATTGTGATGCCAAGGTTCATGGAGCTTTGTGATGACAAGTCATGGAGCATTTTGATGAAAAGGGCATGGTGCATTGTGATGAGAAGGGCAGGGAGTATTTTGATGACCGGGTCATGCAGCAATTTGATGAAAAGTGTAATGGAACATTTTGATGGCAGGGGTTATAGAACATTGTGATGTCAGGTGTCTTCGAGCTTTGGGATGAAAAGGATCATGGAGCATTTTGATGACAGGGGTTATGGAACATTGTGATGTCAGGGGTCATGGAACATTGTGATGATAAGGGGATGTAGCAATGTGATGACAGGGTCATGGAACATTGTGATTACAGGGGTGAGGGAGTATTGGGATGACTAATGATGGAACACTGTGATATCTCTGGTGAGAGAGCATTTTGATGAGAAGTGCATGGAGCATTTTGATTACAAGCTTTATGGAGCATGGCAATGACAATTTTGTGGACCGCTGTGATGAAATGCACGTGGCACATTGTGAAGACAATGGTCATGGAGCATTGTTCTCACAAAGAAATGGAGCATTGTGACGACAAGGGTCACAGAGAATTGTGATGAAAAGTTCATGGAGCATTGTGGTTACAAAGGTCACAGAGCCTTGTGATGAAACGGGCATGGACCATTGTGATGACAAACGTTATGAATCATTGTCATGACTGGAGTCACGGAGCATTTTGATGACAAGGGTCATGGAGCATTGTGATGACATGTGTCATGGAGCATTGTGCTGACAAGTGCATGGAGCATTGTGATGACAAGGGTCAAAGAGCATTGTGATGACAAGTCATGGAGCATTGTGGTTAAAAAGGTCACAGATACTGCTGATGACGAGGACATGGACAATTGTGATGACAAAGTTCATGAAGCATTGTGATGACTGGAGTCACGGAGCATTGTGATGACAGGGGTCATGGAGCATTGTGATAACAAGGGCATGTAGCATTGTGATGACAAGGGGATGGAACAGTGGTCTATTGTGTTTCATGGATTATTGTGATGACAGTTGGAATGGGGCATTGTGAGGACAATGGCATGGAGCATTGTGATGCCAAGTGTCATGTAGGATACTGATGACAAAGGTAATGGAGCATTGTGATGACAATGGCTTGGAGCATTGTGATGACAAGAGTAAAGGAGCATTGTGCTGAGAAGTGCATGGAAAATTGTGATGACAAAGGTCATGGAACATTCTGATGACAAGCTTGTGGAGTATTTTGATGACAATGGCATGGAGCATTGTGATGAAAAAGGCATGGAGCCTTTTCTTGACAGGGTTCAAGGAGCATTCTGACGACAAGGGTCAGGGAGCATTCTGATGACAAGTGTATTGACAATTGTGATGAGAAAGGTCATGGAGCATTGTGATGAAAAGGGCATGGAGTATTGTGATGACAGGCATCATGGAGCGTTGTGATGACAAATGTTATGGAACATTGTAATCACAAGGGATTTGAGCATTTTGATGACAGTGCTCATGGATCATTTTGATTTCAAGGAGCATGGAGCACTGTGATTACAAGTGCATAAAGCAATGTGATCCCAAGGTTCATGGAGGATTGTGATGACAATGGTATGGTGTATTGTGATGACAAGCGCATAGAGCATTGTAATGACAAGGCCATGTACCATTTTGCTGACAAAGGCATGGAGCATTGTGATGACAGGTGTCATTGAGCACTGTGATGACAAGCGTCACGGAGCATTGTGAATACAGGGGTCATGGAGCATTGGGATGACAAGTGCATGGATCATTGTGATGGAAATGTTCATTGAGCATTGGGCTGAAAATGTTGATGGAGTACTGTGATGACAGGGTTCATGGAGCATTGTGATGACTAGGGTATGGAGAATTGTGATGACAAGAGTCCTGGATCATTGTATTGTCAGGTGTAATGGAGTGTTGTGATGACAGTGGTCATTTAGAATTGTAATGATATTGGCCATGGAGCATTGTGATTATAAGGTCATGGAGCATTTGGCTGAAAATATTCATGGAGTATTTTTATGACAAGGGAATGTAGCATTGTGATGACAAAGTCCTGGAGCATTGTGATGAGAAGACCATGGAGACTTTTGATGAGAAGTCTCATGGAGCATTCTGTTGAAAAGGGGCATGGAGCATTGTGATTACAGGGGTCTTGGAACATTGTAATGACAAGGGCATGGATCATGGTGATGAGAAGGCCATGGAGCATTCTGATGACATGTGTCATGGAGCTTTGTGATGACAAGGTCATGGAGCATTGTGATTACAGGGATCTTGGAGCATTGTGATGAAAAGGGCATCGATCATTGTGAAGAAAAAGGCATAGAGCCTTGTCATGACAGTGTTCTAGGAGCATACTGACGACAAGTGTCAGGGAGCATTGTGATGACAAGTGTATTGAGCGTTGTGATGACAAAGGTCATGGAGCATTGTGATGAGAAGACCATAGATAACTGTGATGATGAGCGTCTTGGGGTGTGGTGATGATAAGTGTTATGGACGATTGTGATCACAAGGTTTCGGAGTATTATGATGACAGAGGTCATGGAGCATTTTGATTTCATTGTGATGACAATAGCCTGAAGCATTATGATGATGGGCATGGTGCATTGTGATGACAGGTTTCATGGAGGACTGAGATGAAAATGGGCATGGAGAATTGTGATTACAGGTGTCTTGGAGCATTGTGATGACAAGGGCATGGAGCATTGTGATGTGAAGGACATGGAACATTCTGATGACATGCGTCAGGGAGCTTTGTGATTACAACGGCATGGAGCATTGTGATTACAGGGGTCTTGAACATTGTGATGAGAAAGGTCATGGAGCATTGTGATGACAAGGCCATGTAACATCGTGATGGCAGGTGTCATGGAGCATTGTGCTGACAAGCGCATAGAACACTGTGATGACAAGGGTCAAAGAGCACTGTGATGAAAAGTTCATGGAGAATTGTGGTTAAAAATGTCACAGAGACTGTTGATGACGAGGGCATGGAACACTGTGATGACAAAGGTCATGAAGCATTGTGATGACTGGAGTCACGGAGCACTGTGATGACAGTGGTCATGGAGCATTGTGATAACAAGGGCATGGAGCATTGTGATGACCAGGTCATGCAGTATTGTGAAGACAGGTGTCAGGGAGCATTGTGATGGCATGCGTAATGGCCCATTGTGATGACAATGGCATGGAGCATTGTGATGCCAAGTGTCATGAAGAATTCTGATGACAAAGGTAAAGGAGCATTGTGATGACAATGGCTTGGAGCATTGTGATGACAAGGGTCAGGGAGCACTGTGCTGACAAGTGCATGGAGATTTGTGATTACAAGGGTCATGGAGCATTCTGATGACAAGCTTGTGGAGTATTTTGATGACAATGGCATGGAACATTGTGATGAAAATGGCACGGGGCATTGTTATGAAAGAGGCATGGAGCCTTTTCGTGACAGGGTTCAAGGAGCATACTGCTGACAAGTGTCAGGGAGCATTGTGATGACAAGTGTATTGAGAATTGTGATGAGAAAGGTCATGGAGCATTGTGATGAAAAGGGCATGGAGTATTGTGATGACAGGCATCATGGAGCGTTGTGATGACAAGAGTTATGGAACATTGTGATCACAAGGGTTTGGAGCATTGTGATGACAGAGGTCTTGGATCATTTTGATTTCAAGGTGCATGGAGCATTGTGATGACAAGGGCATGAAGCAATGTGATCCCAAGGTTCATGGAGGATTGTTATGACAATGGAAATGGAGTATTGTGATGACAAGCGCATACAGCAGTGTAATGACAAGGTCATGTAGCATTTTGCTGACAAATGCATGGAGCATTGTGATGACATGTGTCATGAGGCACTGTGATGACAAGCGTCACGGAGCATTGTGAATACAGGGGTCATGGACCATTGGGATGAAAAGGGCATGGATCACTGTGATGACAAGTGTCATGGAGCACTGGGCTGGAAATGTTCATGGAGTGTTTTGATGACAGGGGTCATGGAGCATTGTGATGACTAGGGAATGGAGCATTGTGATGACAAGAGTCCCGGATCATTGTGTTGTCGGGTATCATGGAGTGTTGTGATGACAGTGGTCATGGAGCATTGTGATGTTATTGGCCATGGAGCATTGTGATGAGTAGGTCATGGAGCATTGGGCTGAAAATGTTCATGGATTATTGTAATGATAGTGGTCAAGGAGCATTGTGATGACACGGGAATGGAGCATGGTGATGACAGGGTCCTGGAGCATTGTGATGAGAAGACCATGGAGTCTTGTGATGCCAAGTATCATGGAGCATTCTGATGAAAAGGGGCATGGAGCATTGTGATTACAGGTGTCTTGGAGCATTGTGATGTTTAAGGCACGGAGCATTGTGATGAGAAGGACATGGAGCATTCTGATGACATGCGTCATGGAATTTTTTGATGACAAGGGCATGGAGCATTGTGATTACAGGGATCTTGGAGCATTGTGATGAAAAGGCCATGGATCATTGTGATGAAAAAGGCATGGAGCCTTGTCATGACAGGGTTCAAGGAACATACTGATGACAAGTGTCAGGGAGCATTGTGATGACAAGTGTTTTAAGCACTGTGATGACAAAGATTATGGAGCATTGTGATGAGAAGACCATGGATAATTGTGATGATGAGCGTCATGGGGTTTTGTGATGATAAGTGTTATGGAACATTGTGATCACAAGGGTTTGGAGCATTATGATGACAGAGGTCATGGAGATTATTGATTTCATTGTGATGACAATAGCCTGAAGCATTATGATGATGGGCATTGTGCACTGTGATAACAGGGTTCATAGAGCATTGAGATGAAAAGGGTCATGGAGCATTGTGTTTACAGTGGTCTTGGAGCATTGTGATGACAAGGGCATGGAGCATGGTGATGAGAAGGCCATGGAACATTCTGATGACATGTGTCATGGAGCTTTGTGATGACAAAGGCATGGAGCATTGGGATTACAGTGGTCTTCAGCCTTGTGATGACAAGTGTCATGGAACCTTGAGATGACTAGGTCGTGGAACATTGTGATGGCAGGGGTCATGGTGCATTGTTATGACAGAGGTAATGGATCATTGTGATAAGAACGGCATGGAACATTGGTCTCAAATGTTTCATGAATTATTGTGATGAGAGTGGGCATGGAACATTGTGATGACATGGGTACAGAACAGTATGATACTTGGGTAATGGTGGATTGTAATGACAAGGGAATGGAGTATTGTGATGAGAAAGGCATGGAACATTGTGATGACAAGTGTCATGGAGCTTTGTGATGACAAGGGCATTGATCAATGTTATGAGTGGGTTCATGGAGCATTGTGATGACAATGACATGGAGCATTGTGATTCCAAGGGTCATGGAGTTTTGTGACGACAAATCATGGAGCATTTTGATGACAAGGTCATGATGCATTGTGATGAGAAGGGCAGGGAGAATATTGATGACCCAGTCATGCAGGAATTTGATGAAAAGTATAATGGGACATTTTGATGGCAGGGGTTATAGATCATTTTGATGTCAGGGGGCTTGGATCTTTAGGATGAAAAGGGTCATGGAACATTTTGATGACAGGGGTCATGGAACATTGTGAAGATAAGGGGATTTAGCAGTGTGATGACAGGGTCATGGAACATTGTGATTACAAGGGTGAGGGAGTATTGTGATGACTAGTGATGGAACACTGTGATATCTCTGGTGAGAGAGCATTTTGATGAGAAGTGCATGGAGCATTGTGATTACAAAGTTTATGGAGCATTGCAATGAGAAGGTTGTGGACCGTTGTGATGAAATGCGCGTGGCACATAGTGAAGACAATGGTCATGGAGCATTGTTCTGACAAAGACATGGAGCACTGTGATGACAAGGGTCAAAGAGCATTGTGATGAAACGTTCATGGAGCATTGTGGTTAAAAAGGTCACAGAGACTGTTGATGATGAGGGCATGGACCATTGTGATGACAAAGGTCATGAAGCATTGTGATGACTGGAGTCACGGAGAATTGTGATGACAGGGGTCATGGAGCTTTGTGATATCAAGGGCATGGAGCATTGTGATGACAAGGGCATGGATCATTGGTCTAATAAGTTTCATGGATTATTGCAATGACAGTTGGAATGGTGCATTGTGATGACAAGGGCATGGAGCATTGTGAAGACCAGGTTATACAGTATTGTGAAGACAGGTGTTAGGTAGCATTGTGATGATATATGTAATGGCCCATTGTGATGACAATGGCATGGAGCATTGTGATGCAAGTGTCATGGAGGATTCTGATGACAAAGGTAATGGAACAGTGTGATGACAATGGCTTGGAGCATTGTGATGACAAGGGTCAGGGAGCATTGTGCTGACAAGTGCATGGAGAATTGTGATGACAAGGGTCATGGAGCATTTAGATGACAATCTTGTGGAGTATTCTGATGACAATGGCATGGAGCATTGTGATGAAAACTGCATGGGTCATTGTGAGGAAAATGTCATGGAGCCTTTTCGTGACAGGGTTCATGGAGCATTCTGCTGACAAGTGTCAGGGAGCATTGTGATGACAAGTGTATTGAGAATTGTGATGACAAAGCTCATGGAGCATTGTGATGAAAAGTGCATGGAGTATTGTGATGACAGGCATCATGGAGCGTTGTGATGACAAGTGTTATGGAACATGGTGATCACAAGTGTTTGGAACATTGTGATGACACAGGTCATGGATCATTTTGATTTCAAGAAGCATGGAGCATTGTGATGACAAGGGCATGAAACAATGTGATACCAAGGTTCATGGAGGATTTTGATGACAATGGTAATGGAGTATAGTGATGACAAGCGCATAGAACATTGTAATGACAAGTTCATGTAGCATTTTGCTGAAAAGGCATGGAGCATTGTGATCACATGTGTCATGTAGCACTGTGATGCCATGCATCACAGAGCATTGTGAATACATTGGTCATGGAGCATTGGAATGAAAAGGGCATGGATCATTGTGATGACAAGCTTCATGGAAGATTGGGCTGAAAATGTTCATGGAGTATTGTGATGACAGGGGTCATGGAGCATTGTGATGACAAGAGTCCCGGATCACTGTGTTGTCAGGGGTAATGGAATGTTGTGATGACAGTGGTCATGGAGCATTGTGATGGTATTGGTCCCGGAGCATTGTGATGAGAAGACCATGGAGACATATGATGACAAGTCTCATGGAGTATTCTGATGAAAAGGGGCATGGAGCATTGTGATTACAGTGGTCTTGGGGCATTGTTATGACAAGGGCATGGAGCATTGTGAAGAGAAGGACATGGAGGATTCTGATGAATGTGTCATGGAGCACTGTTATGACAAGTGCATGGAGCATTGTGATTACAGGTGTCTTGGAGCACTGTGATGAAAATGGCATGGATCATTGTCATGAAAAAGGCATGGAGCCTTGTCATGACAGTGTTCAAGGAGCATACTGATGACAAGTGTCAGGGAGCATTGTGATGAAAAGTGTATTGAGCATTGTGATGACTAAGGTTATGGAGCATAGTGATGAGAAGACCATGGATGACTGTGATTATGAGCATCATGGGGTGTTGTGATGATAAGTGTTATGGAATATTGTGATCACAACTGTTTGGAGTATTGTTATGACAGAGGTCATGGAGCATTTTGATTTCCTTGTGATGACAATAGCCTGAAGCATTATGATGATGGGCATGGTGCATTGTGATGATAGGATTCATGGAGCTTTGAGATGAAAATGGGCATCGAGCATTTTGATAACAAGGGTCTTGGAGCATTGTGATGACAAGGGCATGGAGCATTGTGATGAGAAGTCCATGGAACATTCTGATGACATGCGTCATGGAGCTTTCTGATGACAAGGGCATGGAGCATTGTGATTACAGGGGTCTTGGAACATTGTGATGACAAGTGTCATGGAGCCTTGTGAATGACAAGGCCGTGGAACATTGTGATGGCAGGGGTCATGGAACATTGTTATGACAGGTGTAATGGAGCATTGTGATGAGAAAGGCAGGAAGCATTGTTGTGAAATGGTTCATGGATTATTGTGATGAGAGTGGGCATGGAGCATTGTGATGACAAGAGCACAGAACGCTGTGATACATGGGTCATGGAGGTTTGTAATGACAAGGGCATTGAGCATTGTGATGACAAGTGTCATGGAGCTTTGTGATGACAAGGGCATGGATCAATGTGATGAGAGGGTTCATGGAGTATTGTGATGACAATGACATGGATCATTGTGATGTCAAGTGTCATGGAGTTTTGTGATGACAAGTGTCATGGAGCATTTTGATGACAAGGGCATGGTGCATTGTGATGAGAAGGGAAGGGAGCAGTTTGAGGACAGGGTCAAGCAGCAATTTGATGAAAATTGTAATGGTACATTTTGATGACAGGTGTTATAGAACATTGTGATGTCAGGGGTCATGGAGCTTTGGGATGAAAAGGGTCATGGAGCATTTTGATGACAGGGGTTGTGGAACACTGTGATGTCAGGGGTCATGGAACATTGTGATGATAAGGGGATGTAGCATTGTGATGACAGGGGTCATGGAACATTGTGATTACAGGGGTGAGGGAGTAATGTGATGACTAGTGATGGAACATTATGATATCTCATGTGAGAGAGCATTTTGAGGAGAAGTGCATGGAGCATTGGGATTACAAGTTTTATGGAGCATATCGTTGACAAGGTTGTGGATCGTTGTGATGAAAAGCGCGTGGCACATTGTGATGACAAGGGTCATGGAGCATTGTTCTGACAAAGGCATGGAGCATTGTGATGACAAGAGTCACGGAGCATTGTGATGAAAAGCTCATGGAACATTGTGGTTACAAAGTTCACAAAGCCTTGTGATGATGCGGGCATGGACCACTGTGATGACAACGTTACGAAGCACTGTGATGACTGGAGTCACGGAGCATTGTGATGACAGGGGTCATGGAGCATTGTGATGAAAAGGGCATGGAGCATTGTGATGACAGGGGCATGGATCACTGATATGACAATTTTCATAGATTATTGTGATGTCAGTGGACATGGTGCATTGTGATGACTAGGGAATGGAGCATTGTGAAGACATGGGCATGGAGTATTGTGAAGACAGGTGTCAGGTAGCATTGTGATGACTTATGTCATGGTCCATTGCGATGACAATAGCATGGAGCACTGTGATGCCAAATATAATGGAGGATGTGATGACAAATATAATGGAGCATTGTGATGACTAGGGCTTGGAGCATTATGTTGACATGGGCCATTGAGAATTTTCATGACAATGTCGTGAAGCATTGTGATGACAAGTCCTGGAGCACTGTGATGAGAAAACCATGGAGGCTTGTGATGACAAGTCTCAAGGAGCATACTGATGAAAAGGGGCGTGTAGCATTCTGATTACAGGGGACTTGGAACATCGTGATACAAGGGCATGGAACATTGTGATGACAAGGGCATGCAGTATTGTGAAGAGAGGTGTCAGGGAGCATTGTGATGACATATGTCATGGCCCAATGTGATGACAATGGCATGGAGCATTGTGATGCCAAGTGTCATGGAGGATTCTGATGACAAAGGTAATGGAGCTTTGTGATGACAAGGGTTTGGAGCATTGTGATGACAAGGGTCAGGGAGCATTGTGTTCACAAGTGCATGGAGAATTGTGATGACAAGGGTCATGGAGCATTCTGATGACAAGCTTGTGGAGTATTTTGATGACAATGGCATGGAGCATTGTGAGGAAAATGGCATGGGGCATTGTGATGAAAAAGGAATGGAGCCTTTTGTGACTGGGTTCAAGGAGCACTCTGACGACAATGTCAGGGAGCATTGTGATGACAAGTGTATTAAGAATTGTGATGACATAGGTCATGGAGCATTGTGAAGAAAAGGGCATGGAGTATTGTGATGACAGGCATCATGGAGCTTTGTGATGACAAGTGTTACGGAACACTGTGATCACAAGGGTTTGGAGCATTGTGATGACAGAGGTCATGGATCATTTTGATTTCAAGGAGCAGGGAGCATTGTGATGACAAGGGCATTAAGCAATGTGATCCCAAGTTTCATGGAGGATTGTGATGACAATGATAAAGGAGTATTGTGATGACAAGTGCATAGAGCATTGTAATGCCAAGGTCATATAGCATTTTGCTGACAAAGGCATGGAGCACTGTGATGACATGTGTCATGGAGCACAGTGATGACAAGCATCACGGAGCACTGTGAATACATGGGTCATGGAGCATTGGGATGACAAGTGCAAGTATCATTGTGATGACATGGGTCATGGAGCATTGGGCTGAAAAAGTTAATGGAGTCTTGTGATGACAGGGGTCATGGAGCATTGTGATGATATTGGTCATGGAGCATTGTGATGAGAAGGTCATGGAGCATTGGGCTGAAAATATTCATGGAATATTGTGATGATATGGGTCATGGAGCATTGTGATAACAAGGGAAAGGAGCATGGTGATGACAAAGTCCTGGAGCATTGTGATGAGATGACCATGGAGACTTGTGATGACAAGTCTCATGGAGCATTCTGATGAAAAGGGGCATGGAGCATTGTGATTACAGGGGTCTTGGAGCATTGTGATGACAAGGGCATGGAGCATTGTGAGGAGAAAGCCATGGAACATTCTGATGACATGCGTCATGGATTTTTGTGATGACAAGGGCATGGAGCATTGTGATGACAATGCCGTGGAACACTGTGATGGCAGGGGTCATGGAGCATTGTTATGAGAGAGGTAATGGAGAATTGTGATGAGAATGGCATTGACCATTGGTCTGAAATATTTCATGGATTATTGTGATGAGAGTGGGCATGGAGCATTGTGATGACAAGGGGATGGTACACTGTGATACTTGGGTCATGGAGGATTGTAATGACAAGGCATGGAGCATTGTGAAGAGAAGGGCATCGAGCATTGTGATGACAAGTGTCATAGAGCTTTGTGATGACAAGGGCATGGGGAAATGTGATGAGAGGGTTCATGGAGCATTGTGATGGCAATGACATGGAGCATTGTGATGCCAAGGGTCATGGAGCATTGTGATGACAAATGTCATGGAGCATTTTGATGACAAGGGTGTGGTGCATTGTGATGAGAAGGTCAGGGAGCATTTTGATGACAGGGCCATTGAGCAATTTGATGAAAAGTGTAATGGAATATTTTGATGACAGGGGTTATAGAACATTGTGATGCCATGGGCATGGAGCTTTGGGATGAAAAGTGTCATGGAGCATTTTGATGACAGGGGTTATGGAACATTGTGATGTCAGGGGTCATGGAACATTGTGTTGATAAGGGGATGTAGCATTGTGATGAGAGGGGTCATGGAGCATTTTGATGACAGTGGTTATGGAACATTGTGATTTCAGGGGTCATGGAACATTGTGTTGAAAAGGGGATGTAGCATTGTGATGACAGTGGTCATGGAACACTGTGATTACAGGGGTGAGGGAGGATTGTGATAACTAGTGATGGAACATGGTGATATCTCAGGTGAGAGAGCATTTGTATGAGAAGTGCATGGAGCATTGTGATTACAAAGTTTATGGACCATAGCGATGACAAGGTTGTGGATCATTGTGATGCAAAGCACGTGGCACATTGTGATGACAAGGGTCATGTAGCATTGTTCTGACAAAGGCATGGAGCATTGGGATGACAAGGGTCACATAGCATTGGGATGAAAGTTCATGGAGCATTGTGGGTACAAAGGACACAGAGCCTTGTGATGATGCGGGCATGGACTGTTGTGATAAAAAACGTTATGAAGCATTGTGATGACCGGAGTCACGGAGCATTGTGATGACATGGGTCATGGAACATTGTGATGACATGTGTCATGGAGCACTGTGCGGAGAAAGGCATAGAGCATTGTGATGACAAGGGTCAAAGAGCATTGTGATGAAAAGTTCATGGAGCATTGTGGTTAAAAAGGTCACAGAGACGGTTGATGACAAGGGCATGGACCATTATGAGGACAAAGGTCATGAAGCGTTGTGATGATTGGAGTCACGGAGCATTGTGATGACAGGGATCATGGAGCATTGTGATGACAATGGCATGGAGCATTGTGATGACAAGGGCATGGGACATTGGTCTAATAAGTTTCATGGATTTTTGAGATGACATTTGGAATGGCGAATTGTGATGACAAGGGCATGGAGCATTGTGAGGACCAGGTCATGCAGTATTGTGAAGACAGGTGTCTGGGAGCATTGTGATGATATATGTAATGGCCCATTTTGATGACAATGGCATGGAGCATTTTGATGCCAATTGTCATGGAGGATTCTGATGACAATGGTAATGGAGCATTGTGATGACAATGGCTTGGAGCATTATGATGACAAGTGTCAGGGAGCATTGTGCTGAAAATTGCATGGAGAATTTTGATGACAAGGGTCATGGAGCATTCTGATGACAAGCTTGTGGAGTATTTTGATGACAAAGGCATGGAGCATTGTGATGAAAACGGCATGGGGCATTGTGATGAAAAAGGCATGGAGCCTTTTCGTGACAGGGTTCAAGGAGCATTCTGATGACAAGTGTCAGGGAGCATTGTGATGACATGTATATTGATAATTGTGATGACAAAGGTCATGGAGCATTGTGATGAAAAGGGCATGGAATATTGTGATGACAGGCGTCATGGAGCTTTGTGATGAAAAGTGTTATGGAACATTGTGATCACAAGGGTTTGGAGCACTGTGATTACAGAAGTCATGGATCATTTTGATTTCAAGGAGCATGGAGCATTGTGATGACAAGGGCATGAAGCAATGTGATGCCAAGGTTCCTGGAGGATTGTGATGACAATGGAAATGGAGTATTGTGATGACAAGCGCACAGAGCATTGTAATGAAAAGGTCATGTAGCATTTTGCTGAAAAAGGCATGGAGCATTGTGATGACATGTGTCCTGGAGCACTGTGATGACAAGCTTCACGGAGCATTGTGAATACAGGGGTCATGGAGCATTGGGATGACAGGGGCATGGATTAGTTTGATGACAAGGGTCATGGAGCACTGGGCTGAAAATATTCATGGAGTGTTGTGATGACAAGGGTCATGGAGCATTGTGATGAATAGGGCATGGAACATTGTGATGAGAAGGCCATGGAGGATTCTGATGACATGCGTCTTGGAGATTTGTGAGGACACGTGCATGGAGCATTGTGATTACATGGATCTTGGAGCATTGTGATGAAATGGGCATGGATCATTGTGATGAAAATGGCATGGAGCCTTGTCATGATAGGGTTCAAGGAGCATACTGACGACAAGTGTCAGGGAGCATAGCGGTGACAATTGTATTGAGGATTGTGATGACAAAAGTCATGGTGCATTGTGATGAGAAGACCATGGATAAGTGTGATGATGAGCGTCATGGGGTGTTGTGATGATAAGTGTTATGGAACATTATGATCACAAGGGTTTAGAGCATTATGGTGACAAAGGTCATGGAGAATATTGATTTCATTGTGATGATGATAGCCTGAAGCATTATGATGATGGACATGGTGTATTGTGATGACAGGGTTCATGGAGCATTGAGATGAAAAGGGACATGGAGCATTGTGATTACAAGTGTCTTGGAGCATTGTAATGACAAGGGCATGGAGCATTGTGATGAGAAGGCCATGGAACATTCTGACGACATGTGTCATGGAGCTCTGTGATGACATGGGCATGGAGCATGGTGATTTCAGGTGTCTTGAGCATTGTGATGACAAATGTCATGGAACCTTGTGATGACTAGGCCCTGGAACACTGTGATGGCGGGGTCATGGAGCATTGTTATGAAAGGTGTAATGGAGCATTTTGATGAGAAGGGCATGGAACATTGGTCTGAAATATTTCATGGATTATTGTGATGAGAGTGGGCATGGAGCATTGTGAGAACTAGGGCACGGAACACTGTGATACATGGGTCATGCAGGATTGCAATGACAAGGACATGGAGCATTGTGATGAGAAGGGCATTGAGCATTGTGATGACAAGTGTCATGGAGCTTTGTGATGACAAGGGAATGGGGCAATATGATGAGAGGGCTCATGGAGCATTGTGATGACAATGACATGGAGTATTGTGATGCCCAGGGTCATGGAGCTTTGTGATGACAACTCATGGAGCATTTTGATGATAAGGGTGTGGTGCATTGTGATGAGAAAGGCAGGGAGCATTTTGATGACCGGGTCATGCCGCAATTTGATAAAAAGTGTAATGGAACATTTTGATGGCAGGTGTTATAGAACATTGTGATGTCAGGGGTCTTGGAGCTTTGGGATGAAAAGGGTCATGGAGCATTTTGATGACAGGGGTTATGGTACATTGTGATGTCAGGGGTCATGCAACATTATGATGATAACGGGATGTACCAGTGTGATGACAGGGTCATGGAACATTGTGATTACAGGGGTGAGGGGGTATTGTGATGACTACTGATGGAACATTGTGATATCTCTGGTGATAGAGCATTTTGATGAGAAGTGTGTGGAGCATTGTGATTACAAGGTTTATGGAGCATTGCAATGACAAGGTTGTGGACATTTGTGATGAAATGCGTGTGGCACATTGTGATGAAAATTTTCATGGAGCATTGTTCTGACAAAGACATGTAGCACTGTGATGACAAGGGTCACAGATAATTGTGATGAAAACTTCATGGAGCATTGTTGTTACAAAGGTCACAGAGCCTTGTGATGACACGGGCCTGGACCATTGTGATGACAAACTTTATCAAGCACTGAGATTACTGGCGACATGGAGCATTGTGATGACAGGTGTCATGGAACATTGTGATGACAAGGGCATGGAGCCTTGTGTTGACAGGGGCATGGAGCATTGGTCTGACAAGTTTCATAGTTTATTGTGATGACAGTGGGCATGGTGCATTGTGATGACAAGGGCATGGAGCATTGTGATGAGAAGGTCATGGATTATTGTGAAGACAGGTGTCAGGGAGCATTGTGATGACATATGTCATGGTCAATTGCGATGACAATGGCATGGAGCATTGTGATGCCAAATGTAATGGAGGATTGTGATGACAAACATAATGGAGCATTGTGATGGTTAGGGCTTGGAGCATTATGATGACAAGGGCCATTGAAAATTTTCATGACAATGTCGTGAAGCATTGTGATGACAACGTCCTGGAACATTGTGATGACAAATCCATGGAGCCTTGTGATCACAAGTCTCATGGAGCATACTGATGTAAAGGGGCATGGAACATTGTGATTACAGGGGTCTTGGAACACTGTGATGACAAGGGCATTGAGCATTGTGAGGAGAAGACCAAGGAGCATTTTGATGGCGTGCGTCATTGAGCTTTGTGATGACAAGGGCATGGAGCATTGTTATTATATGGTTCTTGGAGCATTGTGATGAAAATGGCATGGATAATTGTGAGGAAAAAAGCATGGAGACTTGTCATGAAAGGGTTCAAGGAGCATACAGACAACAAGTGTCAGGGAGCATTTTGATGACAAGTGTATTGAGCATTGTGATAACGAAGGTCATGGAGCATTGTGATGGGAAGACCATTGATAATTGTGATGACGAGCATCATGGGGCATTGTGATGACAAGTGTTATGGAATATTGTGATCACAAGGGTTTGGAGCATTGTTATGACAGAGGAGATGGAGCATTTTGATTTCATTGTGATGACAATAGCATGAATCATTATGATGATGGGCATGGTGCACTGTGATGACAGGGTTCATGGATCATTGAGATGACAAAGGTCATGGAGCATTTTGATGGCAAGGTCATTGTGCATTGTGATGAGAAGGGCAGGGAGCATTGTGATGACAGGGCCATAGAGCAATTTGATGAAAAATGTCATGGAACATTTTGATGACAGGGGTTATGGAACATTTTGATGTCAGGGGTCATCAAACTTTGTGATGATAAGTGCATGTAGAATTGTGCTGACAGGAGTTATGGAACATTGTGATGACAGGGGTGAGGGAGTATTGTGACAAATAGTGATGTAGCATTGTGATATCAGTGTTGAGAGAGCATTTTGATGAGAAGTTCATGGAGCACTGTGATGACAAATTTTATGGAACATTGTGATGACAAGATTGTGGAGCACTGTGATGACAATCGCATGGTGCACTGTGATGACATGTGTCATGGAGCATTGTGCTGACAAGCGCATGGAGCATTGTGATGACAAGGGTCATGGAGCATTGTGCTGAAAAAGGCATAGAGCATTGTGATGACAAGGGTCAAAGAGCATTCTGATGAAAAGTTCATGGAGAATTGTGGTTAAAATGGTCACAGGGACTGTTGATGACGAGGGCATGGATCATTGTGATGACAAATGTCATGAAGCATTGTGATAACTGGAGTCATGGTACATTGTGATGACAGGGGTCATGGAGAATTGTGATAACAAAGGCATGGAACATTGTGATGACAAGGGCATGGAACATTGGTCTAATAAGTTTCATCGATTATTGCGATGACCGTCGGAATGGCGCATTGTGATGACAAGGGCATGGAGCATTGTGAAGACCAAGTCATGCAGTATTGTGAAGACAGGTGTCAGGGAGCATTGTGAATGCATATGTAATGGCCCATTGTGATGACAATGGCATGGAGCATTTTGATGCCAATTGTCATGGAGGACTCTGATGACAAAGTTCATGGAGCATTGTGATGACAATGGCTTGGAGCATTGTGATGACAAGTGTCAGGGAGCATTTTGCTGCCAAGTGCATGGAGAATTCTGATGACAAGGGTCATGGAGCATTCTGATGACAAGATTGGGGAGTATTTTGATGACAATGACATGGAGCATTGTGATGAAAACGGCCTGGGACATTGTGATGAAAAAAGCATAGAGGCTTTTCGTGACAGGGTTCAAGGAGCATTCTGATCACAAGTGTCAGGGAGCATTGTGATGACAAGTGTTTTGAGAATTGTGATGACACAGGTCATGGAGCATTGTGATGAAAAGGGCATGGAGTATTGTGATGACAGGCATCATGGAGCGTTGTGATGATAAGTGTTATGGAACATTGTGATCACAAGGATTTGGAGCATTGTGATGACAGAGGTCAGGGATTATTTTGATTTCAAGGACCATGGAGCATTTTGATGATAAGCGCATGAAGCAATGTGATCCCAAGGTTCATGGAGGATTGTGATGGCAATGGAAATGGAGTATTGTAATGACAAGCACATAGAGCATTGTAATGACAAGGTCATGTAGCATTTTGCTGACAAAGGCATGGAGCATTGTGATGACAGGTGTCATGGAGCACTGTGATGACAAACGTCACGGAGCATTGTGAATACAGGGGTCATGGAGCATTGGGATGACAAGGGCATGTATCATTGTGATGACAAGGGTCATGGAGCACTGGGCTGAAAATGTTCATGGAGTGTTGTGATGACAGGGTTCATGGAGCATTGTGATGACTAGGGAATGGAGCATTGTGATGACAAGAGTCCCGGATCATTGTCTTGTCAGGTGTCATGGAGTGTTGTGATGACAGTGGTCATGGAGCATTGTGATGATATTGGCCATGGAGCATTGTGATGTGTAGGTCGTGGAGCATTGGGCTGAAAATATTCATGGATTATTGTGATGACAGGGGTCATGGAGCATTGTGATGACATGGGAATGGAGCATGGTGATGACAAGGTCCTGGAGCATTGTGATGAGAAGACCATGGAGACTTGTGATGAAAAGTCTCATGGACCATTCTGATGCAAAGGGACATGGAGCATTGTGATTACAGGGGTCTTGGAGCATTGTGATGACTAGGGCATGGACCATTGTGAGGAGAAGGCCATGGAGCATTCTGATGATATGCATTATGGAGTTTTGTGATGACAAGGGCATGGAGCATTTGTGATTACAGGGATCTTGGAACATTGTGATGAAAAGTGCATGGATTATTGTGATGAAAAAGGCATGAAGCCTTGTCATGACAGGATTCAAGGGGCATACTGACGACAAGTGTCACGGAGCATTGTGATGACAAGTGTATTGAGCATTGTGATGACAAAGATCATGGAGCATTGTGATGAGAAGACCATGGATAATTGTGATGATGAGCATCATGGGGTGTTGTGATGATAAGGTTTATGGAACATTGTGATCACAAGGGTTTGGAGCATTATGATGACAGAGGTCATGGAGAATACTGATTTCATTGTGATGACAATAGCCTGAAGCATTATGATAATGGTCATGGTGCATTGTGATGATAGGGTTCATAGAGCATTGAGATGAAAAGGGGCATGGACCATTGTGATTACAAGGGTCTTGGAGCATTGTGATGACAAGGGCATGGAGCATTGTGATGAGAAGGCCATGGAACACATTGATGACATGCGTCATGGAGCTTTGTGATGACAGGGGCATGGAGCATTGTGATTTCAGAGGTCTGGATCATTGTGATGACAAGTGTCATGGAATCTTGTGATGACTAGGCCCTGAAACATTGTGATGGCAAGGGTCATGGTGTATTGTTATGAAAGGTGTAATGGAGCCTTTTGATGAGAAGGGCATGGAACATTGGTCTGAAATGTTTCATGGATTATTGTGATGAGTGTGGGCATGGAGCATTGTGATGACAAGGGCACGGAACACTTTGATACATGGGTCATGCAGGATTGCACTGACAAGGGCATGGAGCATTGTGATGAGAAGGGCATCGAGCATTGTGATGACAAGTGTCATGGAGCTTTGTGATGACAAGGGAATGGAGCAATATGATGAGAGGGTTCATGGAGCATTCTGCTGACAATGACATGGAGCATTGTGATGCCAAGGGTCATGGAGATTTGTGATGACAAGTCATGGAGCATTTTGATGACAAGGGCATGGTGCATTGTGATGAGAAGGGAAGGGAACATTTTGATGACCAGGTCATGCAGCAATTTGATAAAATGTGTAATGGAACATTTTGATGGCAGGGGTTATAGAACATTGTGATGTCAGGGTTCTTGGAGCTTTGGGATGAAAAGTGTCATGGAGCATTTTGATGACAGTGGTTATGGAACATTGTGATGTCAGCGGTCATGGAACATTGTGATGATAAGGGGATGTAGCTTTGTGATGACAGTGTCATGGAACATTGTGATTACAGAGGTGAGGGAGTATTGTGATGACTAGTGATGGAACATTGTGATATCTCTGGTGAGAGAGCATTTTGATGAGAAGTGCATGGAGCATTGTGATTACAAGGTTTATGGAACATTACAATGAGAAGCTTGTGGACCATTGTAATGAAATGTGCATGGCACATTGTGATGACAATGGTCATTGTGCATTGTTCTGACAAAGACATGGAGCATTGTGATGACAAGTGTCACAGAGAATTGTGATGAAATGTTCATGGAGCATTGTGGTTACAAAAGTCACAGAGCCTTGTGATGACGCAAGCATGGACCATTGTGATGACAAACGTTATGAAACATTATGATGACTGGAGTCACGGAGCATTGTGATGACAGGGGTCAATGAGCATTGTGATGACAAGGGCATGTAGCATTGTGATGACAGGGGCATTGAGCATTGGTCTGCCAAGTTTCATAGATTATTGTGATGACAGTGGGCATGGTGCATTGTGATGACAAGGGCATGGAGCATTGTGATGAGAAGGTCATGGAGTATTATGAAGACAGGTGTCAGGGAGCATTGTGATGACATATGTCATGGTCCATTGCGATGGCAATGACATGGAGCATTATGATGCCAAATGTAATGGAGAATTGTGATGACAAATATAATAGAGATTTGTGATGATTAGGGCTTTGAGCATTATGATGACAAGGGCAATTGAAAATT
Source organism: Mesoplodon mirus (assembly GCF_964341445.2). Taxonomy (NCBI): domain Eukaryota; kingdom Metazoa; phylum Chordata; class Mammalia; order Artiodactyla; family Ziphiidae; genus Mesoplodon; species Mesoplodon mirus. The sequence goes on from NW_028295462.1 coordinate 362,935, forward strand.
TCCATGACAAGGTCGAGAAGCATTGTGATGACAAGGTCCTGGAGCATTGTGATGACAAAGCATGGAGCCTTGTGATGACAAGTCTCATGGAGCATACTGATGAAAAGGGGCATGGAGCATTGTGATTACCGGGGTCTTGGAACATTGTGATGACAAGGGCATTGAGCATTGTGAGGAGAAACCAAGGAGCATTCTGATGGCATGCGTCATTGAGCTTTGTGATGACAAGGCATGGATCATTGTGATTACATGGGTCTTGGAACATTGTGATGACAAGGGCATGGGTCATTGTGATGAAAAAGGCATGGAGCCTTGTCATGACATGGTTCAAGTAGCATACAGACAACAATTGTCAGGGAGCATTTTGAGGACAAGTGTATTGAGCATTGTGATGACAAAGGTCATGGGGCATTGTGATGAGAAGGCCATTGATAATTGTGTTGACGAGCGTCATGGGGCATTGTGATGACAAATGTTTTGGAATATTGTGATCACAAGGGTTTGGAACATTGTTATGACAGAGGTCATGGAACATTTTGATTTCATTGTGATGACAATAGCAAGAAGCATTATGATGATGGGCATGGTGCATTGTGATGACAGGGTTCATGGATCAATGAGATGAAAAGTGACATAGAGCATTTTGATTAAAGGGTTCTTGGAGCATTGTGATGAGAAGGGTCATGGAGCTTTGTGATGACAAGGCCATGGAACATCGTGATGGCAGGGGTCATGGAGCATTTTTATGACAGTGGTAATGGAGCATTGTGATGGCAAGGGCATGGAGCATTGTGATGAGACGGCCATGGAGCAATCTGATGACATGTGTCATGGAGCTTTTTGAAGAAAAGGGCATGGAGCAATGTGATGCCAAGGGTCAAGGATCTTTGTGATGACAAGTTCATGGAGCATTTTGATGGCAAGTGCGTGGTGCATTGTGATGAGAAAGGCAGGGAGCATTCTGATGACAGGGCCATGGAGCAATTTGATGAAGTGTCATGGAACATTTTGATGACAGGTGTTATGGAACATTGTGATGTCACCGGTCATCGAACATTGTGATGATAAGTACATGTAGCATTGTGTTGACAGGAGTCATGGAACATTGTGATGAAAGGGGTGAGGGAGTATTGTGACAAATAGTGATGTAGCATTGTGATATCAGTGGTGAGAGAGCATTTGGATGAGAAGTGCATGGAGCATTGTGATGACATATTTTAAGGGGCATTGTCATGACAATAGCATGGTGCATTGTGATGACATGTTTCATGGAGCATTGTGCTGACAAGCGCATGGAGCATTGTGATGACAAGTGTATTGAGAATTGTGATGACAAAGGTCATGGAGCATTGTGATGAAAAGGGCATGGAGTATTGTGATGACAGGCATCATGGAGCATTGTGATGACAAGTGTTATGGAACACTGTGATCACAAGGGTTTGGAGCAATGTGATGAGAGAGGTCATGGATCATTTTGATTTCAAGGAGCTTGGAGCATTGTGATGACAAGGGCATGAAGCAAAGTGATCCCAAGGTTCATGGAGGATTGTGATGACAATGGAAATGGAGTATTGTGATGACAAGCGCATAGAGCATTGTAATGACAAGGTCATGTAGCATTCTGCTGACAAAGGCATGGAGCATTGTGATGGCATGTGTCATGGAGCACTGTGATGACAAGCGTCATGGAGCATTGTGAATACAGTGGTCATGGAGGATTGGGATGACAAGGGCATGGATCATTGTGATGACAAGGGTCCTGGAGCACTGGGCTGAAAATGTTCATGGAGTGTTGTGATGACAGGGGTCATGGAACATTGTGATGACCAGGGAATGGAGCATTGTGATCACAAGAGTCCCGGATCATTGTGTTGTCGGGTGTCATGGAGTGTTGTGATGACAGTGGTCATGGAGCATTGTGATGATATTGGCCATGGAGCCTTGTGATGAGTAGGTCGTGGAGCACTGGGCTGAAAATGTTCATGGATTATTGTGATGACAGGGGTCATGGAGCATTGTGATGACAAGGGAATGGAGCATGGTGATGACAAGGTCCTGGAGCATGGTGATGAGAAGACCATGGAGACTTGTGATGATAAGTCTCATGGAGCATTCTGATGAAAAGGGGCATGGAGCATTGTGATTACAGGGGTCTTGTAGCATTGTGATCACTAGGGCATGGAGCATTGTGATGAGAAGGATATGGAGCATTCTGATGACATGCCTTATGGAGTTTTTTGATGAAACGGGCATGGAGCATTGTGATTACAGGGGTATTGGAACATTGTGATGACACGGGCATGGAACATTTGTGATTACAGGGATCTTGGAGAATTTTGAAGAAAAGCGCATAGATAACTGTTATGAAAAAGGCATGGAACCTTGTCATAACAGGGTTCAAGGAGCATACTGACGACAAGTGTCAGGGAGCATTGTGATGACAAGAGTATTGAGCATTGTGATGACAATGATCATGGAGCATAGGGATGAGAAGTCCATGGATAATTGTGATGATGAGCGTCATGGGGCGTTGTGGTGATAAGTGTTATGGAACATTGAGATCAGAAATGTTTGGATCATTATGATGACAGAGGTCATGGAGAATATTGATTTCATTGTGATGACAATAGCCTGAAGCATTATGATGATGGGCATGGTGCATTTTGATGACAGGGTTCATGGAGCATTGAGATGAAAAGGGGCATGGAGCATTGTGATTACAAGGGTCTTGGAACATTGGGATGACAAGGGCATGGAGCATTGTGATGTGAAGGCCATAGAACATTCTGATGACATGCGTCATGGAGCTTTGTGATGACAAGGGCATGGAGCATTGTGATTTCAGGGGTCTGGAGCATTGTGAAGACAAGTGTCATGGAACCTTGTGATGACTCGGCCGTGGAACATTGTGATGGCAAGGGTCATGGTGCATTATTATGACAGGTTTAATGTAGCATTTTGATGAGAAGGGCATGGAACATTGGTCTGAAATGTTTCATGGATTATTGTAATGAGAGTGGGCATGGAGCATTGTGATGACAAGGGCACGGAACACTCTGATACCTGGGTCATGCAGGATTGTAATGACAAGGGCATGGAGCATTGTGATGAGAAGGTCATCGAGCATTGTGATGACAAGTGTCATGGAGCTTTGCAATGACAAGGTCATTGAGCAATATGATGAGAGGGTTCATGGAGCATTGTGATGACAAAGACATGGAGCATTGTGATGCCAAATGGCATGGAGCTTTGTGATGACAAGTCATGGATCATTTTGATGACAAGTGCATGGTGCATTGTGATGAGAAGTGCAGGGAGCATTTTGATGACCAGGTCATGCAGCAATTTGATAAAATGTGTAACGGAACATTTTGATGGCAGGGGATATAGAACATTGTTATGTCAGGGGTTTTGGAGCTTTGGAATGAAAAGGGTCATGGAGCATTTTGATGACAGGAGTTATGGAATATTCTGATGTCAGTGGTCATGGAACATTGTGATGATAAGGGCATGTAGCATTGTGATGCCAGGGTCCTGGAACATTGTGATTACAGGGGTGAGGGAGTATTGTGATGATTAGTGATGGAACATTATGATATCTCTGGTGATAGAGCATTTTGATGAGAAGTGCATGGACCATTGTTGTTACAAGGTTTATGGAGCCTACCAATGAAAATATTGTGGACCGTTGTGATGAAATGCGCATGGCACATTGTGATGACATTGGTCATTGAGCATTGTTCTGACAAAGACTTGGAGCTTTGTGATGACAAGGGCATGGAGCATTGTGATTACATGGGTCTTGGAGCATTGTGATGAAAATGGCATGGATCATTGTGATGAAAATGGCATGGAGCCTATTCATGAGAGGGTTCAAGGAGCATATTGACGACAATTGTCAGGGAGCATTGTGATGACAAGTGTATTTGAGAATTGTGATGACGAAGATCATGGAGCATTATGATGAGAAGACCATATATAATTGTGAAGACGAGCGTCATGGGGCATTGTGATGACAAGTGTTTTGGAATATTTTGATCACAAGTGTTTGGAGCATTGTTATGACAGAGGTCATGGAGCATTTTGATTTCATTTTGATGACAATAGGATGAAGCATTATGATGATGGGCATGGTGCATTTTGATGACAGGGTTCATGGATCATTGTGATGAAAAGTGGCATAGAGCACTGTGATTACAGGGATCTTGGAGCACTGTGATGAGAAGGTTCATGGAGCTTTGTGATGACAAGGCTGTGGAACATCGGGATGGCAGGGTTCATGGAGCATTGTTATGACTGGTGTAATGGAGCATTGTGATGGCAAGGGCATGGAGCATTGTGATGAGAAGGCCATGGAGCATTCTGATGACATGTGTCATGGAGCTTTGTGAAGACATGGGCATGGAGCAATGGGATGAGAGCGTTCATGGAGCACTTTGATGACAATGACATGGAGCATTGTGATGCCAAGGGTCATGGATCTTTGTGATGACAAAGGTCATGGAGCATTTTGATGGCAACGGTGTTGTGCATTGTGATGAGAAGGGCAGGGAGCATTCTGATGACAGGGTCATGGAGCAATTTGATGAAAAGTGTCATGGAACATTTTGATGACATGTGTTATGGAACATTGTGATGTCAGGGGTCATCGAACATTGTGATGATAAGTGCATGTAGCATTGTGATGACAGGAGTCATGGAACATTGTGATGACAGGGGTGAGGGAGTATTGTGACAAACAGTGATGTAGCATTGTGATATCAGTGGTGAGAGAGCATTTTGATGAGAAGTGCATGGAGAACTGTGATGGCAAATTTTAAGGAGCATTGTGATGACAAGATTGTGGAGCCCTGTGATGACAAGGGCATTGTGATGACATGTGTCATGGAGCATTGTGCTGTGAAGCGCATGGAGCATTGTGAGGACAAGGGTCAAAGAATATTGTGATGAAATTTCATGGAGCACTGTGTTTAAAAAGGTCACAGAGACTGTTGATGACGAGGGCATGGACCACTGTGATGACAAAAGTCATGAAGCATTGTGATGACTGGAATAACGGAGCACTGTGATGACAGGGGTCATGGAGCATTGTGATAACAACGGCATGGAGCATTGTGATGACAAGGGCATGGAACAATGTTCTAATAAGTTTCATGGATTATTGCGATGACAGTTGGAATGGCACATTGTAATGACTAGGGCATGGAGCATTGTGATGACCAGGTCATGCAGTATTGTGAAGACAGGTGTCAGGGAGCATTGTGATGACATGTGTAATGTCCCATTGTGATGACAATGGCATGGAGCATTGTGTTGCCAAGTGTCATGGAGGATTCTGATGACAAATGTAATGGAGCATTGTGATGGCAATGGCTTGGAGCATAGTGATGACAAGGGTCAGGGAGCATTGTGCTGACAAGTGCATGGAGAATTGTGATGACAAGGGTCATGGAGCATTCTGATGACAAGCTTGTGGAGTATTTTGATGACAATGGCATGGAGCATTGTGATGAAAACGGCATGAGGCATTGCGATGAAAAATGCATGGAGCCTTTTCATGACAGGGTTCAAGGAGCATTCTGATGACAAGTGTCAGTGAGCATTGTGATGACAAGTGTATTGAGAATTGTGATGACAAAGGTCATGGAGCATTGTGATGAAAATGGCATGGAGAATTGTGATGACAGGCATCATGGAGCATTGTGATGACAAGTATTTGGAACACTGTGATCACAAGTGTTTGGAGCATTGTGATGACAGAGGTCATGGATCATTTTGATTTCAAGGAGCATGGAGCATTGTGATGACAAGGGCATGAAGCAATGTGATCCCAAGGTCATGGAGGATTGTGATGACAATGGAAAACGAGTATTGTGATGACAAGCGCATAGAGCATTGTAATGACAAGGTCATGTAGCATTTTGCGGACAAAGGCATGGAACATTGTGCTGACATGTGTCATGGAGCATTGTGTTGACAACGGAATGGAGCATGGTGATGACAAGGTCCTGGAGCATTGTGATGAGAAGACCATGGAGAATTGTGATGACAAGTCTCATGGAGCATTCTGATGAAAACGGGAATGGAGCATTGTGATTACAGTGGTCTTGGAGCATTGTGATGACTAGGGCATGGAGCATTATGATGAGAAGGCCATTGAGTATTCTGATGACATGCGTCATGGAGTTTTGTGATGACAAGGGCATGGAGCATTTGTGATTACAGGGATCTTGGAACATTGTGATGAAAAGGGCATGGATCATTGTTATGAAAAAAGCATGGAGCCTTTTCATGACAGGGTTCAAGGGCATACTGACGACAAGTGTCAGGGAGCATTGTGATGACAAGTGTATTGAGCATTGTGATGACAAAGATCATGGAGCATTGTGATGAGAATACCATGGAGAATTGTGATGATGAGCGTCATGGGGTGTTGTGATGATAAGTGTTATGGAACATTGTTATCACAAGGGTTTGGAGAATTATGATGACAGAGTTCATGGAGAATTTTGATTTCATTGTGATGACAAGAGCCTGAAGCATTATGATGATGGGCATGGTGCATGGTGATGACAGGGTTCATGGAGCATTGAGATGAAAAGGGGCATGGAGCATTTTGATTACATTGGTCTTGGAGCATTGTGTTGACAAGGGCATGGAGCATTGTGATGAGAAGGCCATGGAACATTCTGATGACATGGGTCATGGAGCTTTGTGATGACAAGGGAATGGAGCTTTGTGATTTCAGGGGTCTTGAGCATTGTGATGACCAGTGTCATGGAACCTTGTGATGACTAGGCTGTGGAACATTGTGATGGCAAGGGTCATGGTGCATTGTTATGACAGGTGTAATGGAGCATTTTGATGAGAAGGGCATGGAACATTGTGATGACAAGTGTTATGGAGCATTGTGATGACAAATTTGTGGAGCATTGTGATGACAAGCGCATGGTGCATTGTGATGACATGTGTCATGGAGACTTGTGCTGAGAAAGGCATAGAGCATTTGGATGACAAGGGTCAAAGAGCATTGTGATGAAAATTTCATGGAGCATTGTGGTTAAAAAGGTCACAGAGACTGTTGATGACGAGGACATGGACAATTGTGATGACAAAGTTCATAAAGCATTGTGATGACTGGAGTCAAGGAGCATTGTGATGACAGGAGTCATGGAGCATTGTGATAAAAAGGGCATGGAGCATTGTGATGACAAGGGGATGGAACAGTGGTCTATTTAGTTTCATGGATTATTGTGATTACAGTTGGAATGGGGCATTGTGATGACAAGGGCATGGAGCATTGTGATGCCAATTGTCATGTAGGATTCTGCTGTCAAAGATAATTGAGCATTGTGATGACAATGGCTTGGAGCATTGTGATGACAAGGGTCAGGGAGCATTGTGCTGACAAGTGCATGGAGATTTGTGATGACAAGGGTCATGGAACATTCTGAAGACAAGCTTATGGAGTATTTTGATGACAATGGCATGGAGCATTGTGATGAAAAGGGCATGGAGTATTGTGATGACAGGCCTCATGGATCGTGGTGATGAAAAGTGTTATGGAACATTGTGATCACAAGGGATTTGAGCATTTTGATGACAGAGGTCATGGATCATTTTGATTTCAATATTTCATGGAGCATTGTGATGACGAGTGCATGAAGCAATGTGATCCCAAGGTTCATGGTGGATTGTGATGACAATGGTAAAGGAGTATTGTGATGACAAGCGCATAGAGCATTGTAATGACAAGGTCATGTAGCATTTTGCTGACAAAGGCATGGAGCATTGTGATGACATATGTCATGGAGCACAGTGATGACAAGCGTCAAGGAGCATTGTGAATACAGGGGTCATGGAGCATTGGGATGACAAGGGCATGCATCATTGTGATGACAAGGGTCATGGAGCATTGAGTTGAAAAATTTCATGGAGTATTGTGATGACACTGGTCATGGAGCATTGTGATTACAGGGGTCTTGGAGCATTGTGATGACAAGAGTCCCAGATCATTGTGTTGTCACGTGTCATGGAGTGTTGTGATGACAGTGGTCATGGAGCATTGTGATGATATTGGTCATGGAGCATTGTGATGAGAAGGTCATGGAGCATTGGGCTGAAAATGTTCATGGAGTATTGGGATGACATGGGTCATGGAGCATTGTGATGACTAGGGAATGGAGCATGGTGATGACAAGGTCCTGGAGCATTGTGATGAGATGACCATGGAGACTTGTGATGAGAAATCTCATGGAGCATTCTGATGAAATGGGGCATGGAGCATTGTGATTACAGGTGTCTTGGAGCATTGTGATGACAAGGGCAGGGACCATTGTGAGGAGAAGGCCATGGAACATTCTGATGACATGCGTCATGGATTTTTGTGATGACAAGGGCATGGAGCATTGTGATTAAAGGGGTCTTGGAGCATTGTGATGACAAGGGTCATGGAGCCTTGTGATGACAAGGCCGTGGAACATTGTGATGGCAGGGGTCATGGAGCATTGTTACGACAGAAGTAATGGATCATTGTGATGAGAATGGCATTGACCATTAGTCTGAAATATTTCATGGATTATTGTGATGAGAGTGGGCATGGAGCATTGTGATGACAGGGGCACGGTACACTGTGATACTTGTGTCATGGAGGATTGTAATGACAAGGGCATGGAGCATTGTGATGAGAAGTGTAATGGAGCGTTGTGATGACAAGGGCATGGGGCAATGTGATGAGAGGGTTCATGGAGCATTGTGATGACAATGACATGGAGCATTGTGATGCCAAGTGTCATGGAGCTTTGTGATAACAAATGTCATGGAGCATTTTGATGTCAAGGGTGTGGTGCATTGTGATGAGAAGGGCAGGGAGCATTTCGATGACAGGGTCATGCAGCAATTTAATGAAAAGTGTAATGGAACATTTTGATGACAGGGGTTATAGAACATTGTGATGCCATGGGTCATGGAGCTTTGGGATGAAAAAGGTCATGGCGCATTTTGATGACAGTGGTTATGGAACATTGTGATGTCAGGAGTCATGGAACATTGTGTTGATAAGGGGATGTAGCATTGTGATGACAGGAGTCATGGAACACTGTGATTACTGGGGTGAGGGAGGATTGTGATATCTAGGGATAGATCATTGTGATATCTCAGGTGCGAGAGCATTTGCATGAGAAATGCATGGAGCATTGTGATTACAATGTTAATGGAGCATAGCGATGACAAGGTTGTGGATCATTGTGATGAAAACCGGGTGGCACATTGTGATGACAAGGGTCATGGAGCATTGTTCTGACAAAGGCATGGATCATTGTGATGACAAGGGTCACGGAGCATTGTGATGAAAAGTTCATGGAGCATTGTGGTTACAAAGGACACAGAGCCTTGTGATGAAGCGGCCATGGACCGTTGTGATGACAAACGTTATGAAGCATTGTGATGACTGGAGTCACGGAGCATTGTGATGACAGGGGTCATGGAGCATTGTGATAACAAGGGCATGGAGCATTGTGATGACAGGGGAATGGAGCATTGGTCTGACAAGTTTCATAGATTATTGTGATGACAGTGGACATGGTTCATTGTGATGACAAGGGCATGGGGCATTGAGATGAGAAGGTCATGGAGTATTTTGAAGACAGGTGTCACGGAGCATTGTGATGAAATATGTCATGGTCCATTGCGATGACAATGGCAGGGAACATTGTGATGCCAAATGTAATGGAGGATTATGATGACAAATATAATGGAGCATTGTGATGACTAGGACTTGGAGCATTATGATGACAAAACCATGGAGCCATGTGATGACAAGTCTCATGGAGCATACTGATGAAAAAGTGCATGGAGCATTGTGATTACAGTGGTCTTGGAACTTTGTGATGACAAGGGCATGGAGCATTGTGAGGAGAAGACCAAGGAGCATTCTGATGGCATGTGTCATTGAGCTTTGTGATGACAATGGCATGGAGCATCGTGATTACATGGGTCTTGGAGCACTGTGATGAACAGGGCATGGATCATTGTGATGAAAAAGGCATGGAGCCCTGTCATGACAGGGTAAAAGGAGCATACAGACAACAAGTGTCAGGGAGCATTTGGATGACAAGTGTATTGAGCATTGTGATGACAAAGGTCATGGAGCATTGTGATGAGAAGACCATGGATAATTGTGATGACGAGCGTCATGGTGCATTGTGATGACAAGTGTTATGGAATATTGTGATCACAAGGGTTTGGAGCATTGTTATGACAGAGGTCATGGAGCATTTTGATTTCATTGTTATGACAATAGCAGGAAGCATTATGATGATGGGCATGGTGCATTGTGATGACAGGGTTCATGAATCATTGAGATGAAAAGGGGCATAGAGCTTTGTGATTACAGTGTTCTTGGAGCATTGTGATGACATGTGTCATGGAGCACAGTGATGACAAGTGTCAAGGAGCATTGTGAATACAGGGGTCTTGGAGCATTGTGATGACAAGAGTCCCGGATCATTGTGTTGTCACGTGTCATGGAGTGCTGTGATGACAGTGGTCATGGAGCATTGTGATGATATTGGTCATGGAGCATTGTGATGAGAAGGTCATGGAGCATTGGGCTGAAAATGTTCATGGAGTATTGGGATGACATGGGTCATGGAGCATTGTGATGACTAGGGAATGGAGCATGGTGATGACAAGGTCCTGGAGCATTGTGATGAGATGACCATGGAGACTTGTGATGAGAAATCTCATGGAGCATTCTGATGAAAAGGGGCATGGAGCATTGTGATTACAGGGGTCTTGGAGCATTGTGATGACAAGGGCAGGGACCATTGTGAGGAGAAGGCCATGGAACATTCTGATTACATGCGTCATGGATTTTTGTGATGACAAGGGCATGGAGCATTGTGATTAAAGGGGTCTTGGAGCATTGTGATGACAAGGGTCATGGAGCCTTGTGATGACAAGGCCGTGGAATATTGTGATGGCAGGGGTCATGGAGCATTGTTACGACAGAAGTAATGGACCATTGTGATGAGAATGGCATTGACCATTAGTCTGAAATATTTCATGGATTATTGTGATGAGAGTGGGCATGGATCATTGTGATGACATGTTTTATGGAGCTTTGTGATGACAAAGGTCATGGAGCATTTTGATGACAAGTGTGTGGTGCATTGTGATGAACAGGGCAGGGAGCATTTGGATGACAGGGTCATGCAGCAATTTGATAAAAAGTGTAATGGAACATTTTGATGACAGTGGTTATAGAACATTGTGATGCCAGGGGTCATGGAGCTTTGGGATGAAAAGTGTCATGGAGCATTTTGATGACATGGGTTATGGAACATTGTGATGTCAGGTGTCATGGAACATTGTGCTGATAAGGGGATGTAGCATTGTGATGACAGGGGTCATGGAACACTGTGATTACAGGGGTGAGGGGGCATTGTGATAACTAGTGATGGAACATTGTGATAAATCAGGTGAGAGAGCATTTGGATGAGAAGTTCATGGAGCATTGTGATTACAAGGTTTATGAATCATATCGATGACAAGGTTGTGGATAATTGTGATGAAAATTGCGTGGCACATTGTGATGACAATGGTCATGGAGCATTGTTCTGACAAAGGCATGGAGCATTATGATGACAAGGGTCACGGAGCATTGTGATGAAATGTTCATGGAGCATTGTGGTTACAAAGGACACAAAGCCTTGTGATGACGCGGGCATGGATTGTTGTGATGACAAACGTTATGAATCATTGTGATGAGTGGAGTTATGGAGCATTGTGAGTACAGGGGTCATGGAGCATTGTGATAACCAGGGCATGAAGCATTGTGAAGACAGGGGCATGGAGCATTGGTCTGAGAAGTTTCATAGATTATTGTGATGACAGTGGACACGGTGCATTGTGATAACAAGGGCATGGAGCATTGTGAGGAGAAGGTCATGGAGTATTGTGAAGAGAGGTGTCAGGGAGCATTGTGATGACATATGTCATGGTCCATTGCGATGACAATGGCAGGGAGCACTGTGATGCCAAATGTAATGGAGGATTGTGATGGCAAATATAATGGAGCATTGTGATGACTAGGGCTTGCAGCATTATGATGACAAGCGCCATTGAGGATTTTCATGACAAGGTCGTGAAGAATTGTGATTAAAAGGCCCTGGAGCTTTGTGATGAGAAAACCATGGAGCCTTGTGAAGACAAGTCTCATGGAGCATACTGATGAAAGGGGCATGGTTCATTCTGATTACAGGTGTCTTGGAACATTGTGATAACAAAGACATGGAGCATTGTGATGACAAGGGCATGGAACATTGTGATGACCAAGTCATGCAGTATTGTGAAGACAGGTGTCATGGTGCATTGTGATGACATATATAATGGCCCATTGTGATGACAATGGCATGGAGCATTGTGATGCCAAGTGTCATGGAGGATTCTGATGACAAATGTAATGGAGCATTGTGATGACAATGGCTTGGAGTATTGTGATGACAAGGGTCAGGGAGCATTGTGCTGACAAGTGCATGGAGAATTGTGATGACAAGGGTCATGGAGCATTCTAATGCCAAGCTTGTGGAGTACTTTGATGACAATGGCATGGAGCATTGTGATGAAAACGGCATGGGTCATTGTGATGAAAAATGCATGGAGCCTCTTCGTTACAGGCTTCAAGGAGAATTCTGATGAAAAGTGTCAGGGAGCATTGTGATGACAAATGTAGTGAGAATTGTGATGACAAAGGTCATGGAGCAATGTGATGAAAAGGGCATGGAGTATTGTGATGACAGTCATCATGGAGCATTGTGATGACAAGTGTTATGAAACATTGTGATCACAAGGGTTTGGAGCATGGTGATGAGAGAGGTCATGGATCATATTGATTTCAAGGAACATGGAGCATTGTGATGACAAGGGCATGAAGCAATGTGATCCCAAGGTTCATGGAGGATTGTGATGAAAATGGAAATGGAGTTTTGTGATGACAAGATCATAGAGCATTTTAATGACAAAGTCATGTAGCATTTTGCTGACAAAGGCATGGAGCATTGTGATGACAGGTGTCATGGAGCACTGTGATTACAAGTGTCAAGGAGCATTGTGAATACAGGGGTCATGGAGCATTGGGATGACAAGGGCATGGATCATTGTGATGACAAGCGTCATGGAGCATTGCTCTGACAAAGGCATGGAGAATTGTGATGACAAGGGTCACGGAGCATTGTGATGAAAAGTTCTTTGAGCGTTGTGGTTACAAAGGTCACAAAGCCTTGTGATGACGCGGGCATGGACCGTTGTGATGAGAAACGTTATGAAGCATTGTGATGACTGGAGTCACGGAGCATTGTGATGACAGGGGTCAAGGAGCATTGTGATAACAAGGGCATGGAGCATTGTGATGACAGGGGAATGGAGCATTGGTCTGACAAGTTTCATAGATTATTGTGATGACTGTGGACATGGTGCATTGTGATGACAAGGGCATGGGGCATTGTGATGAGAAGGTCATGGAGTACTGTGAAGACAGGTGTCAGGGAGCATTGTGATGACATATGTCATGGTGTATTGCGATGACAATGGCATGGATCATTATGATTCCAAATGTAATGGAGAATTGTGATGAAAAATATAATGGAGCTTTGTGATGATTAAGGCTTGGAGCATTATGTTGACAAGGGCCATTGAAAATTTTCATGACAATGTCGAGAAGCATTGTGATGACAAGGTCCTGTAGCATTGTGATGACAAAACCATGGAGCCTTGTGATGACAAGTCTCATGGAGCATACTGATGAAAAGGGGCATGGAGCATTGTGATGACCGGGGTCTTGGCACATTGTGAAGACAAGGGCATTGAGCATTGTGAGAAGAATTCCAAGGAGCATTCTGATGGCATGCGTCATTGAGCTTTGTGATGACAACGGCATGGAGCATTGTGATTACATGTGTCTTGGAGCATTGTGATGAAAAGGGAATGGATCTTTGTGATGAAAAAGGCATGGAGCCTTGTCATGACAGGGTTCAAGTAGCATACAGACAACAAGGGTCAGGGGGCATTTTGATGACATGTGTATTGAGCATTGTGGTGACAAAGTCATGGAGCATTGTGATGAGAAGACCATTGATAATTGTGATGACGAGCGTCATGGGGCATTGCGGTGACAAGTGTTTTGGAATATTGTGATCACAAGGGTTTGGAGCATTGTTATGACAGAGGTCATGGAACATTTTGATTTCATTGTGATGACAATAGCATGAAGCATTATGATGAAGGGCATGGTGCATTGAGATGACAGGGTTCATGGGTCATTGATATGACTAGGGGCATATAGCATTGTGATTAAAGTGTTCTTGGAACATTGTGATGAGAAGGGTCAAGGAGCTTTGTGATGACAAGGCCATGGAACATCGTGATGGCAGGGGTCATGGAGCATTGTTATGACTGGTGTAATGGAGCATTGTGATGGCAAGGGCATGGAGCATTGGTATGAGAAGGGCAGGGAGCAATCTGATGACATGTGTCATGGAGCTTTGTGAAGACAAGGGCATGGAGCAATGTGATGCCAAGGGTCATGGATCTTTGTGATGACAAAGGTCATGGAGCATTTTGATGGCCAGGGCGATGTGCATTGTGATGAGAATGTCAGGGAGTATTGTGATGACAGGGTCATGGAGCAATTTGATAAAAATTGTCATGGAATATTTTGATGACAGATGTTATGGAACATTGTGATGTCAGGGTTCATTGAACATTGTGATGATAAGTGCATATAGCAATGTAATGACAGGAGTCATGGGATATTGTGATGCCAGGGGTGAGCGAGTATTGTGACAAATAGTGATGTAGCATTGTGATATCAGTGGTGAGAGAGCATTTTGATGAGATGTTGATGGAGCATTGTGATGACAAGATTGTAGAGCACTGTGATGACAAGCGCATGGTGCATTTTGATGACATGTGTCATGGAGCATTGTGCTGACAAGCGCATGGAGCACTGTGATGACAAGGGTCATGGAGCATTGTGCTGAGAAAGGCATAGAGCATTGTGATGACAAGGGTCAAAGAGCATTGTGATGAATAGTTCATGGAGCATTGTGGTTAAAATGGTCACAGAGACTGTTGATGACAAGGGCATGGACCATTGTGATGACAAAGGTCATGAATCATTGCGATGACTGGAGTCACGGAGCACTGTGATGACAGGAGTCAGGGAGCATTGTGATAACAAAGGCATGGAGCATTGTGATGACAAGGGCATGGAACCTTAGTCTAATAAATTTCATGGATTGTTGTGATGAAAGTTGGAATGGCGCATTGTGATGACAAGAGCATGGAGCTTTGTGATGACCAGGTCATGCAGTATTGTGAAGAGAGGTGTCAGGGAGCATTTTGATGACATATGTAATGGCCAATTGTGATGACAATGGCATGGAACATTGTGATGCCAAGTGTCATGGAGGATTGTGATGACAAAGGTAATGGAATACTGTGATGACAATGGCTTGGAGCATTGTGATGACATGGGTCAGGGAGCATTGTGATGACAAGTGCATGGAGAATGGTGATGACAAGTGCATGGAGCATTGTGATGACAGGTGTCATGGAGCATTGTGATTACAGGGGTCTTTGAGAATTGTGATGACAAGAGTCCCGGATCATTGTGTTGTCAGGTCTCATGGAGTGTTGTGATGACAGTGGTCATGGAGCAGTGTGATGATATTCGTCATGGAGCATTGTGATGAGTAGGTCATGGAGCATTGGGCTGAAAATATTCATGCATTATTGTGATGACATGGCTCATGGAGCATTCTGATGACAAGGGAATGGAACATGGTGATGAGAATGTCCTGGAGTATTGTGATGAGATGACCATGGAGACTTGTGATGAAAAGTCTCATGGAGCATTCTGATGAAAAGGGGCATGGAGCATTGTGATTACAGGGGTCTTGGAGCATTGTGATGACAAGGGCATGGAGCATTGTGAGGAGAAGGCCATGGAACATTATGATGACATGCGTCATGGAGATTTGTGATGACAAGTGCATGGAGCTTTGTGATTACAGGGGTCTTGGAGCATTGTGATGACAAGGGTCATGGAGCATTGTGATGACAAGGCTGTGGAACATTGTGAAGGCAGGGATCATGGAGCATTGTTATGACAGATGTAATGGATCATTGTGATGAGAAGGGCATTGAGCATTGTTCTGAAATATTTCATGGATTATTGTGATGAGAGTGGGCATGGAGCATTGTGATGACAAGGGCACGGAACACTGTGATACATGGTTCATGGAGGATTGTAATTGCAAGGGCATGGAGAATTGTGATGAGAAGGGCATCGAGCATTGTGATGACAAGTGTCATGGAGCTTTGTGATGACAAGGGCATTGAGCAATGTGATGAAAGGGTTCATGGAGCATGGTGATGACAATGACATGGAGCATTGTGATGCCAAGGGTCATGGATCTTTGTGATGACAAAGGTCATGGAGCATTTGGATGACAAGGGCGTTGTGCATTGTGATGAGAAGGGCAGGGAGCATTGTGATGACAGTGTCATGGAGCAATTTGATGAAAAGTGTCATGGAACATTTTGATGACAGGGGTTATGGAACATTGTGATGTCAGGGGTCATGGAGCATTATGATGAAAAGGGTCATGGAGCATTTTGATGACAGGGGTTATGGAGCATTGTGATGTCAGGGGTCATGGAACATTGTGATAACAGGGGTGAGTGAGTATTGTGAAGAAGAGTGATGTAACATTGTGATATCTGTGGTGAGAGAGCATTTTGATGAGAAGTGCATGGAGCATTGTGATGATAAGGTTTATGGAGCATTGTGATGACAAGCTTGTGGAGCACTGTGATGACAAGCGCATGGTGCATTATGATGACATGTGTCATGGAGCATCGTGCTGACAAGCGCATGGAGCTTTGTGATGACAAGTGTCACGGAGCATTTCGGTGACGATGGCATGGAGCATTGTGCTGAGAAAGGCATAGAGCATTGTGATGACAAGGGTCAAAGAGCATTGTGATGAAATGTTCGTTGAGCATTGTGGTTAAAATGTCACAGAGACTGTTGATGGTGAGGGCATGGACCATTGTGATGACAAAGGTAATGAAGCAATGTGATGACTGGTGTCACAGAGCATTGTGATGACAGTTGTCATGGAGCACTGTGATAACAAGGGCATGGAGCGTTGTGATGACAATGGCATGTAGCATTGTGATGAAAACGGCATGGGGCATTGTGATGAAAAAGGCATGGAGCATTTTCGTGAAAGGGTTCAAGGAGCATTCTGACGACAAGTGTCAGGGAGCATTGTGATGACAAGTGTATTGAGAATTGTGATGACAATGGTCGTGGAGCATTGTGATGAAAAAGGCATGGAGTATTTGATGACAGGCACCATGGAGCGTTGTGATGACAAGTGCTATGGAACATTGTGATCACAAGGGTTTGCAGCATTGTGATGAGAGAGGTCATGGATCATTTTGATTTCAAGGAGCATGGAGCATTGTGATGACAAGGGCATGAAGCAATGTGATCCCAAGTTTCATGGATGATTGTGATGACAATGGTAAATGGGTATTGTGATGACAAGCGCATAGAGCATTGTAATGGAAAGGTCATGTAGCATTTTGCTGACAAAGGCATGGAGCATTGTGATGACAGGTGTCATGGAGCACTGTGATGACAAGCGTCACATAGCATTTTGAATAGATGGGTCATGGAGCATTGTGATGACAAGAGTCCCGGATCATTGTGTTGTCAGGTGTCATGTAGTGTTGTGATACAGTGATCATGGAGCATTGTGATGATATTGGTCATGGAGCATTGTGATGAGAAGGTCATGGAGCATTGGCTTGAAAATATTCATGGAGCATTGGCCTGAAAATATTCATGGAGAATTGTGATGACTGGGGTCATGGAGCATTGTGATGACAAGGGAATGGAGCATGCTGATGAAAATATCTTGGAGCATTGTGATGAGATGACCATGGAGACTTGTGATGACAAGTTTCATGGAGCATTCTGATGAAAAGGGGCATGGAGCATTGTGATTACTGGGGTCTTGGAGCATTGTGATGACAAGGGCATGGAGCATTGTGAGGAGAAGGCGATGGAGCATTCTGATGACATGCGTCATGGAGCTTTGTGATGACAAGGCCGTGGAACATTGTGATCACAGAGTCATGGAGCATGGTTATGACAGGGGTAATGGAGCATTGTGATGAGAAGGGCATGGAACACTGTGATACATGGGTCATGGAGGATTGTAATGAAAAAGTCATGGGGCATTGTGATGAGAAAGGCATTGAGCATTGTGATGACAAGTGTCATGGAGGATTGTAATGACAAGGTAAAGGGGCATTGTGATGAGAAAGGCATTGAGCATTGTGATGACAATTGTCATGGAGCTTTGTGATGACAAGGCATGGAGCAATGTGATGAGAGGGTTCATGGAGCATTCTGATGACAATGACATGGAGCATTGTGATGCCAAGGGTCATGGCGCTTTGTAATGACAAAGGTCATGGAGCATTTTGATGACAAGTGCATTTTACATTGTGATGAGAAGGGCAGGGAGTATTTTGATGACAGGGTCATGCAGCAATATCATGGAAAGTGTATTGGAACATTTTGATGACAGGGGTTATAGAATACTGTGATGTCAGGGGTCATGGAACTTTGTGATGATAAAGGGATGTAGCATTGTAATGACAGGGGTCATGGGACATTGTGATTACAGTGGTGAGGGAGTATTGTGACAACTAGTGATGGAACACTGATATCTCTGGTGAGAGAGCATTTTGATGAGAAGTGTATGGAGCATTGTGATTACAAGGTTTATGGAGCATTGCAATGACAATTTTCTGGACCGTTGTGATGAAAATCGAATGGCACATTGTGATGACAAGGGTCATGCAACATTTTTCAGACAAAGTCATGGAGCATTTTGATGACAATGGTCACGGAGCATTGTGATGAAAACGGAATGGGGCATTGTAATGAAAAAGGCATGGAGCCTTTTCGTGACAGGGTTCAAAGAGCATTCTGATGACAAGTGTCAGGGAGCATTGTGATGACAAGTGTACTGAGCATTGTGATGACAAATGTCATGGAGCACTCTGATGAAAAGGGCATGGAATTTTGTGATGACACGCATCATGGAGCATTGTGATGACAAGTGTTATGGAACGTTGGGATCACATGGGTTTGGAGCATTGTGATGACAGAGGACATGGATCATTTTGATTTCAAGGAGCATGGAGCATTGTGATGACAAGGGCATGAAGCAATGTGGTCTCAAGGTTCATGGAGGATTGTGATGACAATGGAAATGGAGTATTGTGATGACAAGCGCATAGAGCATTGTAATGACAAGGTCATGTAGCATTTTGCTGACAAATTCATGGAGCATTGTGATGACAGGTGCCATGGAGCACTGTGATGACAAGCGTCACGGAGCATTGTGATGACAGGTGTCATGGAGCACTGTGATGACAAGCGTCACGGTGCATTGTGAATACAGGGGTCATGGAGCATTGGGATGACAAGGCCATGGATCATTGTGATGAGAAAGTCATGGAGTATTGTAAAGACAGGTGTCAGGGAGCATTGTGATGACATATGTCATGGTCCACTGCAATGACAATGGCAGGGAGCATTGTGATGTCAAATGTATTTGAGGATTTTGATGACATATATAATGGAGCATTGTGAGGACTAGGGCTTGGAGCATTATGATGACAAGGGCCATTGAGAATGTTCAGAACAAGGTCGTGAAGCATTGTGATGACAAGTTCCTGAAGCATTGTGATGAGAAATCCACAGAGACTTGTGATAACAAATCTCATGG
Source organism: Mesoplodon mirus (assembly GCF_964341445.2). Lineage (NCBI taxonomy): Eukaryota > Metazoa > Chordata > Mammalia > Artiodactyla > Ziphiidae > Mesoplodon > Mesoplodon mirus. The sequence continues at coordinate 382,812 of NW_028295462.1, forward strand.
AGCATACTGATGAAAAGGGGCATGGACCATTGTGATTACAGGGGTCTTGGAACATTGTGATGACATGGGCATGGAGCATTGTGAGGAGAAGGCCAAGGAGCATTCTGAAGACATGTGTCATTGAGCTCTGTGGTGACAAGTGCATGGCGCATTGTGTTTAAATGGGTCCTGGAGCATTGTGATGAAAAGGGCATGGATCACTGTGATGAAAAAGACATGGAGCCTTGTCCTGACAGGGTTCAAGGAGCATACAGACAACAAGTATCAGGGAGCATTTTGATGACAAGTGTATGGATTATTGTGATGACAAAGGTCATGGAGCATTGTGATGAGAAAACAATGGATAATTGTGATGACGAGTGTCATGGGGCACGGTGACGACAAGTGTTATGGAATATTGTGATCACAAGGGTTTGGAGCATTGTTATGACTGAGGTCATGGAGCATTTTGATTTCATTGTGATGACAATAGCCTGAAGCATTATGATGATGGGCATGGTGCATTGTGATGACAGGGTTCATGGATCATTGAGATGAAAAATGGGCATGGAGCATTGTGATTACAGGGGTCTTGGAGCATTGTGATGAGAAGAGTCATGGAGCCTTGTGATGAGAAGGCCACGGAACATCGTGATGGCAGTGGTCATGGAGCATTGTTATGACAGGGGTACTGGAGCATTGTGACGGCAAGGGCATGGAGCATTGTGATGAGAAGGCCATGGAGCATTCTGATGACATGTGTCATGGAGCTTTGTGATGACAAGGGCATGGAGCAATGCGATGAGAGTGTTCGTGGAGCACTGTGATGACAATGACATGGAGCATTGTGATGCCAAGGGTCATGGATCTTAGTAATGACAAAGGTCATGGAGCATTTGGATGACAAGGGCGTTGTGCATTGTGATGAGAAGGGCAGGGAGCATTGTGATGACAGGGTCATGGAGCAATTTGATGAAAAGTGTCATGGAACATTTTGATGACAGGGGTTATGGAACATTGTGATGTCAGGGGTCATGGAGCATTATGATGAAAAGTGTCATGGAACATTTTGATGACAGGGGTTATGGAGCATTGTGATGTCAGGGGTCATCGAACATTGTGATGATGAGTGCATTTAACATTGTGATGACAGGGGTCATGGAACATTGTGATAACAGGGGTGAGTGAGTATTGTGACGAATAGTGATGTAACATTGTGATATCTGTGGTGAGAGAGCATTTTGATGAGAAGTGCATGGAGCACTGTGATGATAAGGTTTATGGAGCATTGTGATGACAAGCTTGTGGAGCACTGTGATGACAAGCGCATGGTGCATTATGATGACATGTGTCATGGAGCATCGTGCTGACAAGCGCATGGAGCATTGTGATGACAAGGGTCACAGAGCATTGCGCTGAGAAAGGCATAGAGCATTGTGATGACAAGGATCAAAGAGCATTGTGATGAAAATTGCATGGAGCATTGTGATGACAAGGGCATGGAGCATTGGTCTAATAAGTTTCATGTATTATTGTGATGACTGTTGGAATGGTGCATTGTGGTGACAAGGGCATGGAGTATTGTGATGACCAGGTCATGCAGTATTGTGAAGAGAGGTGTCAGGAAGCATTGTGATGACATATGTAATGGCCCATTGTGATGACAATGGCAAGGAGCATTGTGATGCCAGGTGTCATGGAGGATTCTGATGACAAAGGTAATGGTGCATTGTGATGACAGTGGCTTGAAGCATTGAGATGACAAGGGTCAGGGAGCATTGTGCTGACAAGTGCATGGAGAATTGTGATGACAAGGGTCATGGAACATTCCCATGATAAGCTTGTGGAGTTTTTTGCTGACAGTGGCGTGGAGCATTGTGATGAAAATGGCATGGGGCATTGTGTTGAAAAATGCATGGAACCTTTTCGTGACAGGGTTCAAGGAGCATTCTGACGACAAGTGTCAGGGAGCATTGTGATGACAAGTGTATTGAGAATTGTGATGACAAAGGTCATGGAGCATTGTGATGAAAAGTGCATGGAGTATTGTGATGACAGGCATCATGGAGCGTTGGGATGACAAGTGTTATGGAACATTGTGATCACAAGGGTTTGGAGCATTGTGATGACATAGGTCATGGATCATTTTGATTTCAAGGAGCATGGAGCATTGTGATGACAAGGCCATGTAGCAATGTGATCCCAAGATTCATGGAGGATTGTGATGACAATGGTAATGGAGTATTGTGATGACAAGCGCATTGAGCATGGTAATGACATGGTCATGTAGCATTTTGCTGACAAAGGCATGGAACATTGTGATGACAGGTGTCATGGAGCACTGTGATGAAAAGCGTCACGGAGCATTATGAATAAAGGGATCATGGAGCATTGGGATGACAAGGGCATGGAGTATTGTGATGACTGGTGTCATGGAGCACTGTGATGACAAGCGTCACGGAGCATTGTGAATACAGGGGTCATGGAGCATTGGGATGACAAGGGCATGGATCATTGTGATGACAAGGGTCATGGAGCATTGGGCTGAAAATGTTCATGGAGTATTTTGATGACAGGGGTCATGGAGCATTGTGATGACAGAGGTCATGGAGAATTTTTATTTCACTGTGGTGACAATTGCCGGAAGCATTGTGATGAAGGGTATGATGCATTGTTATGACAGGGTTCATGGAGCATTGAGATGAAAAGGGGTATGGAACATTGTGATTACAGGGTTCTTGGGGCACTGTAATGACAAGGGCATGGAGCATTTTGATGAGAAGGCCATGGAGCATTCTAATGACATGCGTCATTGAGCTTTGTGATGACAAGGTCATGGAGCATTGTGATGACCAGGTCATGCAGTATTGTGAAGACACGTGTCAGGTAGCATTGTGATGACATATGTAATGGCCCATTGTGATGACAATGGCTTGGAGCATTGTGATGATAAGGGTCAGGGAGCATTGTGCTGACAAGTGCATGGAGAATTGTGATGACAAGGGTCATGGAGCATTCTGATGACAAGCTTGTGGAGTATTTTGATGACAATGGCATGGAGCATTGTGATGAAAACGGCATGGGGCATTGTGATGAAAAAGGAATGGAGCCTTTTCGTGACAGGGTTCAAGGAGCATTCTGACGACAAGTGTCAGGGAGCATTTTGATGACAAGTGTATTGAGAATTGTGATGACAAATGTCAAGGAGCATTGTGATGAAAAGGGCATGGAGTATTGTGATGACATGCATCATGGAGCGTTGTGATGAGAAGTGTTATGGAACACTGTGATCACAAGTGTTTGGAGCATTGTGATGACAGAGGTCATGGATCATTGGGATTTCAAGGATCATGGAGCATTGTGATGACAAGGGCATGAAGCAATATGATCCCAAGATTCATGGAGGATTGTTATGACAATGGAAATGGAGTATTGTGCTGACAAGCGCATAGAGCATTGTAATGCCAAGTTCATGTAGCATTTTGCTGACAAAGGCATGGAGCATTGTGATGACAAGCATCATGGAGCATTGTGAATACTGGGTCATGGAGCATTGGGATGACAATAGCATGGATCATTGTGATGAAACGGGTCATGGAGCACTGGGCTGAAAATATTCATGGAGTGTTGTGATGACAGGGGTCATAAAGCATTGTGATGACTACGGAATGGAGCATTGTGATGACAAGAGTCCCAGATCATTGTGTTGTCAGGTGTCATGTAGTGTTGTGATGACAGTGGTCATGGAGCATTGTGATGATATTGGCCATGGAGCATTGTGATGTGTAGGTCGTGGATCATAGGGCTGAAAATATTCATGAATTTTTGTTATTACAGGGGTCATGGAGCATTGTGATAACAAGGGGATGGAGCTTGGTGATGACAAGGTCCTGGAGCATTGTGATGAGAAGACAATGGAGAGTTGTGATGACAAGTCTCATGGAGCATTCTGATGAAAAGGGGCATGGAGCATTGTGATTACAGGGGTCTTGGAGCATTGTGATGACTAATGCACGGAGCATTGTGATGAGAAGGACATGGAGCATTCTGATGACATGCGTCATGGAGTTTTTTGATGACAAGGGCATGAAGCATTGTGATTACAGGGATCTTGGAACATTGTGATGACAAGGTCATGGAGCATTGTGAGGAGAAGACCAAGGAGAATTTTGATGGCATGCATCATTCAGTTTTTGATGACAAGGGCATGGAGCATTGAGATTACATGTGTCTTGGAGCATTGTGATGAAAAGGCCATGGATCATTGTGATGAAAAACGCATGGAGCCTTGTCATGACAGGGTTCAAGGAACATACATACAACAAGTGTCAGGAAGCATTTTGATGACAAGTGTATTTAGCATGGTGATGACAGAGGTCATGGAGCATTGTGATGAGAAGACCATTGATAATTGTGATGACACGCGTCATGGGGCATTGTGATGACAAGTGTTATGGAATATTGTGGTCACAAGGTTTTGGAGCATGGTTATGACAGAGGTCATGGAGCAGTTTGATTTCATTGTGATGACAATAGCATGAAGCATTATGATGATGGGCATGGTGCATTGTGATGACAGTGTTCATAGATCATTGAGATGAAAAGGGGCATACAGCATTGTGATTACAGGGTTCTTGGAGCATTGTGATGAGAAGGGTCATGGAGCTTTTTGATGACAAGGCCAAGGAACATCGTGATGGCTGGGGTCATGGAGCATTGTGATGACTGGGGTAATTGAGCATTGTGATGGCATGGGCATGGAGCATTGTGATGAGAAGGACATGGAGCATTCTGATGACATTTGTCATGGAGCTTTGTGAAGACAAGGGCATGGAGCAATGTGATGAGAGCGTTCATGGAGCATTGTGATGAAAATGACATGGAACATTGTGATGCCAAGGGTCATGGATCTTTGTGATGACAATGGTCATAGAACATTTTGATGGCAAGGTCATTGTGCATTGTGATGAGAAGGGCATGGAACATTGGTCTGAAATGTTTCTTGGATTATTGTCATGAGAGTGGGCATGGAGCTCTTTGAAGTCAAGGGTATGGAACACTATGATACATGGGTCATGCAGGATTGTAATTACAAGGGAATGGAGCATTGTGATGAGAAGGGCATCGAGCATTGTGATGACAAGTGTCATAGAGCTTTGTGATGACAAGGGCATTGAGGAAAGTTATTAGAGGGTTCATGGAGCATTGTGATGACAATGACATGGAGCATTGTGATGCCAAGAGTCATGGAGTTTGTGATGACAAGTCATGGAGCATTTTGATGACAAGGGCATGGTGCATTGTGATGAGAAGGGCAGGGAGCATTTTGATGACCGGGTCATGCAGCAATTTGATGAAAAGTGTAAAGGAACATTTTGATTGCAGGGGTTATAGAACATTGTGATGTCAGGGGTCTTGGAACTTTGGGATGAAAAGGGTCATTGAGCATTTTGATGACAGGGGTTATGGAACATTGTGATGTCATGGGTCATGCAACATTGTGATGATAAGGGGATGTAGCAGTGTGATGACAGGGTCAAGGAACATTGTGATTACAGGGGTGAGGGAGTATTGTGATGACTAGCGATGGAACACTGTGATATCTCTGGTGAGAGAGCATTTTGATGAGAAGTGCATGGAGCATTGTGATTACAAAGTTTAGGGAGCATTGCAATGGCAAAGTTGTGGACCGTTGTGATGAAATGCACGTGGCACATTGTGATGTCAATGGTCATGAAGAATTGTTCTGAAAAAGACATGGAGCATTATGATGACAAGGGTCACAGAGAATTGTGATGAAAATTTCAGGGAGCATTGTGGTTACAAAAGTCACAGAGCCTTGTGATGACGCGGGCATAGACCACTCTGATGACAAACGTTATGAAACATTGTGATGACTGGAGTCACGAAGCATTGTGAAGACAGGGGTCATGTAGCTTTTTGATGACAAGGGCATGGAGCATTGTGATGACAGGGGCATGGAGCAATTTTCTGACAAGTTTCATAGATTATTGTGATGACAGTGGGCATGGTGCATTGTGATGACCAGGGCCTGGATGATTTTGATGAGAACGTCATGGAGTATTGTGAAGACAGGTGTCAAGGAGCATTGTGATGACATATATCATGGTCCATTGCGATTACAATGGCATGGAGTATTGTGATGGAAAATGTAATGGAGAATTGTAATGACAAATATAATGGAGCATTTTGATGATTAGGGCTGGGAGCATTATGATGACAAGGGACATTGAAAATTTTCATGATAAGGTCGAGAAGCATTGTGATGACAAGGTCCTGGAGCATTGTGATGGCAAAACCATGGAGCCTTGTGATTGCAAGTCTCATGGAGCATACTGATGAAAAGGGGCATGGAGCATTGTGATTAGAGGGGTCTTGGCACATTGTGATGACAAAGGCATGGAGCATTGTGAGGAGAAGACCAAGGAGCATTCTGATGGCATGCATCATTGAGCTTTGTGATGACAAGGGCAAGGAGCATTGTGATTATATGGGTCTTGGAGCATTGTGATGAAAAAGGCATGGATCATTGTGATGCAAAAGGCATGGAGCCTTGTCATGACAGGGTTCAAGGAGCATACAGACAACAAGTGTCAGGGAGCATTTTGATGACAAGTGTATTGAGCATTGTGATGAGAAGACCATTGATAATTGTGATGACGAGTGTCATGGGGCATTGTGATGACAAGTGATAGGGAATATTGTGATCACAAGGGTTTGGATCATTGTTATGACAGAGGTCATGGAGCATTTTGATTTCATTGTGATGACAATAGCATGAAGCATTATGATGATGGGCATGGTGCATTGTGATGACAGGGTTCATGGATCATTGAGATGAAAAAGGGCATAGAGCATTGTGACTGCAGGGTTCTTGGAGCATTGTGATGAGAAGGGTCATGGAGCTTTGAGATGAAAAGGCCATGGGACATCGTGATGGCAGGGGTCATGGAGCATTGTTATGAGAGTGGTAATGGAGCATTGTGATGGCAAGGGCATGGAGCATTGTGATAAGAAGGCCATGGAGAATTCTGATGACATGTGTCATGGAGCTTTTAGAAGACAAGGGCATGGAGCAATGTGATGAGAGCGTTCATGGAGCATGGTGATGACAATGACATGGAGCATTGTGATGCCAAGGGTCATGGATCTTTGTGATGACAAAGGAGATGGAGCATTTAGATGGCAAGGGCGTTGTGCATTGTGATGAGAAGGGCAGGGAGCATTCTGATGACAGGGTCTTGGAGCAAATTGATGAAAAGTGTCATGAAACATTTTGATGACAGGTGTTATGGAACATTGTGATGTCAGGGATCATCAAACATTGTGATGATAAGTGCATGTAGCATTGTGATGACAGGAGTCATGGAACATTGTGATGACAGGGGTGAGGGAGTATTGTGACAAATAGTGATGTAGCATTGTGATATCAGTGGTGAGAGAGCATTTTGATGAGAAGTGCATGGAGCATTGTGATGACAAATTTTAAGGAGCATTGTGATGACAAGATTGTGGAGCACTGTGATGACAAGCGCATGGTGCATTGTGATGACATGTGTCATGGAGCATTGTGATGACAAGGGTCAAAGAGCATTGTGATGAAAAGTTCATGGAGCATTGTGGTTAAAAAGGTCACAGAGACTGTTGCTGACGAGGGCATGGACCATTGTGATGACAAAGGTCATGAAGCACTGTGATGACTGGAGTCACGGAGCATTGTGATGACAGGGGCCATGGAGCATTGTGATAACAAGGGCAAGGAGCGTTTTGATGACAAGGGCATGGAACATTGGTCTAATAAGTTTCATGGATTATTGTGATGACAGTTGGAATGGCGCATTGTGATGAAAAGGGCATGGAGCATTGTGATGACCAGGTCATGCAGTACTGAGAAGACATGTGTCAGGTAGCATTGTGATGACATATGTAATGGCCAATTGTGATGACAATGGCTTGGAGCACTGTGATGACAAGAGTCAGGGAGCATTGTGCTGACAAGTGCATGGAGAATTGTGATGACAAGGGTCATGGAGCATTCTGATGACAAGCTTGTGGAGTATTTTGATGACAATGGCATGGAGCATTGTGATGAAAACGCCATGGGGCATTGTGATGAAAAAGGCATGGAGCCTTTTCGTGACAGGGTTCAAGGAGCATTCTGACGACAAGTGTCAGGGAGCATTTTGATGACAAGTGTATTGAGAATTGTGATGACAAAGGTCATGGAGCACTGTGATGAAAAGTGCATGGAGTATTGTGATGACAGGCATCATGGAGCATTGTGATGAGAAGTGTTATGGAACACTGTGATCACAAGTGTTTGGAGCATTGTGATGACAGAGGTCATGGATCATTTGGATTTCAAGGATCATGGAGCATTGTGATGACAAGGGCATGAAGCAATGTGATCCCAAGGTTCATGGAGGAATGTGATGACAATGGAAATGGAGTATTGTGCTGGCAAGCGCATAGAGCATTGTAATGACCAGGTCATGTAGCATTTTGCTGACAAAGGCATGGAGAATTGTGATGACAGGTGTCATGGAGCACTGTGATGACAAGCGTCACGGAGCATTGTGAATACGGGGTCATGTAGCATTGGGATGACAATGGCATGGATCATTGTGATGAGAAGGGTCATGGAGCACTGGGCTGAAAATATTCATGTAGTGTTGTGATGACAGGGGTCATATAGCATTGTGATGACTACGGAATGGAGCATTGTGATGACAAGAGTCCCAGATCATTGTGTTGTCAGGTGTCATGTAGTGTTGTGATGACAGTGGTCATGGAGCATTGTGATGATATTGGCCATGGAGCATTGTGATGAGTAGGTCGTGGAGCATTGGGGTGAAAATGTTCATGGATTATTGTGATGACAGGGGTCATGGAACATTGTGATGACAAGGGAATGGAGCATGGTGATGACAAGGTCCTGGAGCATTGTGATGAGAAGACAATGGAGACTTGTGATGACAAGTCTCATGGAGCATTCTGATGAAAAGGGGCATGGAGCATTGTGATTACAGGGGTCTTGGAGCATTGTGATGTCTAAGGCATGGAGCATTGTGATGAGAAGGACATGGAGCATTCTGATGACATGCGTCATGGAGATTTTTTATGACAAGGGCATGGAGCATTGTGATTACAGGGATCTTGGAGCATTGTGATGAAAAGCCCATGGATCATTGTGATGAAAAAAGCATGGAGCCTTGTCACTACAGGGTTCAAGGAACATACAGACAACAAGTGTCAGGAAGCATTTTGATGACAAGTGTATTGAGCATTGTGATGACAGAGGTCATGGAGCATTGTGATGAGAAGACCATTGATAATTGTGATGACACGTGTCATGGGGCATTGTGATGACAAGTGTTATGGAATATTGTGGTCACAAGTGTTTGGAGTATTGTTATGACAGAGGTCATGGAGCATTTTGATTTCATTGTGATGACAATAGCATGAAGCATTATGATGATGGGCATGGTGCACTGTGATGACAGTGTTCATGGATCATTGAGATGAAAAGGGGCATACAGCATTGTGATTACAGGGTTCTTGGAGCATTGTGATGAGAAGGGTCATGGAGCTTTGTGATGACAAGGCCATGGAACATCGTGATGGCAGGGGTCATGGAGCATTGTGATGAATGTGGTAATTGAGCATTGTGATGGCAAGGGCAAGGAGCATTGTGATGAGAAGGACATGAAGCATTCTGATGACATGTGTCATGGAGCTTTGTGAAGACAAGGGCATGGAGCAATGTGATGAGAGCGTTCATGGAGCACTGTGATGACAATGAAATGGAACATTGTGATGCCAAGGGTCATGGATCTTTGTGATGACAATGGTCATGGAACGTTTTGATGACAATGTCATTGTGAATTGTGATGAGAAGTGCTTGGAGCATTCTGATGACAGGGTCATGGAGCAATTTGATGAAAAAGACATGGATCATTGTGATGGAAAAGGCATGGAGCCTTGTCATGAAAGAGTGCACGGGGCATACTGAGGTCAATAGTCAGAGAGCATTGTGTTGACAACGGTATTGAGCATTGTGTTGACAAAAGGCATGGTGCATTGTGATGAGAAGCCCATGGATAACTGTGGTGACCAGCGTCATGGGGCATTGTGATGACAAGTGTTATGGGACATTGTGATCACAAGGGTTTGCAACATTGTGATGACAGATGTCATGGAGCTTTTTGATTTCATTGTGAAGACAATAGCATAAAGCATTATGATGATGGGCATGGTGCATTTTGCTGACAGCGTTCATGGAGCATTGTGATGAAAAGTGGCATGGAGCATTGGTCTGACAAGTTTCTTGGATTATTGTGATAAGAATGGGATGACAAGGTCATGGAGCACTGTGATGACAAGGTCATGGATTATTGTGAAGAAAGGTGTCAGGGAGCATTGTGATGAAATATGTCATGTTCCAGTTTGATGACAATATCATGGAGCATTGTGATGCCAATTGTTATGGAGGATTGTTGTGACAAAGTAAAGGAGCATTGTGATGACAAGGGCATGAAGCATTGTGATACCAAGGGCCATTGAGAATTTTAATGTCTTGGTCGTGAAACATTTTGATGAAAAGTGCATGGAGCTTCCTATGACAGGGGTCATGGAGCATTGCGATGACAAGTGCATGGAGTATTGTGATGACAAGAGCATATATCATTGTGATGTGAAGTGCCATGGAGCATTGTAATGACAAGGACGAGGAGAATTGTGAGGAAAAGGGACTGAGTTTTGAGATGACAAGGCATGGAGCATGGTGATGGCAAAACCGTGGAGCATTGTGATGAGAAGACCTTGGGTAATTTTGATGTCGAGCATCATGGAGCACTGCAATGACAAGGGTCATGAAGCATTGTGATGACAGGTGTCAGGGAGCAATGTGATGACATGGGTCATGGAGCAATGTGATGACAAAGGCATGGAGCATTGTGATGACAAGGGCATGGAGCATTGCAATGTTAAGAGAATGGAGAATTGTGATGACAAGACCATGTAACATTTTGATGAGAATTGTCATGTAGCATTGTGATGAGAAGGACGTGGATAATTTTGATGACAAGGGACATGGAGCATTTTGATAACCAAGGCATGGATCATTGTGATGACACGGGTCATGAAGCATTATTATGACAAGGGCCATGGTGCATTCTGACATAAGATATCACTTATGAAGGGAATGTAATCATGGCTACATATGAACTGAATTAGGGAAGAGAACAGAGTCTCAGATTTAGAAAACACTCTAACGCTTGCTTAAGGGGAAAGACAGGTGGGGACATGCACAAAACAAAAGTTTGATATTAGCACAGGTACCGTTCCATAATCCAAAAACAATAGAGACAAGCCCTACTCCTTCCTCAGAGAACGGAACCCAACATCCCTATTCCCCGCAGAGAAATATATCTGACTAGTAAGAATTTTAAAACCTATGTATTGATATGTCTCCGTAAGGTAACTAAGTGTGTCTAGAATGACATAAACATGGCAGGGAGAATCAGCTCAAACCCAATATAAAAATGAATTTCAAAACAAAACATAAAAACAGAACAATTCTTACACAATACCTTCAGGGTCACTGATGAAACCTGGAATGACCCTATCTACAGTGACAGCTGTATGTGTCATAAGGCTGGACACTTGGGACTGAGAGGATTGGTGAGATTGGGTGAGCAAATATAGACCCTTAAAAGCAATAATGTGTGGCACCCATTCCATGTGTCCCAACAGGCAAGGTTTAAGGGCATATTACTAGAGCTATAATATGTACGGGAACCCTAGAAAATGGACACAGTGTGAATACGAAAGGTTTCTAAAACTCAACGACTAGTCCCTCTCCTGGTGCTCCCATTTGAGTTTCCAACTGCTTTACTATCAATCTCCCAACTTGGAGAGACAGCAACTTGAACCTGCTGGTTCGCACAGGTTGCCAATTTGGCAGAGGATGAAAGGGAAGAGGGAGAACCAGTGAGAGAGTAGCTGTTAGACATTTGGACGGGCATATGTCACTCTTACTTCGCGGGAAGAAGAAGAAATAACCAAAGTCTCAGCCACCCACTGGGAACCAGTATAGGTCCTGAACCAAAATAATGGACTTGCGTTCAGCTCACAAAAAAACGAGTTAAATAATGTAGCTCACTGGCACAACAATTCACAAACAGGCAGAGTAATAAAGGACAACTATCGTCCAAAAATCTGTTGAGGGAAGGCAACGAGGCGGACTTGAAAGCGAGGCAGAATAGCAGGAAACAGATTTCAAGACGTACGTTGGAATCGCATTTAAGGCACAGGAAGAGGGGCACAACATCGACAATGATGCACTTGGCCAAAAAGGGCGTATGCGTTTTCTCCTGAGTATATTCAGGAGAAAACGCATACGCCCTTTTTTGCCAAGCAAGCATGGTGGCAATGCAAATCTGCACTACAAAGTATCACTTCCCACTTGTCAAAAGGTTCATCCACAAAATGGGTAAAAACCAGAAAGGCAAGACAGGCCCTGGAGGACAGGGAGCCTTGTTATGCTGATGGGCGGGATGTAAATTGCCAACTGCCTCTCTGGAGGAGTGCATTCTGTTCCCTAAAACAAGTAAACAACAGAGCTACAGAGCCAAGGGCACTTCCAGTCTGGGGAATATATCTTGGGAAAGCAGAAAATCAATAAGACAGAGCCACCCCAAAATTTAGGGCTGCACTGCTTACAAGAACCTCAACTTGGGTACACCTTAAATATCCCAGGAAATATAAAAATGGTTCAAAAAATTGTGGTACTTACGTACGATGGAATATCCCTCAGCCATGAAATCCATGTCGTAAGACCAGTAGCAGCAAAATGAGTGGATTCAGGTACGATGATTCAAACTGAAATAAGTCACACAGATAAAGAAACTTATCATAAGATATCACTTATGAAGGTCCTCTAAACATAGCTACACATGAACAGAGTTAGGAAAGCGAACAGAGTCTCACATTTAGAAAACACAATTATGCCTGCTTAAGCGGGAAGATGAGGTGGGGTGCTCCAGAAAACCAGCATGTGATATAACCACACGTACCATTCCAAAAACCAACTATGGAATATACAAGACCTACACCTTCCTCAGTGAAAGGTACTCAAAACACGATATTTCCCACAGAGGAATATATCTGACTAGTAAGAATATTAAAACCTATGTATTGATATGTTTCCGTAATGGAATCAAGTGTGTCTAGACTGGCATAATCATTGCAGTGAGAATCAGCTCAAACCCACTATAAAAAGGAATTTCAAAAAAAAAAAACGAAAAACATGGAAATTATTTACAATTCCTTTAGGGGCTCTAATGAAACCTGGAATGACCCTATCTACAATGACAGCTGGATATGGCAAAAGGCTGGACACTTGGCACTGAGAGGATTGGTGAGATTGGTTGAGCAAATGCACACTATTTAAAGCAATAATGTGTGGCACCCATTCCATGTGTCCCAACTCTCCAGGTTGAAGTCAATATTACTACAGCTATAACATGTACGGGAAACCTAGAGAATGGACACACTGTAAATACGAAAGGTTTCTAAAACTCAACTAATAGTCCCTCTCCTGGTGCTCCGGTTTGACTTTCCAACTGCTTTACTATCAATCTGCCAACTTGGAGAGACAGACCCTTTAACCTCCTGGTTCGAACAGGTTGCCAATTTGGCAGAGGATGAAAGGGAAGAGGGAGAACCAATAAGAGAGTAGCTGTTAGGCATTTGGACGGGCATATGTCACTCTAATTTCCCGGCAAGAAGGAGAATTAACCAAAGTCTCAGCCACCCCCCAGGATCCAGATTACGTCCTGAATCAAAATTGTGGAATTGCGTTCAGCTCACAAAAAACGCGTTGAAATATGAAGCTAAGGGGCACAGCAATTCACAAACTGGCAGAGTAATAAAGGACAACTATCGTCCAAAAATCTGCTGAGGGAAGGCAATGAGGGGGACTTGAAAGCGAGGCAGAATAGCAGGAAACAGATTTCAAGAGGTACGTTGGAATCATCTGTAAAGCACATGAAGAGGGGCACAACTTAGACAGTGATACACTTGGCCAAAAACGGCATATGCGTTTTCTCCTGAATATATTAAGGACAAAACGCATACACACTTTTTGGCCTAGCAAGCAAGGGGGCAATGCAAATCTGCATTATAAAGAAGTATCACTCCCCACCGGTCAAAAGCGACATCCACAAAATGTGTAAATACCAGAGAGGCAAGACAGGCCCTGGAGAACAGGGAGCCTTGTTATGCAGTTGGGCGGGATGTAAATTGCCAACTGCCTCACTGGAGGAGTGCATTGTGTTCCCTAAAACAAGTAAACAACAGAGCTACAGAGCCAAGGACACTTCCAGTCTAGGTAATATACCTTGGGAAAACTGAAAATCAATAAGACAGAGCCACCCTCAAATTTAGGGCTGCACTGCTTACAAGAACCTCAACTTAGGTACACCTGAAATATCCCAGGAAATATAAAAATGGTTCAAATCATTGTGGTAATTATGTACGATGGAATATCCCTCAGCCATGAAATCAATGTCATAAGACTAGTAGTAGCAAAATGAGTGGATTCAGGTACGATGATTCTAAGTGAAATAAGTCACACAGAAAAAGAAGCTTATCATAAGATATCACCTATGAAGATCCTGTAAACATGGCTACACATGAACTGAGTTAGGAAAGAGAACAGAGTCTCACATTTAGAAAACACACTTATTCCTGCTTAAGGGGGAAGGAGAGGTGGGGTGATGCATAAAACCAGAGTTTGATATAAGCACAGGTACCGTTCCAAAAACCAACTATGGAATAGACAAGACCTACCTATACCTTCCTCAGTGAAAGGGACTCAAAACCCCATATTTCCCGAAGAGGAATATATCTGACTACTAAGAATCTTAAAACCTATGTACTGATATGTTTCCGTAAGGGAATAAAGTGTGTCTAGACTGGCATAAACATGGCAGCGAGAATCAGCTCAAACCCACTATAAAATGGAATTTCAAAAACAATACAATAAAACAGTGAAATTCTTTGCAATTCTTTCAGGGTCTCTGATGAAACGTGGAATGACCCTGTCTACAATGACAGCTGGATGTGGCATAAGGCTGGACACTTGGGACTTAGGGGATTGTTGAGATTGGGTGAGCAAATGCAGACACTTTAAATCAATAATGCATGGCACCTATCCCATGGGTCCCAACTCTCCAGGTTGAAGGGAATATTACTACAGCTATAACATGTACGGGAAACCTAGAGAATGGACACACTGTGAATAGGAAAGGTCTCTAAAACTCAACAAATAGTCCCTCTCCTGGTGCTCCAGTTTGACTTTCCAACTGATTTACTATCAATCTCCCAACTTGGAGAGACAGCCCCTTTAACCTCCTGGTTCTCACAGGTGGCCAATTTGGCAGAGGATGAAAGGGAAGAGGGAGATCCAATGAGAGAGTAGCTGTTAGGCATTTGGACGGGCATATGACACTCTAATTTCCCGGCAGAAAGAAGAATTAACCAAAGTTGCAGCCACCCACCTGGAACCAGTATAGGTTGTGAACCAAAATTTTGGACATGCGTTCAGCTCACAAAAAACGAGTTGATAAATGGAGCTCAAGGGCACAGCAATTCACAAACTGGCAGAGTAAAAAAGGACAACTATCATCCAAAACTCTGTTGAGGGAAGGCAACGTGGCGGACTTGAAAGCGAGGCAGAATAGCAGGAAACAGATTTCAAGAGGTACGTTGGAATCACCTGTAAAGCACAGGAAGATGGGCACAACTTTGACAATGATGCACTTGGCCAAAAAGGGCGTATGCATTTTCTCCTGAATATATGCAGGAGAAAACACATACGCCCTTCTTGATCAAGCAAGCAAGCGGGCAACACAAATCTGCACTACAAAGAAGTATCATTTCCCACCGTTCAAAAGGGACATCCACAAAATGGGTAAAAACCAGAAAGGCAAGACAGCCCCTGGAGAACAAAGAGCCTTGTTATGCTGATGGGCGGGATGTAAATTGCCAACTGCCTCACTGCAGGAGTGCATTGTGTTCCCTAAAACATGTAAAGAACAGAGCTACAGAGCCAAGGGCACTTCCAGTCTAGGGAATATACCTTGGGAAAACTGAAAACCAATAAGACAGAGCCACACCAAAATTTAGGGCTGCCCTGCTTACAAGAACCTCAACTTGGGTACACCTTAAATATCCCAAGAAATATAAAAATGGTTCAAAAAATTGTGGTACTTATGTACGATGGAATATCCCTCAGCCATGAAATCAATGTCATAAGACCAGTAGCAGCAAAATGAGTGGATTCAGGTACGATGATTCTAAGTGAGATAAGTCACACAGAAAAAGAAGCTTATCATAAGATATCACTTATGAAGATCCTGTAAACATGCCTACACATGAACTGAGTTAGGAAAGAGAACAGAGTCTCACATTTAGAAAACACTCGTATGCCTGCTTAAGGGGGAAGGAGAGGTGGAGTGAAGCATTAAACCAGAGTTTGATATAAGCACAGGTACCGTTCCAAAAACCAACTATTGTATAGACAAGAACTACCTATACCTTCCTCAGTGATAGGGACTCAAAACCCCATATTTCCCACAGAAGAATATATCTGACTAGTAAGAATCTTAAACCTATGCATTGATATGTCTCCGGAATTGAATCAAGTGTGTCTAGACTGGCATAAACAGGGCAGCGAGAATCAGCTGAAACCAACTATAAAAGAATTTCTAAAACAAAACAAAAAAACAGGGAAATTCTTTATAATTCCTTCAGGGTCTCTGATGAAACCTGGAATGACCCTGTCTACAATGACAGCTGGATGTGGCATAAGGCTGGACACTTGGGACTGAGGGGAACGGTGCGATTGGGTGAGCAAATGCAGACCCTTTAAATCAATAATGCATGGCCCCCATTCCATGGGTCCCAACTCTCCAGGTTGAAGGGAATATTACTACAGCTATAACATGTACGGGAAACTTAGAGAATGGACACACTGTGAATACGAAAGGTTTGTAAAACTCAACGAATAGTCCCTCTCCTGGTGCTCCAGTTTGACTTTCCAACTGCTTTACTATCAATCTCCCAACTTGGAGAGACAGCCCCTTTACCCTCCTGGTTCTCACAGGTTGCCAATTTGGCAGAGGATGAAAGGGAAGAGGGAGAACCAATGAGAGAGTAGCTGTTAGGCATTTGGACGGGTATATGTCACTGTAATTTCCTGGCAGGAAGAAGAATTAACCAAAGTGGCAATCACCCACTGGGAACCAGTATAGTTCCTGAACCAAAATATTGGACATGCGTTCAGCTCACAAAAAACGAGTTGAAAAATGGAGCTCAAGGGTACAGCAATTCACAAACTGGCAAAGTAATAAAGGACAACTATCATCCAAAAATCTGTTGAAGGAAGGCAACGAGGTGGACTTGAAAGCGAGGCAGAATAACAGAAAACAGATTTCAAGAGGTACGTTGGAATCACCTGTAAGGCACAGGAAGTGGGGCACAACTTAGACAATGATGCACTTGGCCAGAAAGGGCGTATGCATTTTCTCCTGAATATATGCAGGAGCAAACGCAAACGCCCTTTTTGGCCAAGCAAGCAAGCAGGCAATGCAAATCTGCACTACAAAGAAGTATCACTTCCCACCGGGCAATAGGGACATCCACAATATGGGTAAATACCAGAAAGGCAAGACTGGCCCTGTGGAACAGGGAGCCTTGTTATGCCGATTGGCGAGATGTAAATTGCCAACTGTCTCCCTGGAGGAGTGCATTGTGTTCCCTTAAAAAGTAAACAACAGAGCTACAGAGCCAAGGGCACTTCCAGTCTAGGGAATATACCTTGGGAAACCTGAAAATCAATAAGACAGAGCCACACTCAAATTTAGGGCTGCATTGCTTTACAAGAACCTCAACTTGGGTAAACCTTAAATATCCCAGGAAATATAAAAATGGTTCAAAAAATTGTGGTACTTACGTACGATGGAATATCCCTCAGCCACGAAATCAATGTAATAGGACCAGTAGCAGCAAAATGAGTGGATTCAGGTACGATGATTCTAAGTGAAATAAGTCACACAGAAAAAGAAACTTATCATAAGATATCACTTATGAGGATCCTGTAAACATGGCTACACATGAACTGAGTTAGGAAAGAGAACAGAGTCTCACATTTAGAAAACACTCACATGCCTCCTTAAGGGGGAAGGAGAGGTGGGGTGATGCATAAAACCAGAGTTTGATATAAGCACAGGTACCGTTCCAAAAACCAACTATGGAATAGCCAATAACTAAAACTTCCTCAGTGAGAGGGACTCAAAATCCCATATTTCCCGCAGAAGAATATATCTGACTAGTAAGAATCTTAAAACCTATGAATTGATATGTCTCTGTAAGGGAATCAAGTGTGTCTAGACTGTCATAAACATGGCAGTGAGAATCAGCTCAAAACCACTATAAAAAGGAATTTCGAAAACAAAACAAAATAACAGGGAAATTCTTTACAATTCCTTCAGGGTCTCTGTTGAAACCTGGAATGACCCTATCTACAACGACAGCTGGATGTGGCATAAGGCTGGACATATGGGTCTGAGAGTATTGGTGAGATTGGGTGAGCAAATGCAGACCCTTTAAAGCAATAATGCATGGCACCCATTCCATGGGTCCCAGCTCTCCAGGTTGAAGGGAATATTACTACAGCTATAACATGTACGGGAAACCTAGAGAATGGACACACAGTGAATACGAAAAGTCTCTAAAACTCAAAGAATAGTGCCTCTCCTGGTGCTCCAGTTTGACTTTCCTACAGCTTTACTATCAATCTCCCAACTTGTAGAGACAGCACCTTTAACCTCTTGGTGTGCTCAGGTTGCCAATTTGGAAAAGGATGAAAGGGAAGATGGAGAACCAATGAGATAGTAGCTGTTAGCCATTTGGACGGGCACCTGTCACTCTTATTTCCTGGGAGGAAGAAGAATTTACCAAAGTCTCAGCCACCCACCAAAAACCAGTATAGGTCCTGAACCAAAATATTGGACTTGTGTTCAGCTCACAAAAAACGATTTAATAAATGGAGCTTTGGGGCAGAGCAATTCACAAACTGGCAGAGTTATAAAGGCCAACTATCATCCAAAAATCTGTTGAGGGAAGGCAACGAGGCGGACTTGAAAGTGAGGCAGAATAGCAGGAAACAGATTTCAAGAGGTACGTTGGAATCGCCTTTAAAGCACAGGAAGAGGGGCACAACTTCGACAATGATTCACTTGGCCAAAAAGGGCGTATGTGTTTTCTCCTGAGTATATTCAGGAGAAAACGCATAAGCCCTTTTTGGCCAAGCAAGCAAGTGGGCAATGCAAGTATTCACTACAAAGAAGTATCACTTCCCACTGGTCAAAAGGGTCATCCACCATATGGGTAAAATTCAGAAAGGCAAGAGAGGCCCTGGAGAACAGGAAGCCTTGTAGTGCTGATGGGTGGGATGTAAATTGCCAACTGCCTCTCTGGAGGAGTGCATTGTGTTCCCTAAACAAGTAAACAACAGAGCTACAGAGCCAAGGTCATTTCCAGTCTAGGGAATATACCTTGGGAAAACTGAAAATCAATAAGACAGAGCCACACCAAAATTTAGGCCTGCACTGAATCCAAGAACCTCAACTTGGGTACAACTTGAATATCCCAGGAAATATAAAAATGGTTCAAAAATTTGTGGTACTTACCTACGATGGAATATCCCTCAGCCATGAAATCAATGTCATAAGATCAGTGGAAGCAAAATGAGTGGATTCAGGTACGATGATTCTAAGTGAAATAAGTCACACAGAAAAAGGATCTTATCATAAGATATCACTTAAGAAGATCCTGTAAACATGGCTACACATGAACTGAGTTAGGAAAGAGAACAGAGTCTCACATTTATAAAACACTTTTTTGCCTGCTTAAGGGGGAAGGAGAGGTGGGGTGATGCATAAAACCATAGTTTGATATAAGCACGGGTACAGTTCCAATAACCAACTATGGAATAGACGAGACCTACACCTTCCTCAGTGAAAGGGACTCAAAACAAAATATTTCCCGCAGAGGAATATATCTTACTAGTAAGAATCTTAAAACCTATGTATTGATATGTCTCCGTAAGGGAATGAAGTGTGTCTAGACTGGCATAAACATGGCAGCGAGAATCAGCTCAAAACCACTATAAAAAGGAATTTCAAAAACAAAACGAAAAAACAGGGAAATTCTTTCCAATTCCTTCAGGTTCTCTGATGAAACCTGGAATGACCCTATCTACAACGAAAGCTGGATGTGGCATAAGGCTGGACACATGGGACAGAGAGGGTTGGTGAGATTGGGTGAGCAAACGCAGACCCTTTAAAGAAATAATGCATGGCACCCATTCCATGGGTCCCAACTCTCCAGGTTGAAGGGAATATTACTACAGCTATAACATGAATGGGAAACCTAGAGAATGGACATACAGTGAATACGAAACTTTTCTAAAACTCAACGGATAGTGACTCTCCTTGTACTCCAGTTTGACTTTGCAACTACTTTACTATCAATCTCCCAACTTGGAGAGACAGAACCTTTAACCTCCTGGTTTGCACAGGTTGCCAATTTGGCAAACGATGAAAGGGAATAGGGAGAACCAATGAGAGAGTAGCTGTTAGGCATTTGGACGGGCACCTGTCACTCTTATTTCCTGGGAGGAAGAAGAAGTAATCAAAGTCTCAGCCACCCATCGAAAACCAGTATAGGTCCTGAACCAAAATACTGGACTTGCGTTCAGCTCACAAAAAAACGAGTTAAAAAATGGAGCTCAGGGGCACAGCAATTCACAAACTGGCAGATTTATAAAGGGCAACTATCGTTCAAAAATCTGTTGAGGGAATGCAAGGAGGCGGATTTGAAAGCGCGGCAGAATTGCAGGAAACAGATTTCAAGGGGTACGTTGGAATCACCTTTAAAACACAGGAATAGGGGTACAACTTCGACAATGATGCCCTTGGCCACAAAGGGTGTATGTGTTTTCTCCTGAATATATTCAGGAGAAAACGCATACGCCTTTTTTGGCCAAGCAAGCAAGCGGGCAATGCAAATCTGCACTACAAAGAAGTACATCTTCCAACCAGTCAACAGGGAGATCCACAAAATGTGTAAAAACCAGAAAGGCAAGACAGGCCCTGGAGAACCGGGAGCCTTGTTATGCTGATGGGCGGGATGTAACTTGCCAACTGCCTCTCTGGAGGAGTGCATTGTGTTCCCTAAAACAAGTAAACAACACAGCTACAGAGCCAAGGGCACTTCCAGTCTAGGGAATATACCTTGGGAAAACTGAAAATCAATAAGAGAGAGCCACCCCAAAATTTAGGCCTGCACTGCTTACAAGAACCTCAACTTGGGTACACCTTAAATATCCCTGGAAATATAAAAACAGTTCAAAAAATTGTGGTACTTACGTATTATGGAATATCCCTCAGCCATGAAATCAATGTCATAAGACAAGTAGCAGCAACATGAGTGGATTCAGGTACAATGATTCTAAGTGAAATAAGTCACACAGAAAAAGAAACGTATCATAAGATATCACTTATGAAGATCATGTAAACATGGCTACACATGAACTGAGTTAGGAAAGAGAACAGAGTCTCACATTTAGAAAACACTCTTATGCCTGCTTAAGGGGGAAGGAGAGGTGGGGTGATGCATAAAACCAGAGTTTGATATTAGTACATGTACCAATCCAAAACCCTAATAGGGGATAGACAAGACCTACACCTTCCTAAGTGAAAGGGACTCAACACCCCATATTCCCCGCAGAGGAATATATATGACTAGTAAGAATCTTAAAACCTATGTATTGAAATGTGTCCATAAGGGATTCAAGTTTGTCTCGACTGGCATAAACATGGCCCTGAGAATCAGCTCAAACCCACTATAAACAGGAATTTTAAAAACAAAACAAAAAACAGGGAAATTCTTTACAATTCCTTCAGGGGCTCTGATGAAACCTGAAATGACCATATCTACAATGACAGCTGGATGTGTCTTATGGCTGGATACTTGTGATTGAGAGGATTGGTGAGATTGGGTGAGCAAATGAAGACCCTTTAAAGCAATAATGCGTTGCACATATTGCATTGGTCCCAACTCTCCTGGTTGAAGGGATTATTACTAGAGCTATAACATGTACGGGAATCCTAGAGAATGGACACACTGTGGATACGAATGGTATCTAAAACTCAACGAATAGTCCCTCTCCTGGTGCTCCGGTTTGACCTTTTAACTGCTTTACTATCAATATCCCTACTTGGAGAGACATCCCCTTTAACGTCCTGGTTCTCACAGGTTACCAATTTGGCAGAGGATGAAAGGGAAGAGGGAGAACCAATTAGAGAGTAGTTGTTAGGCATTTTGACGGGTACATGTCACTCTAATTTCCCATCAGGAAGAAGAATTAACCAAAGTCTCAGCCTGCCTGTAGGAACGAGTATAAGTCCTGAACCAAAATTGTGGATTTGCGGTCAGATCACAAAAAAACGAGCTGAAAAATGGAGCTCAGGGTCACAGCAATTCACAAATTGGCAGAGTAATAAAGGACAACATTCGTCCTTAAATCTATTGAGGGAAGGCAATGAGCCGGATTTGAAAATGAGGCAGAATAAGAGGAAACAGATTTCATGAAGTACATTGGAATCGCCTTTGAAGCACAGGAAGAGGGGCACAACTTCGACAGTGATGCACTTGGCCAAAAAGGGCGTATGTGTTTTATCCTGAATATATTCAGGAAAGAAAGCATATGCCCTTTTTGGCCAACCAAGCAATCGGGCAATGCAAATCTTCACTAAAAGAACGATCACTTCCCACAGGTCAAAAGGGATATCCGAAAAATATGTAGAAACCAGAAAGTCAAGACAGGCCCTGGAGATCACTGAACCTTGTTAGTCTAAAGGGCAGGATATAAATTGCCAACTACCTCTCTGGAGGAGTGCATTGTGTTCCCTATATCAAATAAACAACAGAGCTAATAATCCAAGGGCAGTTCCCGTCTAGGGAATATACCTTTGGAAAACTGAAAATCGATAAGACACATCCATGCCCAAATTTAGGGCTGCACTGCTTACAAGAACCTCAACTTGGGTACACCTTAAATATCCCAGGAAAGACAAAAATGTTTCAAGAAATTGTGGTACTTACGTAAGATGGAATATCCCTCAGCCATGACATTAATGTCATAAGGCCAGTAGCAGCAAAATGAGTGGACTCAGGTACGATGATTCTAAGTGAAATAAGTCACACAGAAAAAGAAACTTATCATAAGATATCACTTATGAAGGTCCTGAAAACATGGCTACACATGAACTGATTTAGGAAAGATAACAGAGTAACGAGTCTTATCATAAGATATCACTCATTGTGGGAGTGTACACATGACTACACATCAACTGAATTAGAAACACAACAGAGTCACACATTTAGAAAAGAATCTTCTTCCTGCTGAATGGGAAAGGCGAGGTGAGGTGATGCATAAAACCACAGGTTTAAATTAGCACACATACCGTTACATAAACCAAGTATTTAATAGACAGCACCTACTCCCGGCATAATGAACTGGACTCAACAACCCTTATTCATTTCAGAGGAATATATATGACTCTAAGAATTTTAAAACATATGTATTCTCATGTCTCCATAAAGGAATCATGTGTGTGTATAACGGCATGAACACAGCACTGAAATTCAGGTAAACCCCTTTATAAAAATAAATTGCAAAAGCAAAATGCAAAAACAGCGAAACAGTGAGAAAGTCTTACAATTTACGTTCAGGGCCTGTGATGCAACTTGGATTGTACACCTTTACACCCACAGCTGGATGAGACATAAGACTGGACACTTGGGGCTGACAAGATTGCTGAGGTTGTGTGAGCAAAAGAGAACCACTTAGAGCAATACTGTGTGCTACCCATTCTAGTGGTCCCAACTCTCCAGGTGTAAGGGAATCCTCCTACAGTTAAATCATGCATGGGAAACCCAGTGGATGGTACACTGTGTAATTGGGAAAGTTTTCTAAAAGGTACCTCATTTTTCCTTTTGTCGTGCTCGGCTTCGCCATTCCATCTGCATTACTCAAAATCTCCCCACTTGGAGTGTCAGCGTCTTTACCCTCCTGTTATGCACAGTTTGCAAATTGTGCAGCGGATGAACAGGAAGAGGTGAAATAAATGAGAGATAAGCTGTAGGTGTTTGGATGGGCACATGTCACTCTAGTTTCCCATCAGGAAGAAGAATTAACCAAAGGCTCAGCCTGAAGCCCCGGAACCAGACTAGGGCCTAAAGCCATCCTGCGGTATTTCAGCCAGCTCACAAATAGGCGAGTTGAAAAATGGAAATCAGGG
Source organism: Mesoplodon mirus (assembly GCF_964341445.2). NCBI lineage: Eukaryota > Metazoa > Chordata > Mammalia > Artiodactyla > Ziphiidae > Mesoplodon > Mesoplodon mirus. The sequence goes on from NW_028295462.1 coordinate 407,246, forward strand.
GCACAGCAATTCACAAACTTGCAGAGTTATAAAGGACAACTATCATCCAGAACTATATTGAGGTAAGGCAGTGAAGAGGATTTGAATGCAAGGCAGAATTGAAGGAAACAGATTTCAAGAGGTAGAGTGGAGTCGTCTTTAAAGCACATGAAAAGCGACAGAACTTCGACAATGTTGCTCTTGGCTGAAAAGGGAGTATGTGTATTTTCTTGAATATATTAGGGAAAAAATGCATACACCCTTTTTCGCCAAGCAAGCCATCAGGCATTGCAAATCCACACTACAGAGAAGTGTCCCTTACCTCCAGTCAAAAGGGCCATCCACAAATAGTGTAAAAACCACAAATGCAGGACAGGCCATGGACAAAAGGGAGCCTGGTTACGCCGATGGACAGGATGTAAATTGCCAACAGCCTCTCTGGAGAACTGTATGTTGTTTTCTAAAACAGAGCTACAGAGCATAGCACACTTCCACTGATGGCCGTGTATTTTGGGAAAAATAAAAATCCACAACACACAGCCAGCCCAATCTTTAGGGCTGCTCTGTTTACAAGAACCTCGACTTCGGTACACTTTAAATATCCCAGTAAAAGAAAAAAAAATGGATATAGATTTGTGGTACTTATATACAATGGAATGTCACTCAGACATAAAATCAATGTCATAAGGCCAATAGCAGCATAATGAGTGGCTTTAGGTACGATGATGCTAAGTGAAATGAGCCACAAAGAAAAAGAAACTTATTGTAATATATCACTTATAGAGGGAATGTAAACATGGCCACACATGAACTGAATTTCAAAAGAGAACAGAGTTACACATTTAGAAAACACACTTATGCCTCCTTAAGGGGAAAGGTGATGTGGGGTGATATGTAAAAGCAGAGTTTGAAATTAGCACAGATCCCATTCCATATACCAAATAGTTAATAGACAAGACCTACTCCTTTCTCAATGAACTGGACACAAAACACCCTATTCACTGAAGAGGAATATATCTGACTGGTAATAACCTTGAAACCTATGTATTTATATGTCTCCATAATGGAATCAAGTGTATGTAGATTGGCATAAACACAGATCAATGGAACAGGACAGAAAGCCCAGAGATAAACCTACATACCTATGGCTATCTCATCTATGACATAGGAGCTAAGGATATACAATGGAGAAAAGACAGTCTCTTCAGTAATTGGTGCTGGAAAAACTGGACCCCTACACATAAAAGAATGAAATCAGAACACTCCATAACACCATACACAAAAATAGACTCTAAATTGATTAGAGATCTAAATATAAGACCAGACACTATAAAACACTTATAGGAAACCATAGGCAGAACACTCTATGACATAAATCACAGCAAGATCCTTTTGGACCCACGTCCTAGAAAAATGGAAATAAAAACAGAAATCAACAAATGGGACCTAATGAAACTTAAAAGCTTTTACACAGTACAGGAAAACATAAACAAGATGCAAAAACAACCCTCAGAATGGGAGAAAATATTTTCAAATGAAGCAATTGACAAAGGATTAATCTCCAAACATTACAAGCACCTCATGTAGCTCAATATCACAAAAAACAAACAACCCAATCCAAAAACGGGCAGAAGACCTAATAGACATTTATCCAAAGAAGATATACAGATTACCAAGAAACATATGAAAGGATGCTGAACATCACTAATCATTAGAGAAATGCAAATCAAAACTACCATGAGGTATCACCTAACAGCAGCCAGAGTGGCAATCATGAAAAAAATCTACAAAACAATAAATGCTGGAGAGGCCTTTATTGGAGAAAAGGGAACACACTTGCACTGTGGGTGGGAATGTAAATTGATATGGGCACTAGGGAGAACAGTACGGAGGTTCCTTTAAATAACTAACAATAGAAGTACCATACGACACAACAATCCAACTACTGGGCATTTGCCTTGCGAAAACCATAATTCAAAAAGAGTTATGTACAAAAATGTTCATTGCAGCTCTATTTGCATTAGCCAGGACATGGAAGCAACCTAAGTGTCCATCGACAGATGAATGGATAAAGAAGATCTGGCACATATATACAATCAAATATTACTCAACCATAAAAAGAAGCAAAACTGAGTTATTTGTACTGAGGTGGATGGACTTAGAATCTGTCCTACACAGTGAAGTAAGTCAGAAAGGGAAAAACAAATACTGTATGTTAACAGAGATATATGGATTCTAATGAAGAAAAAAAAAAGATTTTGAAGAACCTAGTGGCAGGACAGGATTAAGGACACAGATATAGAGAAAGGACTTGAGGACACCGGAAGGGGATGGGTAAGCTGGGACAAAGTGAGAGAGTGGCATGGACATAAATACATTACCAAATGTAACACTGATAGCTACTGGGAAGCAGTCACAAAGAACAGGGAGATCAGCTCGGTGCTTTGTGACCACATAAAGGGGTGGGATATGGAGTGTGGGAGGGAGATGCAAGAGGGAGAGGATCTGGTGATATTTGTATATGTATAGCTGATTCACTTTGTTATACAGCAGAAACGAACACTCCATTGTAAAGGAATTATACTCCAATAAACGTGTAAAAGGAAAAAAAAAAAGAAAGCCCAAGGATAAACCTACACACCTATGGTCAACTAATCTATGACAAAGGAGGCAAGACTATACAATGGAGATAAGAGAGTCTCTTCAATCATTGGTGCTGGGAAATATGGACAGCTACATGTAAAAGAATGAAATTAGAACACTCCACAACACCATACATAAAAATATATTCAAAATGGATTAGATACCTTAATGAAAGACCAGACAGTATAAAACTCTGAGAGGAAAACTTACGAAGGATACTCTGACGTAAATCACAGCAAGATCTTTTTTGATCCACCTCCTATAGTAATGAAATAAAAAAGAAAAGTAAACAGATGGGACCTAATGAAACGTAAAAGCTTTTGCAAAGCAAAGGAAACTACAAACAAGACGAAAAGTCAACCCTCAGAATGGCAGAAACTATTTGCAAACGAATCAATAGACAAATGATTAATCTCCAATATATATAAACAGCTCATGCAGCTCAATATTAATAAAACAAACAACCCAATACAAAAATGGAAGAAGATCTAAATAGATATTTCTTCCAAGAAGACACAGAGATGGCCAGTACGCACATGAAAATCTGCTGAACATCACTAATTATTAGAGAAATGGAAATCGAAAATACAATGAGGTATCACGTCACACCTGTTAGAATGGGCATCATCAGAAAATCTACAAACAACAAATGCTGGAGTGGGTGTGGACAAAAGGAACCTTCTTCCACTATTGTTGGGAATGTAAATTGATAGAGTCTCTATGGAGAACAGTATGGAGGTTCCTTAAAAAACTAAAAATAGAATTACCATATAATCCAGCAATCCCACTACTGGGCATATACCCAGAGAAAACCATAAATCAAAAAGACACATTCACCACAATGTTCACTGCAGCACTATTTAAAATAGACAGGTAATACAAGCAAACTAAGTGCCCACAGACAGACGAATGAATAAAGACGTGGTACATATATACAATGGAATATTACTCAGCCATACATAGGAATGAAATTGGGTCATTTGTAGAGACCTTGATGGATCTAGAGACTGTCATACAGAGTGAAGTAAGTCAGAAAGAGAAAAACAAATATTGTATATTAATGCATATATGTGGAACCTAGAAAAATGGTACAGATGAACCGGAGTGCAGGACAGAGATAGAGACACAGATGTAGAGAACAAACATATGGACACCAAGGAGGGAACACCATGTGAGGGTGGTGGTAGGATGAATTGGGAGACTGGGATTCACATGTGCACACTTATATGTATAAAATAGATATCCAATAAGAACTTGCTGTGTAAAAGAAATAAATTTAAAAAAATAAAAATAAATAAATAACATTTAATAAAATAAAACAGAAAAAAAGTTTTTCCCTTCACCTTGACGTCTTTATATTAATGCATTATTTCCATGTTTATATCTCCAAATTAAAAAATAAGAGGAATAAATAAAATCTAACTTGAACCAAAAAGGAAAAAAAAAAAAAAAAAAAAAAAAAAAAACAGAACTCACCAGTTATACAGTGGAAAATCGTATCAGGGCACTTGCTCCAGTGGTAATAAATTCTTAAGTTGGTCAGAGGTGGGAAATCGTCACCCATGCAGTCAGTAGTGCTCCCCCCCACAAGGAGCATCCTCATTGCAAAGCTGGGGGAATGTGGCGAGGCGTCTGTGAGTAAATGTGAGCTGAGCCCCAATCCTGCTGCAGCTGAACTCTTCCCACCCTTTCCAGGTAAAACACCTGAATATGTACAAGCACTTGCAAGCCTAGAGGAAGGGCTGTGGAGCCACACTAGCGAGAGCACGCAGGCCGACTTGGTGCCTGCAGGCCAGCCAGGATGGTCCTGGCCCCAGATGCTCTTCTGGAATCTTTCCATTTCCCTGCTTCAGATACCCCTCCTGCCACGGCCCCCACTGCTTTTTTACTTCCTCACCACTGCCTGGGGAGAAATTCCAGTGGCAGGTATGTTTGACACATCCTCTTCTTTAGCAGGTGACAGTCTGGCAACTCGTGCAGAATGTCCAGCACAGCCCAAATCACACTGGGCCACCCACAAAGCTACGGTCCCTCACTCCCTCCCAACACCCCAGCCCCGACACTGCTCACGGGGCAGAGAATATGGCGTCAGGCACAGCTACAGTGGCTCTTGCTGACTGGAGAGGTGTTTATATTGACCTCAACCCAGGCACACCTGTGGGTGGGGGGCTGGCAGGCAGTGTCAGGCTGCCCAAATCAGCCAATCCTCACTCCTCAGGGGCTCACAGTAGCAGAAAATGAACCTTGCTAAACGGGTCAGTCCCAAGGAACAGGTGTGGACTCTTGAGAGTCAGGCTAGACAAGGGGCTGCAGCTGCGGCTTGTTTTCTTATCATTTTATCTGGTCCATGAGTGGAAAACAACTTCAAGAAGACCCTATCCTAATGAGAGGAACCCAGGAGTCAGGGAGAGGAGTGATGGTGGGTGGAGACAGAGGCCTGGTGCCCTGGCTGCAGTGGAAGTGTCTGGAAGACCAGGCAGAGAGAGGCTGCACAGAGTGATAGCCAGGGTCACAGACCTGTCAGAGCTGCTGTTTGTTAGTTCAAGTCCTGCTCTGAGGTGTTCTGTGTCAGCTGTGAGCAACAGGTGAGCTGGGGGTTCTCTGCAAGGTGGGCTATGTGCGCAGTTCCTGTGTGTCCAACCCTGCTGGGGTACCTGCCCAGGGGAGTTCCGTATCCTGGGAAGGGCCTGACTATGAGAGCCCCATGGGCTGCTGGGTAGCTGCACAGATGAGCTCCATACCCTGTGAGGGACTTGAACACGAGAGCCCCGTGGGCAGTGGGGTGCGGGATGCAGCCCAGGTGAGCTCCATATCCTGGGATTTGCCTGACCACGAGAGCCCCATGGGCTGCTGGAGACCTGGTAAATGATATCAGGACAGTGAGTGAAGCCACCGAGGATATACATCCAGTAGCTCCTATTTCCTACACCCTGCTGCTCATTCTACCATCCACCAGGCCATGGCATTCTGTATTACACTTCAATGATGCCTTCTTCTGTATTCCATTCATCTCAGAGTCATAAGAATTTTTGGCTTGTGAGTGGCAGGACACAACATGCAACAAAAGCAATAATGCTGGGCCGTCCTGCCCCAATGGTTCAAAAATCCCCACACCATCATTGGGGAAATATCCTCTAATGACCTAAACGTTCTACCTCTGTAAAAGAGAACCCTCCTTCAATATGCAGATGACATTCTGATCGCCAGGCCTACTAAAGATGCCTCTGAACTACCTAGCCAAGAAAGGATAGAACGTGTCCAAGAAAAAGGCTCAAATATCCCAGGCTCAGGTGACATGCCTGGGCTTCATTCTCACAGATATTCGGAGAAACGCATCCAAGGATAGGGAAGAAGCCATTTGCAGCCTTTCCTCTTCTAAAACTAGAAGACAGCTTAGGGGTTCCTGGGGCGGCCAAGGTTTTCTGCATCTGGATCCCTAACTACAGTCTGATAGCTGGGCCTCTACATGAAACACTGACACGAAAAGATGATGACCCTTTTGTATAGAATCCAGAAGCAGCCTTTCAAGAATGGAAAGAGCAGTCAATTTAGACCCTTGACCAGGAACTCCCTAAGTTAGCTAAACCCTTTGACCTTTACATACCCGGTCAAAGGTTAATTGCCCTTGGAGCCTTAGTGCAAAAACTGGGACCATTTGAAATGGAGCAACACAAGAATGTCCTTCAGGTATGATAAACTATGGTCACCAAGGGCTTTGCCCACCGACTCATCAGGCCAGGATACTGGGGTATCTAAAAAGCTAGAAATCAGCAGCCTGCAAGGCCAGCTCCCTCCTAAGGGAAAAGGACCCCACGTCGTGATCCTAACCACCCATCATGCCCTGAAGTTGCAGGGGTCGCTCTGTGGACACACTGACCCCGAGTGAGGAGGCCCTCCAACTCCTACCTTCAGAGAGACAAATGGGGGCAACGGGTCCCCAAGATGACTTGTGTGACCATCACTTGACCTGGAGTTTCTCTCAGAAAACAACAAGACTGTGCCCCGAAAGAGCAGACTACTGCTTGCAGGACTTACTGCACCCAGAGGGGAGATAATAAGCTTGGCTGCGGAAACGTATATCACGCTTTCACCATAGAAAACCCTACAGACACCGCTGTGATTGTGGCCAATATGAACGGCTGGACTGCTGGCTACTTCTAAAGGCCGTTGACTCAGTGGACGTCATGGTCCTGGATCACCACTGACACTGGACTGTCTGGGAGTTGCACGGGCAGGGCTCTGACACATGGTGCTGTTTGTACATTAATTCAGGGACCTAACTAAAGAAAGCACAGACTACTGGTCAGAGCATCTAGGCTGGCAAAAAACGTCAGCCTAAGGTCACCGAAAAAATGTGGGGTGGGGTGAAACCTGCCACCTCAGCATCTCTGCGCATCTCTTTCCTGGACACTTAAAGGTCATTAGAATCTATAACACTTCCAATGCTGGTGCTCAGGCGGACGAGAAGTGAGGCAGGAGGCTTTGGGACAATCAACCTCACCTGGACGCTGGTGGGGAGACGTTTTGCCCCTCGCCCCAGGTATCAGGGCTCCCACCACAGCATGAAGCAGTTACAAAAGAGGGGTCTGCACCCTCAACACCCCAAGAATGAGGAACGGAACAAAAAGCAGAGGAGGGGTTCGTCTCTGGCAACGTTCATTAAAAGTTCCTGGGAGATAAAAAGAGAATCTGGGCAATAAAATAAAGTCTTACCTGTTTTTCCTTTGTGCTTTGTCTAATTTAATGTGCTCCTAGGGTTCCGCATGCAGAGGTCCCACACCCGGCACTTCAGACCCGATTTCCTAGTGCAGAATGGCTGGGTCGACACCTCAGCTAGCAGAGTCCCATGCAGACTCCACGGCATAGAGCCTGAGCTGCAGCCAACCCAGCCCTCGAGAGCTCCATCCCCTAACTCCCACTGACGCTGCTGGGATCCCTACACAGCAGCCCAGCCCACAGCCCGTGGGGGAGTGCACGCTCTCACCTCTCCATTCGGTTTTCAAAATAATGTTTCCTTTGCTTCTGAACCAAACTCAGTCTTGATCTCTTGGCTCCAATGACACTGGGCTCGGGGACTCCTTTTGGGGTCCACTCTGGAGGATCAGTAACAGAAATTGAGAACATTGTAACTTCAATGAACAGATGTGTGAGCCAAACTGTAGTTAACATAGAGCAGTGTATAATGCTCGGGTAAAATAAGGTTTTTCTAAGACTTACATTTGATATTTCCATCACTTTACTATAAGCAAGTTCAGTGAAGATGTCTGTCTTATTTGTCAGGTCAACATTAGAGAAATGAAGTGATATATTTCCATGGATGTAAATCGAACACTCTTGGCTGAAGCTTCAATCTTGTTTTGAATGCTTTTCCATTGAAAAGGATACCTCTCTTTCAGCTCCCCCATTTCTGAGAAGTATAAAATCTTATAATTTATTATTACCAAAGGGGAAAGTTAGGAAAAGGGATAAATTAACAGTTTGGGATTAACACATACACACTGCTATGTATAAAATAGATCATCAACAAGGAATTACTGTATAGCACAGGGAACTACACTGAATATTTTGCAATAACCTATAAGGGGAAATAATCTGAAAAAGAATAGATATTTTTATTGACATCATCTATCAATGACAAATAAAATGTAACCTAAGCAAGGCCGATGGTGAGTGCTTCTGAACCTGAAGATTTCAATCATCTAAAATTTGGGCTCTGCCTATTTCCCAAGGCCCTTAATGGATGTATATGTAGCCGTAGCTTAAAAATTCCCCAGTTTGGGGTTCGGGGAGGCACTGATTTGGAAACATCCCTGGTGTTCCTCTTCCATGCACGGGACCCTTCCTACATTTAAAACATGCCTGTCACACCTAGAGGATGGTACACCGTTTGATCGGAAAGAGTTTGGAAAAGGCACCTCATCTCCTCATCGCCTGGTGCTCGGGTTCACCCCTCCAGCATCTTTCCTAACAATCTCCTCACTTGGGGATATCAGCACCGTCAACATCCTGTTGAACACAGTTTGGAATTTGTCCAGAGGATGAAGCGGAAGGATGAGAAAAATTTAGAGACAAGTCTTAGGTGTTTGGACAGGCACATGCCACTCTAATTTCCAATCCGGAAGACAACTACATCAAAGGCTAGAATTGCCCACGGAAACAGAATAGGGCTAGAGGAAATCCCGCTCTTTTGTGTCCAGTTTCCAAAAACACAAGTTGAAAAATGGAACTCGGGGGCATTAAAATTCATGAAACTGCAGAGTTGAAAATATCTATTGTCAAAAAATGTCTTGAGGTAAGTCACAGAAAAGGACTTGTAAGCAAGGGAGAGTGGCAGGAAACAGATTTAAAGAGGTAGAAAGGACTCCCCATTAAAGCACAAGAAAAGGGGCTGAACATCACCAATGTTGCACTTGGCCCAAAAGGGCGTATGCATTATTTTCTGAATATATTCAAGTAAAGGCCATACACACTTTTTATCCAACCAAACAGGTGGGCACTGGAAATCAATACTACAAAATGTATCACTTCACATCAGTCAGAAGGGCCATCCACATAAAGTGTAAACACCAGAAATACAGGACAGGGCGAGGAGAAAAGGGAGCCCTGTGAGGCTGATAGTGGAAATGTAATTTGCCAACGGCCACTCTGGAGAAGTGTATTGTGTTTGCTAAAACATCTGAAAACTGAGCTACAGAGCATAGGGCACTTGCACTCATGGGCGTATACCATGGGAAAAACAAAAATGGACAGTAAACAGGAACCACAACGTTTACCACCTCTCTGTTAAAAAGGGCCTCCACTTGGATATAACCTAAATGTCCCTGGAAGGATAAAATGGATAAAAGAGATGGGGTACTTATGTAGAGTGCAATATTACTCATCCCGAAATCAATGAAATAAGGCCAGTTGGAACAACTCTGGAGGAGTTACATACGATCATTCTAAGTGACACATGTCAGAAAGGAAAAGACACATATCATAAGATGTCACTTAAAGGTGGAATCAAAAATGGCTACACATGAAATAAACTACAAAACAGAAACATAGTCAAATATGTAGAAAATAGACATAAGGCTGCTAAATGGGAAAGGTGGGGAATGGTGAGGTATTATCCAGGAGGTTGAAATTAGCAAAGATACCATTACAAGTACCGAATTGAATAACTGGCAAGGCCTACACGGTACCTCAAAGAACTGAACTCAGTCCACTCAAGTCACTGGAAAATAATACATATGACTCGTAAGCATCTGAGAAAGAATTTATTGTTGTCACATAGTGCATGAATCAATTGCATGTACAGCAGCAAAAAACAGAGCTTTGAAAATCAGCTGTAACCAATATAAATTTAAAAATATTTATAAAAACAGTGAGACAGACAAAAATTCTTACAACTTTTGTTGAAGGGCTACAATGTAACATGGATTGAACACATGTAGACCCACAGCAGGATGATATATAAGGCTGGAAGCTATGCACGCTAAGAGATGTTAGAGAGGCTGGGTGAGGAAATGCAGACCTTTTAAAGTAATACTGCCTGGTACCCATTCCATGGGTCCCAAATCTGCAGTTTCAAGGGAATCTTCTGACAGGGAAAACATGCCTGGGAAACCGAGATGAATGTACACCGTGTGCTCAGGAAAGGTGTCTAAAATGCACCTCATTTTTGATCTCCTGGTGCTGGGGTTCGCCATTCCAGCCACATTACTAAAAAATCTCCCCACTTGGAGAATCAGCACCTTTAACCTCCTGTTTCACACAGTTTGCAATTTTTTGCAGAGGATAAATGGGAAGAGGAGGAACCAATGAGAGATTAGCTGTAGGAGTTTTGACAGGCACATGTCACTCTAATTTTCCATTAGGAAGAAGAATTAACCAAAGGCTCAGCCTGCATCCACAGAACCAGAATAGGGCCGGAAGCAATCCAATGGTTTGGCAGTCAGCTCACAAAAAAAGCGAGTTGCAAAATGGAGCTCAGGAGCAGACAATTCAAAGACCTGCAAAGATATAAATGATAACCAACGTCCAAAAATATATTCAGGTAAGGCAACGAAGAGGTTCTGAATGAGAGGCAGAATTGCAGGAAACATTTTTCAAAAGGTAGATTGTACTCACATTTAAAGCATATGAAAAGCAGCAGAATTTCTAAAATGATGCAGTTGTGCAAAAGGGTGTATGCGTTCTTTTCGTGAATATCTTCAGGAAAAAAACACGTACAGAGTTTTTGGCTAACCAAGCAAGAGGGAAATGCAAATCCGCACAATAAAGAAGTCTCAATTTCCACTGCTCAGAAAGTCCATCCAAAAAATGTGTACAAATCAAAAATGCAGGAGAGGCCATGGAAAACAGGGAGACCAGTCACGCTGATGGGTGGGGTATAAATATCCAAGAGCTACTCTGAAGAAGTGTATGCTGTTTCCTAAAACATCTAAAATACAAAGCCCCCGAGCAAAGGGGACTTCAACTCATGGACATATAACTTGGGAAGACTAAATATCGACAAGACACAGGCACCCCAAACTTTAGGGTTGCTCTGCATACAAGAACCTCAACTTCGGTACACCTAAAGTATCCCAGGAAAAAGAGAAATGCATAAAGAACTTGTGGTAATTTTGTACAACGGAATATCACTCAGACGTGAAATCAATGTCATAAGGCCAGTAGCAGCATAATGAGAGGATTTAGGTATGATGATTCTAAGGGAAATTAGTCACACAGAAAAAGAATCTTATCATAAGATATCACTTAGAGAGGGAATGTCAACATCACAACACATGAACTGAATTAGGAAAGAGAGCAGCGTCTCACATTTAGAAAACACTCTTATGCCTCCTTAAGGGGAAAGGAGAGGTGGGGTGATGCATAAAACCAGAGTTTGATATTAGCACAGGTACCATTCCATAAACCAAATACAGAATAGACAAGACCGACACCTTCCTCAGTGAACAGGATCCAAAACCCCTATTCCCCACAGAGGAATATATCTGATTAGTAAGAATCTTAAAACCTATGTATTGATATGCCTCTGTAAGGGAATCAAGTGTGTCTAGACCATCATAAACACGACAGTGAAAATCAGCTCAACCCCATTATAAAAATGAATTTCAAATAGAAAACAAAAAAAAACAGCGAAATTCTTATCCAATTCCTTCAGGGGTTCTGATGAAACATAGAATGACCCTATCTGCAAAGACAGCTGGATGAGACATAAGGCTGGACACTTGGGACTGGGAGGACTGGTGAGATTGGGAGAGAAAATGCAGACCCTTTAAAGTAGTAATGCATGTCACCATTCCATGAGTCCCAAATTTCCAGGTAGAAGGGAATATCACTACAGTTATAACATATATGGGAAACCTAGAGAATGGACACCCTGTGATGGTGAAAGGTTTCTGAAAGTCTCCTACTTTTTCCTCTCCTTGTGCTACAGTTTGGCATTCCAACAACTTTACTATCAATCTCCCAACATAGGAGAGTCATCCCCTATAACCTCCTGGTTCGCACAGTTTGCTAATTGTGCAGAGGATGAAAGGGAAGAGGGAGAACCAATCAGAGAGTAGATGTAGGCATTTGGATGGATACATGTCACTGTAAATTCCCGTCAGGAAGAAGAATTAACCAAAGCCTCAGCCACCCACAGGGAACCAGTATAGCCACCCCTGGAACCAGTACATGTCCTGAAGCAAAATTGTGGATTTGCGGTCAGCTCCCAATAATGGGATTTGAAAATTGGAACTCACGGGCAAAGCAAATCAAAAACCTGCAGAGTTATAAAGGACTACTCTCTTCCAAAAATCTGTTGAGGGAAGGCAACAAAGTGGACTTGAAAATGTGGCAGAATTGCACAAAACATATTTCAAGAGGTAAATTGGAATCGCCTTTAAAGCACTGGAAAGCCATCACAACTTCGAGAATGATGCACTTGGCTAAAAACAGCGTATGACTTTTCTCCTGAATATATTCAGGAGAAAAGGCATAGGCCCGTTTTGGCCAATCAAGCACGTGTGCAATGCAAATCCACACTACAAAGAACTGTCACTTCCCACCAGTCAAAAAGGACATCCGAAAATCTGTAAAAACCAGAAAGGCAAGATAGAGATGACAAGGGCATAAAGCAATATGATCCCAAGGGTCATGGAGGATTGTGATGACAAGTGCAAGGAGCATTGTGATGACAAGATTATGTATCATTTTGCTGTCAAAGGCATTGTGATGACAAGGTTCATGGAGCACTGTGATGACAAGCGTCATGGAGCATTGTGATTACAGGGTTCATGGAGCATTGGGATGACAAGGGCATGGAGCATTTTGATGACAAGATTCCCGGATCATTGTGTTGTCAGGGTTCGTGGAGCGTTGTGATGACAGTGGTCATGGAGCATTGTGATGACAGAGGTCATGGAGCATTGTGATGAGAACGTCATGGATCATTGGCCTGAAAATGTTCATGGAGTAATGTGATGACAGGGGTCAAGGAGCATTGTGATGACAAGGTACTGGAGCATTGTGATGAGAAGACCATGGAGCCATGTGATGAAAGTTCTCATGGAGCATTCTGATGAAAAGGGTCATGGAGCATTGTGATTACAGTGGTCTTGGAGCATTGTGATGACAAGGGCATGGAACATTGGGATGAGAATGTCATGGAGCGTTCTGATGACATGCATCATGGAGCTTTGTGATGACAAGGGCATGGAGCATTGTGATTACAGGGGTCTTGGAGCACTGTGAAGAAAAGGGCATGTAACATTGTGATGAAAAAGGCAAGGAGCCTTGTCATGACAGGGTTCAAGGAGCATACTGATGACAAGTGTCAGGGACCATTGTGATGACAAGGGTATTGAGCATTGTGATGACAAATATTATAGAGCATTGTGATTAGAAGACCATGGATAATTGTGATGACAAGCGTTATGGGGAGCTGTGATGATAAGTGTTAGGGAATATTGTGATCACTAGGATTGGGAGCATTGTGATGACAGAGGTCATAGAGCATTTTGATTTCATTGTGATGACAATAGCATGAAGCATTATGATGATGCACATTGGTGCATTGTGATGACAGCGTTCATGGAGCATTGAGATGAAAAGGGGCATGGAGCATTATGATTACAGGAGTCTAGGTTCATTGTGATGAAAAGGGCTTGGAATATTGTTCTGAAATGTTTCATGGATTATTGTGATGAGAGGGGGCAAGGAGCACTGTGATAACAAGGGCACAGAACACTGTGATACATGGTTCATGGAGGATTGTAATGACAAGCACATGGAGCATTGTGAGAAGAATGGCATCGAGCATTGTGATGAAAAGCATCATGGATCCTGTGATGACAAGGGCTTGGAACAATGTGATGAGAGGTTTTTGGAGCATTGTGATGATAATGGCATGGAGCATTGTGATGCCAAGGGTCATGGAGTTTTGTGATGACAAAGGTCATGGAGCATTTTGATGACAAGGGTGTGGTGCATTCTCTTGTGAAGGGGAGGGGGCATTGTGATGACAGATTCATGGAGCAATTTGATGAAAAGTGTCATGGAACATTTTGATGACAGGGGTTATGGAACATTGTGATGTCAGGAGTCATGGAACATTTTCATGACGGTGTTGTGGACCATTGTGATGACAGGGGAGTGGGTGTATTGTGATGACTAGTGAGGGAACATTTTTATATCGTTCGTGAGAGAGCATTTTGATAAGAAGTGCATGGAGCATTGTGATGACAAGTTTTATGGAGCATTGTGATGACAAGGTTGTGGAGAATTGTGATGACAAGCACATGGCGCATTGTGATGACATGGGTCATGGAGCACAGTGCTGACAAAGGCATGGAGCACTGTTATGACAAGGGTCAACGAGCATTGTGATGAAAATTTCATGGAGCATTTTGGTGACAAAGGTCACAGAGCCTTGTGATGACGAGGGCATGGACCATTGTGATGACAAAGGTCATGAAGCATTGTGATGACTGGAGTCACGGAGCATTGTGATGACAGGGGTCATAGATCATTGTGATGAAAAGGCAATGAGCATTGTGATGACAGGGGCATGGAGCGTTGTGATGACAAGTGTTATGGAACATTGTGATCACAAGGGTTTGGAGCATTGTGATGATAGAAGTCATGGATCATTTTGATTTCAAGGAGCATGGAGCATTTTGATGACAAGTGCATGAAGCAATGTGATCCCGAGGTTCATGGAGGTTTGTGATGACAATGGTAAGGGAGTATTGTGATGACAAGAAAATGGAGCATTGTGATGACAAGGTCATGTAGCATTTTGCTGACACAGGCATGGAGCATTGTGATGATAAGGGTCATGGAGCACTGTGATGAGAAGCATCATGGATCATTGTGATTACAGGGGTCATGGAACTTTGGGATGGCAAGGGCATGGATCTTTGTGATGACAAGTGTCATGGAGCATTGGGCTGAAAATGTTCATGGAGCAATGTGATGACTAGGGAATGGAGCATTGTGATGAAAAGAGTCCAGGATCACTGTGTTGTCAGGGGTCATGGAGCGTTGTGATGACAGTAGTCATGGAGCATTGTGATGATAGGGATCATGAAGCATTGTGATGAGAAGTTCCTGGAGAATTGGACTGAAAATGTTCACGAAGTATTGTGAGGACAGGGGTCATGAAGCATTGTGATGACTAGGGAATGGAGCACTGTGATGAAAAGTTCCTGGAGCACTGTGATGAGAAGACCATGAAGCCTTGTAATAACAAGTCTCATGGAGCATTCTGATGAAAAGGGGCATGGAGTATTGTGATTACCGGGGTCTTGGAGCATTACGATGACAAGGGCATGGAGCACTGTGATTACTGGTGTCTTGGAGCATTGTGATGAAATTGGCATGGATCATTGTTATGAAAATGGTATGGAGCCTTGTCATGACAGGGTTCCAGGAGCATACTGATGACAAGTGTCAGGGAGCATTGTGATGAGAAGAACATGGATAATTGTGATGATGAGCCTCATGAGGCGTTGTGATGATAAATGTTATAGGACATTGTGATCACAAGGATTTGGAGCATTGTGATGAGATAGATCATCGAATATTTTGATTTCATTGTGATGACAATAGCCTGAAGCATTATGATGGTGGGCATGGTGCATTTTGATGACAGGGTTCTTGGAGCATTGAGATGCAAAGGGGCATGGAGCATTGTGATTAGAGGGTTCATGGAGCATTGTGATGACAATGGCATGGAGCATTGAGATGCCAAGGGTCATGGAACTTTGTGATGACATAGGTTATGGAGCATTTTGATGACAAGGGCGTTTTGCATTGTGATGAGAAGGGCAGGGAGCATTGTGATTACAGGGTCATAGAGCAATTTGATGAAAAGGGTCATGGAATATTTTGATGACAGGGGTTATGGAACATTGTGATGTCAGGGGTCATGGAGCATTTTGATGAAAAGGATCATGGAGAATTATGATGATAGCGGTTATGGAAGATTGTGATGTCAGGGGTCATTGAGCATTTTGAGGAAAAGTGTTATGGAGCATTTTGATGACAGGGTTTATGGAACATTGTGATGTCAGGGGTCATAGAACTTTGTGATGTTAAGTGCATGTAGCACTGCAAAGACATAAGTCATGGAAAATTGTGATTACAGGGGTGAGGGAGTATTGTGATGAATAGTGATGTAGCATTGTGATATCAGTGGTGAGAGAGCATTTTGAAGAAAAGTGCATGGAGAATTGTGATGACAAGTTTTATGGAGCATTTTGGTGTCAAGATTGTGGAGCACTGTGATGAGAAGCGCAGGGTGTATTGTGATGACATGGGTCATGGAGCATTGTGCTGAGAAAGGCATAGAGCATTGTGATGACAAGGGTCAAAGAGCATTGTGATGAAAAGTTCATGGAGCATTGTGGTTAAATATATCACAGAGACTGTTGATGACGAGGGCATGGACCATTGTGATGACAATGGTCATGAAGCATTGTGATGAATGGAGTCATGGAGCACTGTGATGACAGGGGTCATGGAGCATTGTGATAACAAGGGCATGGAGCATTGTGATGACAAGGGAATGTAGCTTTGGATTAATAACTTTCATGGATTATTGTGATGACAGTTGGAATGACGCATTGTGATGACAAGGGCAAGGAGCATTGTGATGAACATGTCATGCAGTATTGTGAAGACAGGTGTCAGGGAGCATTGTGATGACATATGTAATGGCCCATTGTGATGAAAATGGCATGGATCATTGTGAAGCCAAGTGTCATGGAGGATTCTGATGACAAAGGTAATGGAGCATTGTGATGACAATGGCTTGGAGCATAGTGATGACAATGGTCACTGAGCATTGTGTTGACAGGTGCATGGAGAATTGTGATGAAAAGGGTCATGGAGTATTCTAATGACAAGCTTGTGGAGTATTTTGATGACAATGGCATGGAGCATTGTGATGAAAAAGGCATGGGGCATTGTGATGACAAGTGTATTGAGAATTGTGATGACAAATGTCATGGAGCATTGTGATGAAAAGGGCATGGAGTATTGTGATGACAGGCATCATGGATCGTTGTGATGACAAGTGTTATGGAACATTGTGATCACAAGGGTTTGGAGCATTGTGATGACAGAGGTCATGGATCATTTTGATTTCAAGGAGCATGGAGCATTGTGATGACAAGGGCATGAAGCAATGTGATCCCAAGTTTCATGGAGGATTGTGATGACAATGGTAATGGATTATTGTGATGACAAGTGCATAGAGCATTGTCATGACAATGTCATGTAGCATTTTGCTGACAAAGGCATGGATCATTGTGATGACAGGTGTCATGGAGCACTGTGATGACAAGAGTCACGGAGCATTGTGAATACAGGGGTCATGGAGCATTGGGATGACAAGGGCATGGATCATTGTGATGACAAGGGTCATGGAGAATTGGGCTGAAAATGTTCATGGACAATTGTGATGACTGGGGTCATGGAGCATTTTGATGAGAAGGTCATGGAGCATTGGGCTGAAAATATTCATGGAGTATTGTGATGACAGGGATCATGGAGCATTTTGATGACAAGTTCCTGGAGCACTTTTATGAGAAGACAATGGAGACTTGTGATGACAAGTCTCATGGAGCATTCTGATGAAAAGGGACATGGAGAATTGTGATTACAGGGGTCTTGGAGCATTGTGATGACAAGGGCATGGAGCATTGTAATGAGAAGTCCATGGAGCATTCTGATGACATGCGTCATTGAGCTTTTTGATGACAAGGGCATGGAGCATTGTGATTACTGTGGTCTTGGAGCATTGTGATTAAAAGGGCATGGAGCATTGTGATGACAAGTGTCATGGAGCTTTGTGATGACAAGGGAATGGAGCAATGTGATGAGAGGGTTCATGGAGCATTGTGATGACAATGACATGGAGCATTGTGATGCCAAGGGTAATGGAGCTTTGTGATGACAAAGGTAATGGAGCATTTTGATGACATGTGCATGGTGCATTGTGATGAGAAGGGCAGGGAGTATTTTGATGACAGGGTCATGCAGCAATATGATGAAAAGTGTATTGGAACATTTTGATGACAGGGGTTATAGAACATTGTGATGTCAGGGGTCATGGAACATTGTGATGATAAGGGGATGTAGCAGTGTGATGACAGGGGTCATGGGACATTGTGATTACAGGGGTGAGGGTGTATTGTGACGACAAGTGATGGAACACTGTGATATCACTGGTGAGAGAGCATTTTGATGGGAAGTGTATGGAGCATTGTGATTTCAAGGTTTATGGAGCATTGCAATGACAAGTTTCTGGACCGTTGTGATGAAAAGCGAATGGCACATTGTGATGACAAGGGTCATGGAACATTTTTCAGACAAAGGCATGGATTATTGTGATGACAATGGTCAGGAGCATTGTGATGAAAACGGCATGGGGAATTCTGATGAAAAAGGCATGCAGCCTTTTCGTGACAGGCTTCAAGGAGCATTCTGATGACAAGTGTCAGGGAGCATTGTGATGACAAGTGTACTGAGCATTGTGATGACAAACGTCATGGAGCATTGTGATGAAAAGGGCATGGAATTTTGTGATGACAGGCATCATGGAGCATTGTGATGACAAGTGTTATGGAACATTGGAATCACAAGGGTTTGGAGCATTGTGATTGCAGAGGTCATGGATCATTTTAATTTCAAGGAGCATGGAGCATTGTGATGACAAGGGCATGAAGCAATGTGATCCCAAGGTTCATGGAGGATTGTGATGACAATGGAAATGGAGTATTGTGATGACAAGCACATAGAGCATTGCAATGACAAGGTCATGTCGCATTCTGCTGACAAAGGCATGGAGCATTGTGATGACAGGTGTCACGGAGCAGTGTGATGACAAGCGTCACGGAGCATTGTGAATACAGGGGTAATGGAGCATTGGGATGACAAGGGCATGGATCATTGTGATGACAATGGTCATGGAGCATTGGGCTGAAAATATTCATGGAGTATTGTGATGACAGAGGTCATGGAGCATTGTGATGACAGAGGTCATGGAGAATTTTGATTCCATTGTGCTGACAATAGCTAGAAGCATTATGATGATGGGCATGATGCATTGTGATGACAGGGTTCATGGAGCATGGAGATGAACAGGAGCATGGAGCATTGTGATTACAGGGGTCTTGGAGCACTGTGATGACAAGGGCATGGAGCAATTTGAGGAGAAGGCCGTGGAACATTCTGATGACATGTGTCATGGAGATTTGTGATGACAAGGGAATGGAGCATTGTGATTACAGGGGTCTTGGAACATTGTGATGACAAGTGTCATAGAGCCTTGTGATGACATGGCAATGGAACATCGTGATGGAAGTGGTAACGGAGCATTGTTATCACAGGGGTAATGGAGCATTGTGATGAGAAGGGCATGGAGCATTGTGATTACAAGGTTTATGGAGCATTGCAATGAGAAACATGTGGATCGATGTGATGAAATGTGGGTGGCATATTGTGATGAAAAGTGTCATGGTGCATTTTTCTGACAAAGGCATGGAGCATTGTGATGACAAGGGTCACGGAGCATTGTGATGAAAAGTTCATGCAGCATTGTGGTTACAAAGGACAAAGAGTCTTGTGATGACGCGGGCATGGACCATTGTGATGACAAATGTTATGAAGCATTGTGATGACTGGAGTCACGGAGCATTGTGATGACAGCGGTCATGAAGCATTGTGATGACGGGTCAAGAAGCATTGTGATAACAAGTGCATGGATCATTGTGATTACAGGGGCATGGAGCATTCATCTGACAAGTCTCATAGATTATTGTGATGACAGTGGACATGGTGCATTGTGATGACAAGGGCATGGATCATTGTGATGAGAAGGTCATGGAGTATTGTGAAGACAGGTGTCAGGGAGCATTGTGATGATATATGTCATGGTCCATTGTGATGACAATAGCAGGGAGCATTGTGATGCCAAATGTAATGTAGGTTTTTGATGTCAAATATAATGGAGCACTGTGATGACTTGGGCTTGGAGCATTATGATGACAAGGGCCATTGAGAATTTTCAGGACATGGTCATGAAGCATTTTGATGACAATGTCCTAGAGCATTGTGATGAGAAAAACACGGAGCCTTGTGATGACAAATCTCATGGAGCATACTGATGAAAATGGACATGGACCAATGTGATTACAGGCGTCCTGGAACATTGTGATGACATGTGCATGGAGCATTGTGAGGAGAAGGCCAAGAGCATTCTGAAGACATGCGTCATTGAGGTTTGTGATGACAGGGGCATGGAGCATTGTGATTACTTGGGTCTTGGAGCATTGTGATGAAAATGGCATGGATCATTGTGATGAAAACGGCATGGAGCCTTGTCATGACAGGTTTCAAGGAGCATACAGACAACAAGTGTCAAGGAGCATTTTGATGACAAGTGTATTGAGCATTGTGGTGACAAAGGTCATTGAGCATTGTGATGAGAAGACCATGGATAATTGTGATGACAACAGTCATGGGGCATTGTGATGACAAGTGTTTTGGAATATTGTGATCACAAGGGTTTGGAGCATTGTTATGACAGAGGTCATGGAGCATTTTGATTTCATTGTGATGACAATAGCATGAAGCATTATGATGATGGGCATGGTGCACTGTGATGACACGGTTCATGGATCAGTGAGATGAAAAGTGGCATGGAGCATTTTGATTACACGGGTCTTGGAGCATTGTGATGATAAGGGTATTGGAGCCTTGTGATGACAAGGCCATGGAACATCGTGATGGCAGGGGTCATGGATCATTCTTATGACAGGGGAAATGGAGCATTGTGATGGCATGGGCATGGAGCATTGTGATGAGAAGGCCATGGAGCATTCTGATGACATGTGTCATGGAGATTTTGACGACAAGTCATGGAGCAATGTGATGAGAACCATCATGGAGCATTGTGATGACAATGACATGGAGCACTGTGATGCCAAGGGTCATGAATATTTGTGATGAGAAAGGTCATGGAGCATTTTGATGACAAGGGCGTTGTGCATTGTGATGAGAAGGGTAGGGAGCATTGTGATGACATGGTCATGGAAAATTTGATGAAAAGGGTCATGGAACATTTTGATGACAGTTGTTATGGAACATTGTGATGTCAGGGGTCATCGAACATTGTGATGATAAGTGCATGTAGCATTGTAAGGACAGGAGTCATGGCACATTTTGATGACAGGGATGAAGGAATATTGTGTCGAATAGTGATGTAACATTGTGATATCAGTGGTGTGAGAGCATTTTGATGAGAAGTGCATGTAGCATTGTGATGACAAGTTTCATGGAGCATTGTGATGACATGATTGTGGAGCACTGTGATGACAAGCGCATGGTGCATTGGAATGAAATGTGTCATGGAGCATTATGCTGACAAGCGCCTGGAGCATTGTGATGACAAGGGTCATGGAGCATTGTGCTGAGAAAGGCATAGAGCATTGTGATGACAAGGGTCAAAGAGCATTGTGATGAAAAGTTCATGTAGCATTGTGGTTAAAAAGGTCACAGAGACTGCTGATGACGAGGGCATGGACTATTGTGATGACAAAGGTCATGAGGCATTGTGATGACTGGAGACATGGAGCATTGTGATAACAAGGGCATTGCGCATTGTGATGACAAGGGCATGGAGCATTGGTCTAATAAGTTTCATGGATTATTGCGATGACAGTTGGAAAGGTGCATTGTGATGACAAGGGCATGGAGCATTGTGATGATCAGGTCACGCAGTATTGTGAAGACAGGTGTCAGGGAGCATTGTGATGAGATATGTAATGGTCCATTGTGATGACAATGGCATGGAGCATTGTGATGCCAAATGTCATGGAGGATTCTGATGATAAAGTAATGGAGTATTGTGATGTCAATGGCTTGGAGCATTGTGATGACAAGGGTCAGGGAGCATTGTGCTGACAAGTGCATGGAGAATTGTGATGAAAAGTGTCATGGAACATTCTGATGACAAGCTTGTGGAGTATTTTGATGACAATGGCATGGAGCATTGTGATGAAAACGGCATGGGGCATTGTGATGAAAAAGGCATGGAACATTTTCGTGATAGTTTTCAAGGAGTATTCTGACGGCAGTTTTCAGGAAGCATTGTAATGACAAGTGTATTTAGAATTGTGATGACAAATGTCATGGAGCATTGTGATGAAAAGGCCATGGAGTATTGTCATGACAGCCATCATGGAGCGTTGTGATGCCAAGTTTTATGGAACATTGTGATCACAAGGGTTTGGAGCATTGTGATGACAGAGGTCATGGATCATTTTGATTTCAAGGAGCATGGAGAATTGTGATGACAAGGGCAGGAATCAGTGTGATCCCAAGGTTCATGGAGGATTGTGATGGCAATTGTAATGGAGTACTGTGATGACAAGCGCATAGAGCATTGTAATGACAAGGTCATGTAGCCTTTTGCTGACAAAGGCATGAAGCATTGTGATGCCAGGTGTCATGGAGCACTGTGATGACAAGCGTCACGGAGCATTGTGAATACAGGGGTCATGGAGCAATGGGATGACAAGGGCATCGTTCAATGTGATGACAAGGGTCATGGAGCATTGGGCTGAAAATGTTCATGGAGTAATGTGATAACAGGGGTCATGGAGCATTGTGATGATTAGAGAATGGAGCATTGTGATGACAAGAGTTCCGGATCATTGTGTTATCAGCGGTCATGGAGTGTTGTGATGACAGTGGTCATGGAGCATTGTGATGAGTAGGTCGTGGAGCATTGGGCTGAAAATATTCATGGATAATTGTGATGACAGTGGTCATGGAGCATTGTGATGACAAGGGAATGGAGCATAGTGATGACAATGTCCTGGAGCATTGTGATGAAAAGACCCTGGAGACTTGTAATGACAAGTCTCATGGAGCCTTCTGATGAAAAGGGGCATGGAGCATTGTGATGAGAAGACCATGGATAATTGTCATGATGAGCTTCATGGGGTGTTGAGATGATAAGTGTTATGAAACATTGTGATCACAAGGGTTTGGAGCATTATGATGACAGAGGTCATGGAGAATTTTGATTTCATTGTGATGACAAGAGCCTGCAACATTATGATGATTGGCATGGTGCATTGTGATGACAGGGTTCATGGAGCATTGAGATGAAAAGGGGAATGGAGCATTGTGATTACCGGGGTCTTGGAGCATTGTGATGATAAGGGCATGGAGCATTGTGTTGAGAAGGCCATGGAACTATCTGATGACATGCATCATGGAGTTTTGTGATGAGAAGGGCATGGAGTAATGTGATTACTGTTGTCTTGGTGCATTGTGATGAAAAGGGCATGTATCATTGTGATGAAAAAGGCATGGAGCCTTGTCATGAAAGGGTTCAAGAAGCATACTGACGACAATTGTCAGGGAGCATTGTGATGACAAGTGTATTGAGCATTTGATGACAAAGGGCATGGAGCATTGTGATGAAAATGCCATGGAACTTTCTGATGACACGCGTCATGGAGCTTTGTGATGACAAGGGCATGGAACAATGTGATGAGAGTGTTCATGGTGCATTGTGATGACAATGACATGGAGCACTGTGATGCCAAGGGTCATGGATATTTGTGAAGACAAAGTTATGGAGCATTTTGATGACAAGGCCGTTTTGCATTGTGATGAGAAGGCAGGGAGCATTGTGATGACAGGATCATGGAGCAATTTGATGAAAAGTGTCAAGGAACATTTTGATGAGAGGGGTTATGGAACATTGTGATGTCAGGGGTCATCGAACATTGTGATGACAGGGGTGAGGGACTATTGAGACGAATAGTGATTTAACATTGTGATATCAGTGGTGAGAGATCATTTTGATGAGAAGTGCATGGAGCATTATGATGACAATGTTTATGGAGCATTGTGATGAAATGATTTTGGAGCACTGTGATGACAAACCCATGGTGCATGGTGGTGACATGTGTCGTGGAGCATTGTGCTGACAAGCACATGGAGCATTGTGATGACGAGGGTCATGGAGCATTGTGCTGAGAAAGGCATAGAGGATTGTGATGACAAGGGTCAAAGAGCATTGTGATGAAAATTTCATGGAGCATTTTGGTTAAAAATGTCACAGAGACTGTTGATGATGAGGGCATGGACCACTGTGATGTCAAAGGTCAAGAATCACTGTGATGACTGGAGTCACGGAGGATTGTGATGACATGGGTCATGGAGCATTGTAATAACAAGGGCAAGGAGCATTGTGATGACAAGTACATGAAGCATTGGTCTAATAATTTTCATGGATTATTGCGAAGAGAGTTGGAATGGCGCATTGTGATGACAAGGGCACGGAGCATTGTGAAGACCAGGTCATGCAGCGTTGTGAAGAGAGGTGTCAGGGAGCATTGTGATGACATAAGTAATGGCCCATTGTGATGGCAATGGCATGGAGCATTGTGATGCCAAGTGTCATGGAGGATTCTGATGACAAAGGTAATGGAGCATTGTGATAACAATGGCTTGGAGCATTGTGAAGACAAGGGTCAGGGAGCATTGTGATGACAAGTGTGTTGAGAATTGTGATGACAAAGCTCATGGAGCATTGTGATGAAAAGGGCATGGAGTATTGTGATGACAGGCATCATGGAGCGTTGTGATGAGAAGTGTTATGGAACATTGAGATCACAAGGTTTTGTAGCATTGCGATGAGAGAGGTCATGGATTATTTGATTTCAAGGAGCAGGGAGCATTGTGATGACAAGGGCATGAAGCAATGTGATCCCAAGGTTCATGGAGGATTGTGATGACAATGGTAATGGAGTATTGTGATGACAAGCGCATAGAGCATTGTAATGACAAAGTCATGTAGCATATTGATGACAAAGGCATGGAGCATTGTGATGACAGGTGTCATGGAGCACTGTGATGACAAGCTTCACGGAGCATTGTGAAAACAGGGGTCATGGAGCATTGGGATGAGAAGGGCATCGAGCATTGTGATGACAAGTGTCATGGAGCATTGTGATGACAAGGGCATGGAGCAATGTGATGAGAGGGTTCATGGAGCATTGTGATGACAATGACATGGAGCATTGTGATGTCAAGGGTCATAGAGTTTTGTGATGACAAATGTCATGGAGCATTTTGATGAAAAGGGTGTGGTGCATTGCGATGAGAATGGCAGGGAGCCTTTTGATGACAGGGTCATGCAGCAATTTGATGAAAAGTGTAATGGAACATTTTGATGACAGGGGTTATAGAACACTGTGATGCCAGGCGTCATGGAGCTTTGGGATGAAAAGGGTCATGGAGCATTTTGATGAAAGTGGTTATGGAACATTGTGATGTCATTGGTCATGGAACATGGTGCTGATAAGGGGATATAGCATTGTGATGACAGGGGTGATGGAACATTGTGATAACAGGGGTGAGGGAGGATTGTGATGACAAGGGCATGGAGCATTGTGATGACCGGGGCATGGAGCATTGGTCTGACATGTCTCATAGATTATTGTGATGAGAGTGGACATGGTGCATTGTGATGAGAAGGGCATGGAGCATTGTGATGACAAGGGCATGGAGTATTGTTAAGAAAGGTGTCAGGAAGCATTGTGATGACATATGTCAAGGTCCATTGCGATGAAAATGGCATGGAGCACTGTGATTCCAAATGTAATGGAGGTTTGTGATGACAAATATAATGGAGCATTGTGATGACTAGGGCTTGGAGCATTATGATGACAAGGGCCATTGAGAATTTTCATGACAATGTCGTGAAGCATTGTGATGACAAGATCCTGGAGCATTGTGATGAGAAAACCATGGAGCCTTGTGATGACAAATCTCATTGAGCATACTGATGAAAAGGGGCATGGGGCATTCTGCTTACAGGGGTCTTGGAACATTGTGATAACTAGGGCATGGAGCATTGTGATGACAAGGGCATGGAGCATTGGTCTAATAAGTTTCATGGATTATTGTAATGACAGTGGAATTGTGCATTGTGATGACAAGGGAATGGAGCATTGTCATGACCAGATCATGCAGTATTGTGAAGAGAGGTGTCAGGGAGCATTGTGATGACATAGGTAATGGCCCTTTGTGATAACAGTGGCATGGAGCATTGTGATTCCAAGTGTCATGTAGGATTCTGATGACAAAGGTAATGGAGCATTGTGATGACAATGGCTTGGATCATTGTGATGACAAGGGTCAGGGAGCATTGTGCTGACAAGTGCATGGAGAATTGTGATGACAAGGGTCATGGAGCATTCTGATGACAAGCTTGTGGAGTATTTTGATGACAATGGCATGGAGCATTGTGATGAAAATTTCATGGGGCTTTGTGATGAAAAAGGCATGGAGCCTATTTGTGACAGGGTTCAAGGAGCATACTGAAGACAAGTGTCAGTGAGCATTGTGATGGCAAGTGTATTGAGAATTGTGATGACAAAGTCATGGAGCATTGTGATGAAAAGTGCATGGAGTATGGTGATGGCAGGCATCATGGAGCGTTGTGATGACAAGTGTTATGGAACATTGTGATCACAAGGGTTTGGAGCATTGTGATGACAGAGGTCATAGATCATTTTGATTTCAAAGAGCATGGAGCATTTTGATGACAAGGGCATGAAGCAATGTGATCCCAAGGTTCATGGAGGACTGTGATGGCAATGGTAATGGAGTATTGTGATGAGAAGCGCATAGAGCATTGTAATGACAAGGTCATCTAGTATTTTGATGACAAAGGCATGGAGCACTGTGATGACAGGTGTCATGGAGCACTGTGATGACAAGAGTCACGGAGCATTGTGAATACATGGGTCATGGAGCAATGGGAAGACAAGGGCATGGATCGCTGTGATGACAAGGGTCATGGAATATTGGGCTGAAAATGTTCATGGAGTATTGTGAATACAGGGGTCATGTAGCATTGTGATGAGTAGGGAATTGAGCATTGTGATGACAAGAGTCCCGGATCATTGTGTTGTCAGGTGTCATGGAGTGTTGTGATGACAGAGGTCATGGAGCATTTTGATGATATTTGTCATGGAGAATTGTGATGAGAATTTCATGGAGCATTGGGCTGAAAATATTCATGGAGTATTGTGATGACATGTGTCATGGAGCACTGTGATGACAAGGGAATGGAGCTTGGTGATGACAAGTTCCAGGAGCATTGTGTTGATAAGACCATGAAGACTTGTGATGACCAGTCTCATGGAGCATTCTAATGAAAAGGGGCATGGAGCATTGTGATTCCAGGGGTTTTGGAGTATTGTGATGACAAGGGCATGGAGCATTGTGAGGAGAAGGCCATGGAGCATTCTGATGACATGTGTCATGGAGCTTTTTGATGACAAGTGCATGGAGCATTGTGATTACAGTGGTCTTGGAGCATTGTGATGAAAAGTGCATGGATCATTGTGATGAAAAGACATGGAGCCTTGTCATGACAGGGTTCAAGGAGCATACTGACGACAAGTGTCAGGGAGCATTGTGATGACAATTGTATTGAGAATTGTGATGACAAAGGTCAGGGAGCATTGTGATGAGAACACCATGGATAATTGTGATGATGAGCGTCATAGGGTGTTGTGATGATAAGTGTTATTTAACATTGTGATCACCAGGGTTTGGAGCATTATGATGACAGTGGTCATGGATAATTTTGATTTAATTGTGATGACAATAGCCTGAAGCATTATGATGATGGGCATGGTGTATTTTAATGACAGGCTTCATGGAGCATTGAGATGAAAAGGAGCATGGAATATTGTGATTACAGGGGTCATGGAGCATTGTCATGACAAGGGCATGGAGCATTGTGATGAGAAGGCCATGGGACATTCTGATGGCATGCGTCATGGCGCTTTGTGATGACAAGGGCATGGAGCATTGTGATTACAGTGGTCTTGGAGCATTGTGATGACAAGGGTCATGAAGCCTTGTGATGACAAGGCCGTGGAACATTGTGATGGCAGGGGTCATGGAGCATTGTTATGACAGAGGTAATGGAGCATTGTGATGAGAAGGGCATTGAGCATTGGTCTGAAATGTTTCATGGATTATTGTGATGAGAGTGGGAATGGAGCATTCTGATGACCAGGGCACGAAAAATTGTGATACATGGTTTATGGAGGATTGTAATGTCAAGGCATTGATCATTGTGATGAGAAGGGAAACGAACACTGTGATGACAAGTGTCATGGAGCTTTGTGATGACAAAGGCATGGAGCAATGTGATGAGAGGGTTCATGGAGCCTTGTGATGACAATGACATGGAGCATTGTGATGCAAAGCATCATGCAGCTTTGTGACGACAAAGGTCATGGAGCATTTTGATGACAAGGGTGTGGTGTATTGTGATGAGAAAGTCAGGGAGCATTTTGATGACAGGGTCATGCAGAAATTTGATGAAAAGTGTAATGGAACATTTTGATGACAGGGGTTATAGAACATTGTGATGCCAGGAGTCATGGAGCTTTGTGATGAAAATGGTCATGGAGCACTTTGATGACAGTGGTTATGGAACATTGTGATGTCATGGGTCATTGAATATTGTGCTGATAAGGGGATGTAGCATTGTGATGGCAGGTGTAATTGAACATTGTGATAACAGGGGTGAGGGAGGACTGTGATGACTAGTGATGGAACATTGTGATATCGCATGTGAGAGAGAATTTGGAAGAGAAGTGCATGGAGCATTGTGATTACAAGGTTTATGGAGCATAGCGATGACAAGGTTGTGGATCATTCTGATGAAAATTGCATGGCACATTGTGATGACAAGGGTCATGGAGCATTGTTCTGACAAAGGCATGGAGCATTGTGATGACAAGGGTCACGGAGCATTGTGATGAAATGTTCATGGAGAATTGTCGTTACAAAGGTCACAGAGCCTTGTGATGATGCGGGCATGGACCGTTGTGATGACAAACGTTATGAAGCATTGTGATGACTGGAGTCACGGAGCTTTGTGATGACAGGGGTCATGGAGCACTGTGATGAAAAGTGCATGGAGCATTGTGATGACATGGGTATGGAGCATTGTTCTGACAACTTTCATAGATTATTGTGATGACAGTGGACATGGGGCATTGTGATGACAAGGGCATGGAGCATTGTGATGACAAGGGCATGGAGTATTGTGAAGACAGGTGTCAGGGAGCACTGTGATGACATATGTCATGGTCCATTGCGATGACAATGGCATGGAGCATTGTGATGCCAAATGTAATGGAGGATTGTGATGACAAATATAATGGAGCATTGTGATGACTAGTGCTTGGAGCATTATGATGACAAGCACATTGTGAATTTTCATGACAATGTCCTGGAGCATTGTGATGAGAAGACCATGGAGACTTGTGATGACCAGTCTCATGGAGCATTCTGATGAAAAGGGGCATGGAGCATTGTGATTACAGGGGTCTTGGAGCACTGTGATTGCTAGAGCATGGAGCATTTTGATGAGAAGGACATGGAGCATTCTGATGGCATGTGTCATGGAGTTTTGTGATGACAAGGGCATGGAGCATTGTGATTACAGGGATCTTGGAGCATTGTGATCAAAACGGCACGGATCATTGTTATGAAAAATGTATGGAGCCTTTTCATGACAGGGTTCAAGGAGCATACTGACGACTAGTGTCAGGGAGCATTGTGATGACAAGTGTATTGAGCATTGTGATGACAAAGCTCATGGAGCATTGTGATAAGAAGACCATGGTTAATTGTTATGATGAGCGTCATTGGGTGTTGTGATGATAAGTGTTATGGAACATTGTGATCACAAGGGTTTGGAGCATTATGATGACAGAGGTCATGGAGATTACTGATTTCATTGTGATGACAATAGCCGGAAGCATTATGATGATGGGCATGCTGCATTGTGATGACAGGGTTCATGGAGCATTGACATGAAAAGTGGCATGGATCATTTTGTTTACAGGGGTCTTGGAGCATTGTGATGACAAGGGCATGGCGCATTGTGATGAGAAGGCCATGGAACATTTTGATGACATGCGTCATGGAGCTTTGTGATGACAAGGACATGGAGGATTGTGATTAGAAGGGTCTTCAGCATTGTGATGAAAAGTGTCAAGGAACATTGTGATGACTAGGCCGTGGAACATTGTGATGGCAGGGGTCATGGTGCCTTGATATGACAGAGGTAATGGAGCATTGTGATGAGAAGGGTATGGAACTTTGGTCTAAAATGTTTCATGGATTATTGTGATGAGAGTGGGCATAGAGCATTGTGATGACAAGGGTACGGAACACTCTGATGCATGAGTCATGCAGAATTGTAATGACAAGGGCATGGAGCATTGTGATGACAAAGTTCATGAAGCATTGTGATGAGTGGAGTCACGGAGCATTGTGATGACAAGGGCATGGAGCATTGTGATGAGAAGGCCATGGAACATTCTGATGACATGCGTCATGGAGCATTGTGATGACAGGGGAACGGAACACTGTGATACATGGGTCATGGATCATGAAGCTTTGTGATGGCAAGTAATGGATCATTGTGATGACAAGGGCATGGAGCATTGTGATGACAGGGGCATGGAGCATTGTTATGACAGGGGCATGGAGCATTGGTCTGACAAGTTTCATAGATTATTGTGATGACAGTGGACATGGTGCATTGTGATGACAAGGGCATGGATCATTGTGAAGAGAAGGTCATGGAGTATTTTGAAGACAGGTGTCAGGGAGCATTGTGATGACATAAGCCGTGGTCCATTGCGATGAAAATAGTAGGGAGTTTTGTGATGCCAAATGTAATGGAGGGTTGTGATGACAAATAAAATGGAGCATAGAGATGACTAGGGCTTGGAGCATTATGATGACAATGGCCAATGAGAATTTTCATGACAACGTCGTGAAGCATTGTGATGACAAGGTCCTGGAGCATTGTGATGAGAAATCCATGGAGCCTTGTGATGACAAGTGTCATGGTGCATACTGATGAAAAGGGGCATGGAGCATTGTGATTACAGGGTTCTTGGCACATTGTGATGACAAGGGCATGGAGCATTGTGAGCAGAAGGCCAAGGAGCATTCTGATGACATGTGTCACTGAGCTTTGTGATGACAAGTGCATGGAGCATTGTGATTTCAGGGGTTTTGGAGCATTGTGATGAAAAGGGCATGGATCATTGTGATGAAAAAGGCATGGAGCCTTGTCATGACAGGTTTCAAGGAGCATACAGAAAACAAGAGTCAGGGAGAATTTGATGACAAGTGTATTGAGCATTGTGATGACAAAGGTCGTGGAACATTGTGATGAGAAGGCCATGGATAATTGTGATGACGAGTGTCATCGGGCATTGTGATGACAAGGGTTATGAATATTGTGATCAAAAGGGTGTGGAGCATTGTTATGACAGAGGTCATGGAGCATTTTGATTTCATTGTGATGACAATAGCGTGAAGCATTTTGATGATGGGCATGGTGCATTGTTATGACAGGGTTCATGGATCATTGAGATGAAAAGGGGCATAGAGCATTGTGATTACAGGGTTCTTGGAGCATTGTGATGAGAAGGGTCATTGAGCCTTGTGATGAAAAGGCCATGGAATATCGTGATGGAAGGGGTCATGGAGCATTGTTATGACAGGGCTAATGGAGCATTGTGATGGCAAGGGCATGGAGCATTGTGATGAGAAGGCCATGGAGCATTCTGATGACATGTGTCATGGAGCTTTGTGAAGACAAGTGCATGGAGCAATGTGATGAGGGCGTTCATGGAGCATTGTGATGACAATGATATGGAGCATTGTGATGAGAAGGCCATGAAGCATTCTGATGACATGTGTCATGGAGCATTTTGATGACAAGAGCATGGAGCATTGTGATTACAGCGATCTTGGGGCATTGTGATGAAAAGGACATGGATTATTGTCATGAAAAAGGCATGGAGCCTTGTCATGACAGGGTTCACGGAGCATACTGACGACAAGTGTCAGGGAGCATTGTGATGACAAGTGTATTGAGCATTGTGATGACAAAGATCATGGAACATTGTGATGAGAAGACCATGGATAACTGTGATGATGAGCGTCATGGGGTGTTGTGATGATAATTGTTATGGAACATTGTGATCACAAGGTTTTGTAGCATTATGATGACAGAGGTCATGGAGAATATTGATTTCATTGTGATGACAGTAGCCTGAAGCATTATGATGATGGGCATGTTGCATTGTGATGACAGGGTTCATGGAGAATTGAGATGAAAAGGGGCATGGAGCATTGTGTTTACCAGGGTCTTGGAGCATTGTGATGACAAGCGCATGGAGCATTGTGATGAGAAGGCCATGGAACATTCTGATGACATGCGTCATGGAGCTTTGTGATGACAAGGGCATGGAGCATTGTGATTACAGGGGACTTCAGCATTGTGATGACAAATGTCATGGAACCTTGTGATGACTAGGCTGTGGAACATTGTGATGGCAGGGGTCATGGTGCATTGTTATGACAGAGGTAATGGAGCACTGTGATGAGAAGCGCATGGAACATTGGTCTGAAATGTTTCATGGATTATTGTGATGAGAGTGGGCATGGAGCATTGTGATGACAAGGGTACGGAACACTATGATACATGGGTCATGCAGGATTGTAATGACAAGGGCATGGAGCATTGTGATGAGAAGGGCATCGAGCATTGTGATGACAAGTGTCATGGAACTTTGTGATGACAAGGGCATTGAGCAATGTTATGAGAGAGTTCATGGAGCATTGTGATGACAATGACATGGAGCATTGTGATGCCAAGGGTCATAGAGATATGTGATGACAAGTCATGGAGAATTTTGATGACAAGGGCATGGTGCATTGTGATGAGAAGTGCAGGGAGCATTTTGATGACCGGGTCAGGCAGCAATTTCATGAAAAGTGTAATGGAACATTTTGATGGAAGTGGTTATAGAACATTGTGATGTCAGGGGTCTTGGAGCTTTGGGATGAAAAGGGTCATGGAGCATTTTGATGACAGGGGTTATGGAACATTGTGATGTCAGGGGTCATGGAACATTGTGATGAAAAGGGGAGGTAGCACTGTGATGACAGGGTCATGTAATATTGTGATGACAAACGTTATGAAGCATTGTGATGACTGGAGTCACGGAGTATTGTGATGACAGAGGTCATGGAGCATTGTCATTACATGTGTCATGGAGCATTGTGATGACAAGGACATGGAGCAACGTGATGAGAGCGTTCATGGAGCATTGGGATGACAATAAGTTGGAGCACTGTGATGCCAAGGGTCATGGATCTTTGTGATGACAAAGGTCATGGAGCATTTTGATGGCAAGTGCATTTTGCATTGTGATGAGAAGGGCAGGGAGCATTTTGATGACAGGGTCATGGAGCAATTTGATGAAAAGTGTCATGGAACATTTTGATGACAGGTTTTACGGAAAACTGTAATGTCAGGTGTCATGGAGCATTTTGATGAAAAGGATCATGGAGCATTTTGATGACAGGTGTTATGGAACATTATGATGTCAGGGGTCATCGAATACTGTGATGATAAGTGCATGTAGCATTGTGATGACAGGTGTCATGGAACATTGTGATGACAGGGGTGAGGGAGTATTGTGACAAATAGTGATGTAGCATTGTGATATCAGTGGTGAGAGAGCATTTTGATGAGAAGTGCATGGAGCATTGTGATGACAAGTTTTATGGCGCATTGTGATGACAATTTTGTGGAGCACTGTGATGACAAGCGCATGGTGCATTGTGATGACATGTGTCATGGAGCATTGTGCTGACAAGCGCATGGAGCATTGTGTTGACAAGTGTCATGGAACATTGTGCTGAGAAAGGCATAGAGCATTTTGATGACAAGGGTCAAAGAGCATAGTGATGAAAAGTTCATGGAGCATTGTGGTTAAAAAGGTCACAGAGACTGTTGATGACGAGGACATGGACAATTGTGATGACAAAGTTCATGAAGCATTGTGATGACTGGAGTCACGGAGCACTGTGATGACAGGGGTCAGGGAGCATTGTGATAACAAGGGCATGGAGCATTGTGATGACAAGGGCATGGAACAGTGGTCTATTAAGTTTTATGGATTATTGTGATGACCGTTGGAATGGTGCATTGTGATAACCAGGTCATGCAGTATTGTAAGACAGGTGTCAGGGAGCATTGTGATGACATATGTCTTGGCGCATTGTGATGACAATGGCATGGAGCATTGTGATGCCAAATCTCATGGAGCATTCTGATGACAAATGTAATGGAGCATTGTGATGAAAATGGCTTGGAGCATTGTAATGACAATGGTCATGGAGCATTGTGCTGACAAGTGCATAGAGATTTGTGATGACAAGGGTCATGGAACATTCTGATGGCAAGCTTGTGCAGTATTTTGATGACAATGGCATGGAACATTGTGATGAAAATTTCATGGGGCATTGTGATGAAAAAGGCATGGAGCCTTTTCCTGACAGGGTTCAAGGAGGATTCTGACGACAAGTGTCAGGGAGCATTGTGATGACAAGTGTATTGAGAATTGTGAGTACAAAGGTCAATGAGCATTTTGATGGCAAGGGCTTTGTGCATTGTGATGAGAAGGGCAGGGAGCATTTTGATGACAGGGTCATTGAGCAATTTGATGAAATGTGTCATGGAATATTTTGATGACAGGTGTTATTGAACATTGTGATGTCAGGGGTCATGGAGCATTTTGATGAAAAGGATCATGAAGCATTTTGATGACAGATGTTATGGAATATTGTGATGTCAGAGGTTATCGAACATTTGGATGATAAGTGCATGTAGCATTGTGTTGATAAGTTCATGGAGCATTTGGCTGAAAATGTTCATGGAGTATTGTGATGACAGGGGTCATGGAGCATTTTGATGAGAAAGTCATGGAGCATTGGGCTGAAAATATTCATGGAGTATTTTGATGACAAGGGTCATGGAGTATTCTGATGACAAGCTTGTGGAGTATTTTGATGACAATGGCATGGAGCATTGTGATGAAAAAGGCATGGGGCATTATGATGACAAGTGTATTGAGAATTGTGATGACAAAGGTCATGGAGCATTGTGATGAAAAGGGCATGGAGTATTGTGATGACAGGCATCATGGAGCGTTGTGAAGACAAGTGTTATGGAACATTGTGATCACAAGGGTTTGGAGCATTGTGATGACAGAGGTCATGTATCATTTTAATTTAAAGTAGCATGGAGCATTGTGATGACAAGGGCATGAAACAATGTGATCCCAAGGTTCCTGGAGGACTGTGATGACAATGGTAATGGAGTATTGTGATGACAAGCACAAAGAGCATTGCAATGACCAGGTCAGGTAGCATTTTGCTAACAAAGGCATGGATCATTGTGATGACAGGTGTCATGGAACACTGTGATGACAAGCGTCACGGAGCATTGTGAATACAGGGGTCATGGAGCATTGGGATGACAAGGGCATGGATCACTGTGATGACAAGGGTCATGGATAATTGGGCTGAAAATGTTCATGGAGAATTGTGATGACAGGGGTCATGGAGCATTTTGATGAGAAGGTCATGGAGCATTGGGCTGAAAATATTAATGGAGTATTGTGATGACAGGGATCATGGAGCATTTTGATGACAAGTTCCTGGAGCACTTTTATGAGAAGACAATGGAGACTTGTGATGACAAGTCTCATGGATAATTCTGATGAAAAGGCACATGGAGCATTGTGATTACAGGGGTCTTGGAGCATTGTGATGACAAGGGCATGGAGCATTGTAATGAGAACTCCATGGAGCATTCTGATGACATGCGTCATTGAGCTTTTTGATGACAAGTGCATGAAGCATTGCGATTACAGTGGTCTTGGAGCATTGTGATTAAAAGGGCATGGAGCATTGTGATGACAAGTTTCATGGAGCTTTGTGATGACAAGGGCAGGGAGCAATGTGATGAGAGGGTTCATGGAGCATTGTGATGACAAGGGCATGGAGCATTGTGATGACAGGGGCATGGAGCATTGGTCAAACAAGTATCATAGATTATTGTGATGACAGTGGACATGGTGCATTTTGATGACAAGGGCATGGAGCATTGTGATGACAAGGGCATGGAGTATTGTGAAGACAGGTGTCAGGGAGCATTGTGATGACATATGTCATGGTCCATTGCGATGACAATGGCAGGGAGCATTGTGATGCCAAATGTAATGGAGGATTGTGATGACAAATATAATAGAGCATTGTGATGACTAGGGCTTGGAGCATTATGATGACAAGGGCCATTGACAATTTTCATAACAATGTCGTGAAATATTGTGATGACAATGTCCTGGAGCATTGCGGTGAGAAAACCATGGAGCCTTGTGATGACAGGTCTCATGGAGCATACTGATGAAAAGGTGCATGGAGCATGCTAATTACAGGGGTCTTGGAACATTGTGATAACAAGGGCGTGGCGCATTGTGATCATAAGGGCATGGATCATTGGTCTAATAAGTTTCATGGATTATTGTTATGACATTTGGGATGGTGCATTGTGATGACAAGGGCATGGAGCATTGTGATGACCAGGTCATGCAGTATTGTGAAGAGAGGTGTCAAGGAGCATTGTGATGACATATGTAATGGCCCATTGTGATGACAATGGCATAGTGCATTGTGATGCCAAGTGTCATGGAGGATTCTGATGAAAAAGGTAATGGAGCATTGGGATGACAAGCGCATGGATCATTGTGATGACAAGGGTCATGGAGCACTGGGCTGAAAATGTTCATGGAGTGTTGTGATGACAGGCGTCATGGAGCATTGTGATGACTATGGAATGGAGCATTGTGAAGACAAGAGTCCCGGATCATTGTGTTGTCAGGTGTCATGGAGTGTTGTGATGAGAGTGGTCATGGAGCATTGTGATGATATTGGCCATGGAGCATTGTGATGTGTAGGTCTTGGATAATTGGGCTGAAAATGTTCATGGAGTATTGTGATGACAAGGGAATGGAGCACTGTGATGACAAGGTCCTGGAGCACGGTGATGTGAAGACCATGTAACCTTGTGATGACATGTCTCATGGAGCATTCTGATGAAAAGGCACAGGGAACATTGTGATTACAGGGGTCTTGGAGCACTGTGATGACAAGGGCATGGAACATTATGATGAGAAGGCCATGGAGCATTCTGATGACATGTGTCATGGAGCTATTTGATGACAAGTGCAAGGAGCCTCGTGATCACAGGTGTCTTGGAGCATTGTGATGAAAATGTCATGGATCATTGTGATGAAAAAGGCATGGAGCCTTGTCATGAAAGAGTTCAAGTTGCATACGGAGGGCAATAGTCAGAGAGCATTGTGATGACATGTGTACTGAGCATTGTGATGACAAAAGTCATGGTGCATTGTGATGAGAAGACCATTGATAATTGTGATGATGAGCGTCATGGGGCATTGTGATGACAAGTGTTATGGAACGTTGTGATCACAAGGGTTTGCAGCATTGTGATGACAGAGGTCATGGAGCATTTTGATTTCATTGTGATGACAATAGCATGAAGCATTATGATGATGGGCATGGTGCATTGTGATGACAGCGTTCATAGAGCATTGTGATGAAAAGTGGCATGGAGCATTGATCTAACAAATTTCATGGATTATTGTGATAAGAGTGGGCATGACACATTGTAATGACAAGGGCATGGAGCACTGTGATGACAAGGTCATGGATTTTTGTGAAGAAAGGTGTCAGGGAGCATTGTGATGAAATATGTCATGTTCCAGTTTGATGACAATATCATGGAGCATTGTGATGCCAAGTGTCATGGAGGATTGCTGTGAAAAAGTAAAGCAGCATTGTGATGACAAGAGCATGAGGCACTGTGATACCAAGGGCCATTGATAATTTTAATGTCCAGGTCGTGAAACATTGTGATGAAAAGCGCATGGAGCTTCCTATGACAGGGGTCATGGAGCATTGCGATGACAATTGCATGGAGTATTGTGATGACAAGAGCATATAATATTTTGATGTGAAGTGCCATGGAGGATTGTAATGACAAGGACGTGGAGAACTGTGAGGACAAGGGACATTGAGCTTTGAGATGACAAGGCATGGAACATGGTGATGGCAAAACCGTGGAGCATTGTGATGAGAAGACCTTGGGAAATTGTGGTGTCGAGCATCATGGAGCACTGTAATGACCAGGGGCATGAAGCATTGTGATGACAGGTGTCAGGGATCATTGTGATGACAGGTGTCATGGAACAATGTGATGACAAGGGCATGGAGCATTGTGATGACAAGTGCATGGAGCATTGTGATGACAAGTGCATGGAGCATTGCAATGTGAAGTGCATGGATAATTGTGATACAAGAGCATGTAACATTTTGATGAGAAGTGTCTTGTAGCATTGTGATGACAAGGACGTGGAGAATTGTGATGACAAGGGACATGGAGCATTGTGATAACCAGGGCATGGAGCATTGTGATGACAGGGGTCATGGAGCATTATTATGACAAGGGCCATGGTGCATTCTGACATAAGATATCACTTATGAAGGGAAGGTAAACATGGCTACATATGAACTGAATAAGGGAAGAGAACAGAGTCTCAGATTTAGAAAACACTCTAACGCTTGCTTAAGGGGAAAGAGATGTGGGGAGATGCACAAAACAAAAGTTTTATATTAGCACAGGTACCGTTCCATAATCCAAAAACATAAGAGACAAGCCCTACTCTTTCCTCAGTGAACAGAACTCAACATTCTTATTCCCCGCAGAGAAATATATCTGATTAGTAAGTACTTTAAAACCTATGTATTGATATGTCTCCATAAGGGAACTAAGTGTGTCTAGAACCACATAAACATGGAAGTGAGAATCAGCTCAAACCCACTATAAAAATGAATTTCAAAACAATACATACAAACAGTAAGATTCTTACACAATACCTTCAGGGGTTCTGATGAAACCTGGAATGACCCTATCTACAATGAAAGCTGGATGTGGCATAAGGCTGGTCACTTGGGACTGAGAGGATTGGTGAGATTGGGTGAAAAAATGCAGACCCTGTAAAGCAATAATGCCTGCCAGGCATTCCATGTTTCCCAACTCTCCAAGTAGAAGGGAATATCACTATAGTTATAACATGTATGGGAACCTAGAGAATGGAAACCATCTGATGGTGAAAGGTTTCTAAAACTCTACTACTTTTTTCTCTCCTTGTGCTCCAGTTTCACATTCCAACTGCTTTACTATCAATCTCCCAACTTGGAGAGTCAGCCCCTATAACCTCCTGGTTCGCACAGTTGGCAAATTGTGCAGAGGACATAAGGGAAGAGAGAGAACCAATGAGAGAGTAGCTGTAGGCATTTGGACGGCCACATTTCACTCTAATTTCCCGTCACGAAGAGGAATTAACCAAAGACTCAGCCTGCCCCGCCCAGAACCAGTATAGGTCCAGAAGCAAAACGGTGGATTTGCGGTCAGCTCACAAAAACGCGAGTTGAAAAATGGAGGTCAGGGCCACAGCAATTCACTAACCTGCAGAGTTCTAAAGGACTACTCTCTTCCAAAAATCTGTTGAGGGAGAGCAACGAGGCGGAAGTGAAAATGAGGAAGAATAGCATGAAACAGATTTCAAGAGGTACATTGGAATCGACTTTAAACACAGGAAAAGCATCACAACTTCGAAAATTATGGAAATGGCCATAAAGGGCATATGTGTTTTCACGTGAATATAATCAGAAGAAAACGCATAGGCCCTTTTCGGCCAAGCAAGCAAGCGGGCAATGCAAATCTGCACTACAAAGAAGTATCACTTCCCACCAGTCAAAAGGGACATCCGCAAAATGTGTAAAAACCAGAAAGGCAAGACAGGCCCTGGAGAACAAGGAGCCTTGTTATGCTGATGGGCGGGATGTAAATTGTCAACTGCCTCTCTGGAGGAGTGCATTGTGTTCCCTAAAACAAGTAAACAACAGAGCTACAGAGCCAAGGGCACTTCCAGTCTAGGGAATATACCATGGGAAAACTGAAAATCAATAAGACAGATCCACAACAAAATTCAAGGCTGCACTGCTTACAAAAACTTCAACTTGGGTACACCTTAAATATCCCAGGAAAGACAAAAATGGTTCAATAAATTGTGGTACTTACGTATGATGGAATATCCCTCAGCCATCAAATCAATGTCATAAGGCCAGTAGCAGTTAAATGAGTGGATTCAGGTACGATGATTCTAAGTGAAATAAGTCACACAGAAAAAGAAACTTATCATAAGATATCAATTATGAAGATCCTGTAAACATGGCTACACATGAACTGAGTTAGGAAAGAGAAGGGAGTCTCACATTTAGAAAACACCCTTATGCCTTCTTAAGGGGGAAGGAGAGGAGGGGTGATGCATAAAACCAGAGTTTGATACTACAACAGGTACAGTTCCAAAAACCAAATACAGAATAGACAAGCCCTACAACTTCCTCAGTGAAAGGGACTCAACACTCCATATTCAACGCAGAGTAATATATCTTACTACTAAGAATCTTAAAAGCTATGTATTGTTATGTCTCCGTAAGGGAATCAAGTGTGTCTAGACTGGCATAAACATGATAGTGAGAATCAGCTCAAACCCACTATAAAAAGGAATTTCAAAAACAAACAAAAAAAACAGGGAAATTCCTTACAGTTCCTTCAGGGTCTCTGATGAAACCTGGAATGACCCTATCTACAATGACAGATGGATGTGGCATAAGGCTGGACACTTGGGACAGAAAGGATTGGTGAGATTGGGTGAGCAAATGCAGACACTTTAAAGCAATAATGAGTGGCACATATTCCATGGGTCCCAACTCTCCAGGTTGAAGGGAATATTACTATAGCTCTAACATGTATGAAAAACCTAGAGATTGGACACACTGTGAATACAAAAGGTCTCTAAAACTCAACAAATAGTCCCTCTCCTTGTGTTCCAGTTTGATTTTCCAAATGCTTTACTATCAATCTGCCAACTTGGAGAGACAGCCCCTTTAACCTCCTGGTTCTCACAGGTGGCCAATTTGGCAGAGGATGAAAGGGAAGAGGGAGAAGCAATGAGAGAGTAGCTGTTAGGCATTTGGCTGGGCACACGTCACTCTAATTTTCCGGCCGGAAAAAGAATTAACCGATGTCTCAGCCACCCACCGGACACCAGTATAGGTCCAGAACCAAAATTTCGACTTGCATTCAGCTCACAAAAAACGAGATGAAAAATGAAGCTGAGTGGCACAGCAATTCACCAACTGGCAGAGTAGTAAAGGACAATTCTAGTACAAAAATCTGTTGAGGGAAGGCAACGAGGCGGACTTGAAAACGAGGCAGAATAGCAGGAAACAGATTTCAAGTGGTACGTTGGAATCACCTTTAAAGCACAGGAAGAGGGGCACAACTTCGACTATGCTGCACTTGGCCAAAAAGGGCGTATGTGTTTTCGCCTGAATATATTCAGGAGAAAACGCATACGCCCTTTTTGGCCAAGCAAGCAAGCGGGCAATGCAAATCTGCACTACAAAGAAGTATCACTTCCCACCAGTCAAAAGGGACATCCACAAAATCGATAATAACCAGAAAGGCAAGACAGGCCCTGGAGAACAGGGAGCCTTCTTATGCTGATGGGTGGGATGTAAATTGACAACTGCCTCTCTGGAGGAGTGCATTGTGACCCCTAAAACAAAAATACAACCGAGCTACAGAGCCAAGGGCACTTCCAGTCTAGGGAATATACCTTGGGAAAACTGAAAATCAATATGACAGAGCCACCCCAAAATGTAGGGCTGCACTGCTTCCAAGAACCTCAACTTGGGTACACCTTAAATATCCCAGGAAAGATAAAAATGGTTCAAAAAATTGTGTTACTTACACACGATGGAATATCTCTCAGCCAAGAAATCAATGTCATAAGACCAGTAGCAGCAAAATGAGTGGATTCAGGTACGATGATTCTAAGTGAAATAAGTCACACAGAAAAAGAAACTTATCATAAGATATCACTTATGAAGATCCTGTAAACATGGCTACACATGAACTGAGTTAGGAAAGCGAACAGAGTCTCACATTTAGAAAACACTCTTATGCCTGCTTAATGGGGAAGGAGATGTGGGGTGATGCATAAAACCAGAGTTTGATATAAACACAGGTAC
This sequence comes from Mesoplodon mirus, assembly GCF_964341445.2. NCBI lineage: Eukaryota > Metazoa > Chordata > Mammalia > Artiodactyla > Ziphiidae > Mesoplodon > Mesoplodon mirus. The sequence continues at coordinate 449,528 of NW_028295462.1, forward strand.
CGTTCCAAAAACCAACTATGGAATAGACAAGACCTACACCTTCCTCAGTGAAAGGGACTCAAAACCCCATATTTCCCACAGAGGAATATATCTGACTAGTAAGAATCTTAAAACTTATGTATTGATATGTCTCCATAAGGGAATCAAGTGTGTCTAGGCTGGCATAAACATGGCAGCGAGAATCATTCAACCCCACTATAAAAAAAATTTTAAAACCAAAAAAAAAAGGTAAATTCTTTACAATTACTTCAGGGTCTCTGATGAAACCTGGAATGACCCTATCTACAACGACCGCTGGAGGTGGCATAAGGCTGGACACATGGGACTGAGAGGATTGGTGAGATTGTGTGAGCAAATGCAGACCCTTTAAAGCAATAATGCATGGCACACATTCCATGGGTCCCAACTCTCCAGGTTGAAGGGAATATTACTACAGCAATATCATGTACGGGAAACCTAGAGAATGGACACACTGCGAATACGAAAGGTCTCTAAAACTCAATGAACAGACCTTCTCGTGGTGCTACGCTTTGACTTTCCAACTGCTTTACTATCAATCTCCCAGCTTGAAGAGACAGCTCTTTAACATCCTGGTTCACACAGGTTTCCAATTTCGTAGAGGATGAAAGGGAAGAGGGAGAACCAATGAAAGAGTAGCTGTTAGGCATTTGGACGGGCACTTATCACTCTTATTCCCCGGGAGGAAGAAGAATTAACTAAAGTCTCAGCCACCCACCAGGAACCAGTATAAGTCCTGAACCAAAATATTGGACTTGTGTTCAGCTCACAAAAAACGAGTTAAATAATTGAGCTCAGGTCACAGCATTTCACAAACAGGCAGAGTAATAAAGGACAACTATCGAACAAAAATCTGTTGAGGGAAGGCAACGAGGTGGACTTGAAAGCAAGGCAGAATTGCAGGAAACAGATTTCAAGAGGTATGTTGAAATCGCCTTTAAAGCACAGGAAGAGGGGCACAACTTCGACAATGATGCACTTGGCCAAAAAGGGTGTATGCGTTTTCTCCAGAATATATTCAGGAGAAAACGCATACGCCCTTTTTGGCCAAGCAAGCAAGCGGGCAATGCAAATCTGCACTACAAAGAAGTATCACTTCCCACCGGTCAAAAGGGACATCCACAAATGTGTAAAAACCAGAAAGGCAAGAGAGGCCCTGCAGAACTGGGAGCCTTGTTATTCGGATGGGCGGGATGTAAACTGCCAACTGCCTCTCTGGAGGAGTGCAATGTTTTCCCTAAAACAAATAAACAACAGTGCTACAGATCCAAGGGCACTTCTAGTCTAGGGAATATACCTTGGGAAAACTGAAAATCAATAAGACAGAGCCACCCCTATATTTAGGGCTGCACTGCTTACAAGAACCTCAACGTTGTTACACCTTAAATATACCAGGAAAGATAAAAATGGTTCAAAAAATATTGGTATTTACATACGATGGAATATCCCTCAGCCATGAAATGAATGTCATAAGACCAGTAGCAACAAAATGAGTGCATTCAGGTACGATGATTCTAAGTGAAAAAAGTCACACAGAAAAAGAAACTTATCATAAGATATCACTTATGTAGGTCCTGTAAACATGGCTACACATGAACTGAGTTAGGAAACAGAACAGAGTCTCACATTTAGAAAACACTCTTATGCCTGCTTAATGGGGAAGGAGAGGTGGGGTGATGCATAAAACCAGAGTTTGATATAAGCACTGGTACTGTTCCAAAAACCAACTATGGAATAGACAAGACATACACCTTCCTCAGTGAAAGGCACTCAAAACCCCATATTTCCTGCAGAGGAATATATCTGACTAGTAAGAATCTTAAAACCTATGTATTGATATGTCTCCGTAAGGGAATCAAGTGTGTCTAGGCTGGCATAAACATGACAGCGAGAATCAGCTCAAACACACTATAAAAAGAGATTTGAAAAACAAAAAAAAAGGTAAATTCTTTACAATTACTTCAGGGTCTCTGATGAAACTTGGAATGACCCTATCTACAACGACAGCTGGATGTGGCATAAGGCTGGACACATGGGACTGAGAGGATTGGTGAGTTTCGGTGAGCAAATGCATACCCTTTAACGCAATAATGCATGGCACCCATTCCATGGGTCCCAACTCTCCAGGTTGAAGGGAATATTACTACAGCTATAATATATACGGGAAACCTAGAGAATGGACACACTGTGAATACGAAAAGTCTCTAATACTCAACGAATAGACCCTCTCGTGCTGCTACGCATTGACTTTCCAAATGCTTTACTATCGCCCAGCTTGAAGAGAGAGCACCTTTAACCTCCAGGTTCGCACAGGTCGTCAATTAGGCAGAGGATGAAAGGGAAGAGGGAGAACCAATGAAAGAGTAGCTGTTAGGCATTTGGACGGGCACATGTCAGTCTTATTTCCCGGGAGGAAGAAGAATTAACTAAAGTCTCAGCCACCCACCGGGAACCAGTATAGGTCCTGAACCAAAATATTGGACTTGAGTTCAGCTCACAAAGAACTAGTTCAATAATTGACCTCAGGGGCACAGCAATTCACAAACAGGCAGAGTAATAAAGGACAACTCTCGCCCAAAAATCTGTTGAGGGAAGGCAATGAGGCGGACTTGAAAGTGAGGCAGTATAGAAGGAGACAGATTACAAGGGGTATGTTGGAATCGCCTTTAAAGCACAGGAAGAGGGGCACAACTTCGACAATGATGCACTTGGCCAAAAATGGCGTGTGGGTTTTCTCCTGAATATATTCAGGAGAAAACACGTACGCCCATTTTGGCCAAGCAAGCAAGCGGGCAATGCAAATCTGCACTACAAAGAAGTATCACTTCCCACTGGTCAAAAGGGACATCTGCAAAATGTGTAAAAACCAGAAAGGCAAGACAGGCCCTGGAGAACAGGGAGCCTTGTTATGCTGATGGGCGGGATATAAATTGCGAACTGCCTCTCTGGAGGAGTGCATTGTGTTCCCTAAAACAAGTAAACAATAGAGCTACAGAGCCAAGGGCACTTCCAGTCTAGGAAATATACCTTGAGAAAACTGAAAATCAATAAGACAGAGCCACCCCCAAATTTACGCCTGCACTGCTTACAAGAACCTCAACTTGGGTATACCTTAAATATCCCAGGAAAGACAAAAATGGTTCAAGAATTTGTAGTACTTATGTACGATGGAATATCCCTCAGCCATGAAATCAATTTCATAAGGCCAGTAGCAGCAAAATGAGTGGATTCAGGTACGATGATTCTAAGTGAAATAAGTCACACAGATAAAGAAACTTATCATAAGATATCACTTAGGAAGGTCCTTTAAACATGGCCACACATTAACTGAGTTAGGAAAGATACCAGAGTAACGAATCTTATCATAAGATATCACTCATAGCGGGAATGTATACATGGCTACACATGAACTGAATTACAAACACAACGGAGTCACACATTTAGAAAACGAGCTTCTGCCTGCTTAAGGGGAAAGGCGACATGGGGTGATGCATAAAACCACAGTTTTAAATTAGCACAGATACCGTTATATAAACCATGTATGTAATAGACAACACCTACTCCCGCCACAATGAACTGGACTCAACAACGTCTATTCATTGCAGAGGAATATGTCTGAGTCTCAGTATTTTAAAACATATATATTCCCATGTCTCCATAAAGGAATCATATGTGTGTATAACGGCATGAACAGAGCACTGAAATTCAGTTAAACCCACTTATAAAAATAAATTTCAAAAGCAAAATGCCAAAACAGCGAAACAGTGAGAAAGTCTTAAAAATTACGTTCAGGGCCTGTGATGCAACCTGGATTGACCACCTTTACACCCACAGCTGGAAGAGACATAAGACTGGACACTTGGGGCTGACAAGATTGCTGAGGTTGTGTGAGCAAAAGAACACCACTTAGAGCAATACTGTATGCTACCCATTCTAGTGGTCCCAACTCTCCAGGTTTAAGGGAATCTTCCTACAGTTAAAACATGCATGGGAAACCCAGTTGATGGTACACTGTGTAATTGGGAAAGTTTTCTAAAAGGTACCTCATTTTTCCTTTTGTCGTGCTCGGCTTCGCCATTCCATCTGCATTACTCAAAATCTCCCCACTTGGAGTGTCAGAGCCTTTACCCTCCCGTTATGCACAGTTTGCAAATTGTGCAGAGGATGAAAAGGAAGAGGGGGAATAAATGAGAGATTAGTTGTAGGTGTTTGAATGGGCATATGTCACTCTAGTTTCCCACCCGGAAGAGGAATTAACCAAAGGTTCAGCCTGAAGCCCCGGAACCAGATGAGGGCCTAAAGACATCCTGCGGTATTGCAGCCAGCTCACAACTAGGCGAGTTGAAAAATGGAAATCAGGGGCACAGCAATTCAAAACTTGCAGAGTTATAAAGGAAAACTATCATCCACATATATATTGAGGTAAGACAGTGAAGATGATTTGAATGCAAGGCAGAATTGAAGGAAACAGATTTCAAGTGGTAGATTGGAGTCATCTTTAAAGCACATGAAAAGCGACAGAATTTCAACCATGTTGCCCTTGGCTGAAAAGGGAGTATGTGTATTTTCTTGAATATATTCGGGAAAAAAATGCATACGCCCATTTTTGGCTAAGCAAGCCATCAGGCATTGCCAATCCACACTACAGAGAAGTGTCCCTTACCTCCAGTCAAAAGGGCCATCCGCAAATAGTGTAAATACCACAAATGCAGGACAGGCCATGGAGAAAAGGGAGCCTGGTTACACCAATGGACAGGATGTAAATTGCCAACAGCCTCTCTGGAGAACTGTATGTTGTTTTCTAAAACAGAGCTAAAGAGCATAACACACTTCCACTCATGGGCGTGTATTTTGGAAAACTAAAAATCCATAACACACAGCCAGCCCAACTTTAGGGCTGCTCTGTTTACAAGAACCTCGACTTCGGTACACTTTACATATCCCAGGAAAGGAAAAAAAACAAAATGGATATAGATGTTGTGGTACTTATATACAATGGAATGTCACTCAGAAATAAAATCAATGTCATAAGGCCAATAGCAGCTTAATGAGTGGCTTTAGGTACGATGATGCTAAGTGAAATGAGCCACAAAGAAAATGAAACATATTGTAATATATCACTTATAGAGGGAATGTAAACATGGCTACACATGAACTGAATTTCAAAAGAGAACAGAGTTACACATTTAGAAAACACACTTATGCCTCCTTAAGGGGAAAGGTGACGTGGGGTGATGTGTAAAAGCAGAGTTTGAAATTAGCACAGATCCCATTCCATATACCAAATATGTAATAGACAAGACCTACTCCTTTCTCAATGAACTGGACACAAAACACCCTATTCACTGAAGAGGAATATATCTGAATGGTAATAACCTTGAAACCTATGTATTTATATGTCTCCATAATGGAATCAAGTGTATGTAGATTGGCATAAACACAGATCAATGGAACAGGACAGAAAGCCCAGAGATAAACCTACATACCTATGGCTATCTCATCTATGACAAAGGAGCTAAGGATATACAATGGAGAAAAGACAGTCTCTTCAGTAATTGGTGCTGGAAAAACTGGACCCCTACACATAAAAGAATGAAATTAGAACACTCCATAACACCATACACAAAAATAGACTCTAAATTGATTAGAGATCTAAATATAAGACCAGACACAATAAAACACTTAGAGGAAACCATAGGCAGAACACTCTATGACATAAATAACAGCAAGATCCTTTTTGACCCACCACCTAGAGAAATGGAAATAAAAACAGAAATCAACAAATGGGACCTAATGAAACTTAAAAGCTTTTACACAGTACAGGAAAACATAAACAAGATGCAAAAACAACCCTCAGAATGGGAGAAAATATTTTCAAATGAAGCAATTGACAAAGGATTAATCTCCTAACTTTACAAGCACCTCATGTAGCTCAATATCACAAAAACAAACAACCCAATCCAAAAACGGGCAGAAGACCTAAATAGACATTTCTCCAAAGAAGATATACAGATTACCAAGAAACAGATGAAAGGATGCTGAACATCACTAATCATTAGAGAAATGCAAATCAAAACTACCCTGAGGTATCACCTCACAGCAGTCAGAGTGGCAATCATCAAAAAAATCTACAAAACAATAAACGCTGGAGAGGCCTTTATTGGAGAAAAGGGAACACACTTGCACTGTGGGTGGGAATGTAAATTGATATGGGCACTAGGGAGAACAGTACGGAGGTTCCTTTAAATAACTAACAATAGAAGTACCATATGACACAGCAATCCAACTACTGGGCATTTGCCTTGTGAAAACCATAATTCAAAAAGAGTTATGTACAAAAATATTCATTGCAGCTCTATTTGCAATAGCCAGGACATGGAAGCAACCTAAGTGTCCATCGACAGATGAATGGATAAAGAAGATCTGGTGGGAGGGAGACGCAAAAGGGAGGGGATATGGAAACATATGTATATGTATAACTGATTAAATTTGTTATAAGGCAAAAAATTAAAAAAAAATCAGAGTAAGACAGAAATTATAAGAATGTATAGTGTTTAAAATAAACAGATCAAAAGCAAAAAAATAATAATAAATTGATTAAAATAAAATTAAAAAATAAAAAAACAAAAAACAAAAAAACAAACAAAAAAAAAGAAGATCTGGCACATATATACAATGGAATATTACTCAGGCATAAAAAGAAGCAAAACTGAGTTATTTGTACTGAGGTGGATGGACTTAGAATCTGTCCTACACAGTGAAGTAAGTCAGAAAGGGAAAAACAAATACTGTATGTTAATAGAGATATATGGAACCGAATGAAGAAAAAAAAAGATTTTGAAGAACCTAGTGGCAGGACAGGATTAAGGACACAGACATCGAGAAAGGACTTGAGGACACCGGAAGGGGAATGGGTAAGCTGGGATGAAGTGAAAGTGTGGCATGGACATAAATACATTACCAAATATAACACCGATAGCTACTGGGAAGCAGCCACATAGAACAGGGAGATCAGCTCAGTGCTTTGTGACCACATAAAGAGGTGGGATATGGAGTGTGGGAAGGAGATGCAAGAGGGAGGGGATCTGGTGATATTTGTATATGTATAGCTGATTCACTTTGTTATACAGCAGAAACGAACACTCCATTGTAAATCAATTATACTCCAATAAACGTGTAAAAGGAAAAAAAAAAAAAGAAAGAAGGCCCAGGGATAAACCTACACACCTATGGTCAACTAATCTATGACAAAGGAAGCAAGACTATACAATGGAGATAAGACAGTCTCTTCAATCATTGGTCCTGGGAAATATGGACAGCTACATGTAAAAGAATGAAATTAGAACACTCCCCAACACCATACATAAAAATATATTCAAAATGGATTAGAGACCTTAATGTAAGACCGGACAGTATAAAACTCTGAGAGGAAAACTTACGAAGGATACTCTGACGTAAATCACAGCAAGATCTTTTTTGATCCACCTCCTATAGTAATGAAGTAAAAAAGAAATCTATACAGATGGGACCTAATGAAACTTAAAAGCTTTTGCAAAGCAAAGGAAACTACAAACAAGATGAAAAGACAACCCTCAGAATGGCAGAGAATATTTGCAAACGAATCAATGGACAAATGATTAATCTCCAATATATATAAACAGCTCATGCAGCTCAATATTAATAAAACAAACAACCCAATACAAAAATGGAAGAAGATCTAAATAGATATTTCTTCCAAGAAGACATAGAGATGGCCAGTACGCACATGAAAATCTGCTCAACATCACTAATTATTAGAGAAATGGAAATCGAAACTACAATGAGGTATCACGTCACATCATCAGAAAATCTACAAACAACAAATGCTGGAGAGGATGTGGAGAAAAGGAACCTTCTTCCACTATTGTTGGGAATGTAAATTGATACAGTCTCTATGGAGAACAGTATGGAGGTTCCTTAAAAAACTAAAAATAGAATTACCATATAATCCAGCAATCCCACTACTGGGCATATACCCAGAGAAAACCATAAATCAAAAAGATACATTCACCACAATGTTCATTGCAGCACTATTTACAATAGCCAGGTAATGAAAGCAACCTAAGTGCCCACAGACACACGAATGGATAAAGATATGGTACATATATACAATGGAATGTTACTCAGCCATACATAGGAATGAAATTGGGTCATTTGTAGAGACCTTGATGGATCTAGATACTGTCATACAGAGTGAAGTAAGTCAGAAAGAGAAAAACAAATATTGTATATTAATGCATATATGTGGAACCTAGAAAAATGACACAGATGAACCGGTTTGCAGGGCAGAGATAGAGACACAGATGTAGAGAACAAACATATGGACACCAAGGGGGGAACACCATGTGAGGGTGGTGGTGGGATGAATTGGGAGACTGGGATTCACATGTGCACACTTATATGTATAAAATATATA